>NC_092863.1:10218077-10351480 GCF_032062135.1 Pyxicephalus adspersus | reverse complement strand
TATATATATACACAATGTATAATATTTATATATATTGTATAACACTGCAATATTTGTTATTATGAATCTATTACAATATTTATACATGGACATCTCATAACACTGCAATATTTATAATTATTAATATATTACAATATTTATATAGAGACATTGTATAATATTTATATATATTGTATAACACTGCAATATTTGTTATTATGAATCTATTTGGATAGTTATACATGGACATCTCATAAAACTGCAATATTTATAATTATTAATATATTACAATATATATACATGGACATCTCATAACACTGCAATATTTATAATTGTCAATATATTACAATATTTAAATATGGACATCTCATAACACTTCAATATTTGTTATACACACTGAATATAATTTGTTTTGGTTCTTTGTGTGTAAACATAACACAACTTTTCAAGCCATGCTTTTTGCAGCTGTTAATGTCATTGTCTTGTCACCCTATACCCTAGATCAGGGGTCTGCAAACTTTTATGGCCATTTATGGGGTGGGTGGGAGCACACTAGGCCAGACTCTGAGCCCCGCCCTAATGGCTCCACCCACCACCAGGGAACGCCCCCTGAAGTGAAATCCCTCTTCTCCATATGCATTGAGGAGGTGAGGGATTTCCCTTCAGGGAGCTTTTCCTATTTACCGCAGCGGAGGAAGTATCAACGCCGGCTGCAGTAATTAGGAGAGTCACAGCAAGGAGGCCACATCGGTGCGCCGGCAGTTCCTAACGCGTTAGGCCGGACTCAACTACCAGCTAGGCCGTATCTGGCCTAAAGGCGGGAGTTTGTCGACTCCTGCCCTAGAAGAACCTTTGGCATCATTTCTAGGATGGTAGTGAACCTATAAAATATAAATACTGCAGGTTGATACTTTAGTGTGATCTGTAGGTTACAAATATATATAAAAAGATAATTTCTCAACACCTTCTGCACCAAAACTAACTTTTCATAATAATAATGAAACAAAAGATTAATAATAGTAGTCGTGAAGATGTTCTTTTCTACTTCTAGCAATTAATGCTTGGCCATTGTATAGTTGCCCAGATTTTTACATTTTTCTATTTCATCTTCTTCCAATATATGAGATTGGAGAAATGGCGTAACTTTAGGAACATAATCAAAGTTATTCACTTGACCTGTCACGGTTTTAATGTTTGATAAGTATAATCCCCTATAATTATGGGGTTATAGGGGATATTGTACGCAGAGCTGTGACCCATTCATGTCTGGATTTCAGAGCACTCATTGTTATCTAATAAAAGAAGGCTTTGCATATGATCCTTCTCTGCACAATATTATATTGGAAAATGGTAATTTTCAGACAAGAGGGCACTCTTTGCGTCTGGAGGAAAAGAAGTTTAAGCTCCGGATAAGGAAGGGATTCTTCACTGTAAGGGCTGTGATAATGTGGAATCGGCTCCCTCAGGAAGTAGTTTCAGCAACTACTATAGATTGCCTTAAGAAAAAGCTGGATGTTTTTCTAGAAGCACAGAATATACCTGGGGATTAAGGATTTAAAGTTAAGATAACAGTGACTGCTGATCCAGGGAACATCCAATTGCCTCATGGAATCTGGAAGGAATTTTTTCCCCTGTTGAAGCAAATTGTACCAGGGTTTTTTTTTTTGCCTTCTTCTGGACCAACTATGTCTTATAGGGTTTTATATCAGGAATTTGTTTATTTCCCTAGTGGTTGTACTTTATGGGTTTATGTCTTTTTTCAACCTGACCTATTATGTTCTATAGATTGCTTTAAGAAAAAGCTGGATGATTTCTAGAAGCACAGACTATAACCGGGGATTGGAGGTATGACAGCAGAGGTTTTTTTACACTGTAGTATGTTGATTTATTTCCCTGTATCCCTGTATTTTTTCAACCTGACAATGTAACTATTCCAGCTTGCAGAATAGTAAAAATAACTATAGAAAGATCGCAGAAAAAGAATGATCACTATACTGTATTGTTCCCAGTGCATTGCTCATCTCAAGTCTTTGGAAACAATTATTGCTGATCATTTCCAGCTGCAACAAACAAGCACTGTACAGCCAGCGTTTTTTATTCTGTGGAGATGGGAGGACAAGAGGGAGGCACCATGCTGCATTCTCCCCATTTTCAGGGATTGTTCATCCAGTGATCCAGCAGGATGAATCACTAAACAACCTTAAGGGGCAGCTGTACAGATGAAACGCCCCGTACATAGCAATAGTTAGTAGAAGACTGCAGGAATTTGCTGCTCACCATACAGGAAATTGTCGCCAGCTGTGCCAAATATAAAGCAGAGAATAGTGCTAATGACATGCAATAACTATTATTAAGCATGGAAGGAGACATTGGAGAACACTTGTGCTGCCTATAAATATCATTCACACACAATAATGTATGAATGTTAGTAGACCGTTCAATATCTCTGTCCCTGAGACATACATGTCTCCCTGCTGCAAGCATCACAGCTCTCTGCAGTTTCACACAGGAGAAAACACTTTGTTTTCTTGTTATTGTTCTGCTAATTTAATGACCTAGCTAAAGCTAACATGGTTGCCATGGAGGTAGCCTTCCCTGCTATCAACAGGACAAACATGTGTTGTCATGGAAACGCCTGTCACGTGAACCTCCTTAGAATTAGGCACCACAATTAACACCAGGGATGCTGCGCACACACAAGGTGTTAGGGACCGTCACACAATAAACACACTACATCACAATGACAATAAAAAACCCATCGGCCATTTTAATTTCTCGATCAAAGCCAAATATCTCACACTTGCCTTACATTTAAAAAGAATAATTGGTATACTCCGTTCTAGAAAACCTGAGCTGGCCGTGACAAAACTAAAACCCCCGGGGCCTGGTGCAATATGTAAGGTCAAACCTTTGTCTTGGAGATACAAATGACATTTTATAAAAC
Organism: Pyxicephalus adspersus; assembly: GCF_032062135.1. Lineage (NCBI taxonomy): Eukaryota > Metazoa > Chordata > Amphibia > Anura > Pyxicephalidae > Pyxicephalus > Pyxicephalus adspersus. Next base: position 10,348,557 of record NC_092863.1, on the reverse strand, counting down.
TTGAAAATGGAAAATAAATATAAGCAAATCTCCTGAAATGCCGCAAGTTATTCATTACTTGCTAGAGGGCCGTAATAAATGGCTCAGATACTATAGTGCAGGGATGTCAAACTCTGGCACCCAACATACTATTTTTTGGCCCCCAAAGGAATCCTAAATAAGATCTGCAGCTGGCCCGCCGCTGCATTGAAATAGCGCCGCTACTACAATTCCCGTCATCACTATCTATAGACCAGTGGGCGCCGCATTGGACTGTTTTATAGACGACAATAATGCCGGGAATTTTAGTAGCGGCGCTATTTCAATGAAGGGGGAGTTTCAGCGGCGGGCCACTCATGAGATTTAGCTCCGCATTGCCCGCGTCTGGCATTTCCAGCACTCACCCCCGGCTGTACTTTACCTTGCTACTCCAAGGCATGGACTTGTATGGTTGCATTTTCATAGACGAATATTGTTATTATTATTGTTAGCCTTTGGAAAAAGGTTACCATTACCAAAAGAGAAAGAGTCATAAGATTTTTTCCTAAATAAAATTAAAGAAACATTTTGTATTCCTCTTTCTCTATTATAGGCTTGTTCCTGATTGATTGTGAAGCAAAACCTCCTTGTTTCTGTATGAAAAGGTTTTATATCTAATGAGAAGGAAACATTTCCTCAATTTTTTCAATAAATTTCAAGGTTGGCCCTCGACTTTGTCTAAGTGTTGAATATTGTCCCTCTGTGTATTTGAGTTTGACACCCCTGCTACAGAATATAGAAGCTGCTGGAAAATATTTAAAGCATTTTTTTAGAGCCTGTCCTGTATCTGATATCTGTGCTCATTATCCTCCCCAGCTTATGAAGACTGTCCTTGTTTTTATATAGGGTCATGATAAAAAAAGGTAAAAATAAAAAACCCTCCGAAGATTTAAAGCTTTAGCATCCTGTCTGTACACATAGGTGCAACAACCATTCTTGTGTATTGTACTGCAATTAGAAGTTGTGCCATTAGGTGGTGATGTTATGGTAAATGCCTATATAATGTATGAAGTGGAACTACATAGTTATGATGCAACCTTCTTTCTCTCTGTTCTTTTCAGTAAAACAAGAAGAGCTCAGCCATGCCATCCAGCAACATCTCAATCTGCAAGAGTCACATCTGCAGCAGCATTGCAAGGAGTTTAATAAACGGTACTAAAAACTCTCCCGCCTTCCTTTCCTAGGGATATTCTAAAACACTTTACCTACAGGTTGCTAAAATTCTTTAGAAGCAAAGCCAGCTGGGAAGTTCTGCATGGAGGATGAGCTCATCTACATCAGCTGTTCTATATATAAAATACTGCAAGAACTTTCTGAATTTATTAATCTTTTTATATGGTATGAATGATTCCAACATACCTTCGTACATTGTAAACGAGTGAGAATTATCATTCTGACTGAATGTGCTTTGGAACAAAGACTCATTTTAGGCCAACAGCTGATGCAACACAAAGCGTATTTTAAGCTGCATATCATTCTAGCAGTAATGTTGATTTTTTTTATTAATGAGCGCTATTAATGCTTTCAAATATTCATTTCTGACATGCAGTTCATCACTTTTGTGTTCAATAAGATTCCTTGGCTGGGCTGATCTGCAGATGTATAGGAGGTGTTAGATTGGAGCTTGCAGTGCAGCGATTGTTCATTGTAGCAGTCTCACCAATGACTCATTTATCTAACTTACATGACTGAGATGTCTCCTGTGAGTTAAAATAGAGAACAGATTTGTAATCAAAGCAATAAGTGCTTCTTGTAAGAGTTTGTGTACAGCTTGGCTCACACATTGCACATGCAATTACACTTTTTCAAAATGAATGGTCTGGCATTGTTTCTTAACAAGGGTTCCATGAAATCTAGGGATCTTGCAGAACAGTGTTTCTCTACATTTTTTTTTTTATGGGGGAACCCTTGAAATAACTTTTAGGTCTTCAGCGAAGCGCTGCTTTAATTACTATATCCACAGCCCACAGTATATTAGTGTGGTGGTCAGTGGGATAAATGCCTTTTACATTGCTGGCCATTGGGAGGAATGTCATGGTCAGTCAGTAACTGACTTGAGATACACAGAGTGCTCCTTGCTCAGGGAACCCCTAGCAACCTCTGGAGAAACCCTGGTTGAGAAACACTTTTCTAGAGGTTGCTAGGGGTTTCTTGAGTAATGGGCAATATGTGACTCTCAGGTCAATTTAAGTGATGTTTCTGTCTATCTGTAAGAGTTGCATTCCTTCCAACACCCCCCCCCCCCCACGCTAATATACTGTGAGCTGTGAACATGGTATTTGTGGAAGAGGTTCGGTTCTCTGAAGACTTGAAAGATTTTTCAAGGGTTCCCGCACATTAAAAATGTTGAAAAACTTTGACCTGGTAATACTCACCAAATAACAGATATACACTACTTCAGAAGCAGGGAACCACAACACCTATTAGTGCATTGGTGTGCTCTAGCACATACATGTTGAAGCACATCCTGTGCATTACACAGAAATGCATTGCCTTAGATTGTTACATCTAGAGATGTATGTTATAAGTAATGCACAGAGGAACTGTGAGGTGTGAAAAAACTTTGGTTCAGAGGCAGACCAAACTGCACTTACCACTGCAATTTATAATCTTCTTAATGAGATGCATTTTCTGCATTTGCCAAAACACCCATGTATATGTGTACAAAGCAGGACTGCTAATTGTAGTATCCAATGAACCCCTTATAGATAACCTATTGGTGGAGTGCAGCCTGCTGCAAGTGGATATTGGGCAGCCACTTAAAGATCCATCAATGCAAGTTGCTATTAAGGGTTTGGCATTTGCTTTTAAGGTGCCTTCAGCTTGCATTTCAGATTAGTTTGAGGTGCTTCTAAGTTCCCTCACAATCTGTTTCTTTCCTGCTTCTTACTTCCTTCTACTCATCTTGTACTGCCATTGACTTGAATGGTGCAAAATGCAATTCCAACGTAAATACATTCCTCTGTACATAAACCCATAGGCAAATAAAAAGAAAAATTGAGTACATATATTTGGCAATTAATACTTTTTCCATGTTGTGGCTAAGTTGTGACCATGTACATATTTTCCTTTCTTTTGTCCAAAAGGAGGCCTGAAGCAACGAAAATAAAAGCAAAGGACCTGTTTGAAAGATTGCTTCTGCAGGTGAATGCTCATCTTGCTGAGGCTGTCATAGCCTAATATGAACCAGGTAAGTGCAATGCTATGCTTCCATGATGCAATGCTTTACCTGCATTGATATTGTAGTTAGGAGAAAGCTTCAGTGTTGCCATGTTATCCATACTGACATACAATACATTGTACATATTCTGCGACTGATAAATTCCAGGTAATGTACCAACTAAATATACACAAAAAGACTGGTTACCATAGACACCATCATTTAATGCTTTTATAAGTAGATGTATTGTAATCTTTCTGATTTTTTTTTAGTCAACAGTTCTGGTTTTGTCCCTGCCCCAGCCTGTGACTGTACAGTGAAGCAGAAGCAGCAGACTGAGAAACTCATCTCTTAGCTGGTGTTCCTTACACCAACAGTCCCAAACCAGTGTCCGCGGCTCTGACCGGTGCCTTCCCCAGCGGAGGGCATCTCTGGACATAACCGGCCCACTTTCTCATCGCAGGCTTAGAACTGCAATGGGAGAGTGGGCGGGTTCTGGCATCATGACGTCACTTTGGGGTAAGTTTCTTCCCCTTTGAGTGACACACTGCTCCCCGCGCATGCGCGGTCCAGTGTCCGTAAATTTGGTGGTTTGTGATAACCAAAAGGTTGGGGACCACCGCCATACACTAAGGCACAGAGAATTGCAGAGTTCAGACCTTGCAAACTCCTGGCCTGGATCATAACAAAAGTTTACAGTCATTAATACCTTCCTTAAGTTCTGTTGCTCACCATAGATTTATTGTATAAAAGGTATCCACAAGCACACAGAAATCAGCAAAGGCATGTATGACGCATTTCATCAGAGGAGCAAAGTATGTTGTTGATAATTGCCACCCTGTGCTGCTTCTCTCACTCCCACTGTGAGCTCTGTCATTCAGGGATTACACGAGTCTATGTCTAGTTAAAAACTAATTTCAGAAACTACACTACTTGTATTTAAAAATATATCTGCTGATGTAATTATGAATTCAAGGCTGCATTGATGTACATCTTTTTTTCGTATCTCCTTGGAGTTCAGCTGAACAAGCATAATTTTGCATTATTGCATACTCCCCCACAATATATACATGATGGGGGAAGTTTGAAACTAGAAGACTTTTGTTATCCTGTTTTTAAAATGTATACAAATGGACCAAATACAGATAAACAAATTAGACGTCCAGCTTGGACTTCTGTAGGAAGATGATAAAACAGAACTGAATCCTCCTATACTCACCCGTCCCCTTTCCATCGCAGGGTGCTTCCAGCTTTTCTCTTATCTTCCTATTTGCAATCTTCAGTATCTTGATTGCCCAGGCCAGGCCAGGATGTCGTTCTTTCATTCCCAGCAAGTGCAAGGCAAGTCGGTATTGCCAGGTAGCCTAGCAAGTTGCTCAAGCATTTTTGACAGCTCCACGGACATCAAGCATGTAATATTTATTTCAAGGGGGACATCGCCTGTCCCTTTTTGCAATAGAGTCCTGTCTGATCCAATTTTTTTGGAACCTACATAGGTAATAAAGTTAACTGGACCAAATATGTCTTATAGGGTTTTATATCATGGATATGTTTATTTCCCTAGTGGTTGAACTTGATGGACTTATGTCTTTTTTCAACCTAACGTACTATGTAATTTAAGTTTCATTAAGGAAAAAAAAAACACTTTATCAAATAAACACTATACATTTTAGGAGTCTTGGAAAGTTCCTACCTATTCCACTTCTTGAGATTTTATTCTTAGCAATGTATGTCCAGAAGGAAGCTCTAAATAAAAAACGTCCTTAAGCTCTGTACAGATGTTAGGTTTCTGTTACCGGAAGGGATCTTTTGTGATTGTTTCCATCGAAAGGAGAGCCAACCATTGTTGTTCACACAGTGCTGTTCTTCTCTGAAGAGGGGAGGATGAGTGAGTGGCACAATATTGTACTCTCCTACATAAGAAAGTACAGCAGTTATACCCTGCTCAGACATTAATTGATCCTCCAGGATGGATTGATGAACAATATCTGGGAAATGCTGTATGCACTCCAGGCTTTTGCAAGAAAGATCTTTTACTTATCACTAGTGTACTGTATACATTTAAATGGGTGCCCAGAGACCTACAGTGGAGCGGCAACCCATTTACCCCTGAGGAACCCTTAAAATAATTTTTAGGTGTTGGTGAACATTTGCTACAATTAATTTTTGGGAAAAATGTTATTTGCTATGATTGCCAGTGGGTAGAACATCCCCACACATTGGTGGTTTCATGCAGCTGGTTCTGCAAGGTTGAGTTGGCCCCAGAACTTGACAAGTGTCATCCTATGGAAAGGTCTATCAGCTAAAACTCTGGAAATGCTTGGCAACTTCTGGAGGAACCCTATAGTTCCCTAAAATCCTGGAATAGAATGTCAGCTCTGGACAGTAACATTTTGTACAAACATCCAGAGTCATAGCAAATTTACATCTATCTACATAGAACATCTTCAGTCTATCACAGCATACATAACTTAAATTCCAAGAAAGTTAGTTTTTTAAAACCTCATCATGCACTAGAAGTTTACCCACCCCCATAAGATCATAAAGAGAAGCTGAGGAGCCATATTCAATATAACTGTCTTTTAGACAGAAATACCACTGGAGTCAGATGATCTGGACCAAAGAATATAATAAAATGTTTTTTAGTTGTTGGAAATTGTAGGTGGTTGCAAAATATATAAAGATAAAAAAAAAGATTTTTGACAAACCAAGTATCCATTACTGTCAATCAAGTGTTATACATCTGGTGAGGGGAGCATCGACTTCTTAAGGACAACAAACAGTTTCATATCTGCAGGGATGATCAGGTAATGAAGATTTTACACGTATGGTACATGTATGAAGGAATAGTGATAGATAACACAGGCTTCCCTTTACATTATTCAATATGTGCACGTGCATTAGACATCCTTAAACTTATTGGATCCGTGTAATTGTCACTTTTACAATCTTTGGTTGTCTTGTAGCTATGGATACAGAAATGTAGACATTCAAGTGGAAAAGGAAAAAAAAAAGCGTTTCCTTGACAACTGATGAAAGCATAACTGCATGAAAGCAAAAAAAAAAAAAAAAAAATTATATATATTTATATATATAATAATAATAATGCGAGAGGGGTGTCTTTTTGGAGAGAAATCAGTGAACAGCATGACATAGCATCACAAGCCGAGTCTTCGATCACTGGTGAATTCTGTGTCGTTTCCTAACCTGTCACTGTGGGTTCTGGGTTGCAACAGCAGGTCATTTGGAGAAGTAAGTGGTATTGTGTGCTTTGGGCTAATGGCATGAAGATTAGCATATCATGTTATAACCGTACGCCTAGAGGTGTGGTGATACATTTGGAAACTGTGCATGCCCATTACATACAGTGATGTTAAAGAAACCATATTCCTTCATCACAAATTACCATTGCATGAAAAAGGTAATGAAACTGTTTATGTTAAAGTTGTTTGTCTTGTTGTAGAACTTTTGATACTTGTCATTTTATTTACATTTGCTGAGAAGCCTAAAGGGTTTGCAGCAACTTGGCTGTTTGTTACCCATTGCATGCAATCTGGGTTTTTCAAAACAGTGGATTGTCAACAAGGTATTCTTTACCATCTCTGATGGCCGTAAACAGGCAGATATCTTTCCGAGAATAGCTCACTGAAAGATACTGTATCTACCCATCCTGCCAGGTGCCAGTAATAGACTAATTGTAGCACACATGTGATCCTTATATATCCATCATAGAAGAATGATGAATTAAGATCTGCTCACAGGGTGACCCACCAACAAGTTGTGTTGTCCCCATATGTCACAAATGCCCTTCGGCACTACAGCAACAGCCCAATAATTAGGAACGATGCTTATCGATTCACTCATGACCTCATATGTTAAAGTATATCAGAACCCAAGAACAAATATATAAAACATGGAAACATTGTGGCTGACAAATCATTAAATGGAGGGGTGGCATTAGGTTTCTTTTTTTAAGGAAAAAAAAAAAAAAAACGAACTCCTGCCAAAAAGCAGTGCCATGTTAACTGTTGAGTAACTGTTTGACTATTTTAATTTAATACACAAAAAGCTATCCGCTTTATTAACTTATATCGACTACAGTCCCCCCCTTCCCCCATTTACACATCCAAATACTAGTAAGGTGAAATATATGAAATTTGTTTTTAAATCCTAGATATGCTTTAACTATAAAACTCTCAATAGGGGCTGGAAGCTGGGTATAGACAGTTGATGCCAAACTTCTATTGTCAATGACATTGGAAGTTTCCCATCTTCCCCTGAGACTGAGTCTAGGATTGATCCTTAGAGCTAAATCACTGGCTATGGCACATCAGCTACCAGCAACCAACTTAGCCACAGACATGCTTACTATTCCTGATGCCCCCATGCTTTTAACAGTCAAAATAGTAAAAAAAAAAAAAGGATATTAGCATGGCTTTCACCACCACTAGACCACCAGTGATTCTAAACCAGTATAGGCACTGAAAACATATCAATCTAGGTGTCCTGTTTAGGAGATTGGTAATGCATATTTTAATTTTGCCAGCACCCCACCTTGCTTTCTTTTAAAACTATTGGATGGTTATAGTATTGGGGTACAAAAACAACTGTATTTCACACTTGGAATACATCAGCCCAATATAACTATTTAAATTGTGGGCTCTGTAGAAGTCTCTGGTGGTTGCCTACTGTTGGCATCCACAGAGCTTCCACGTGGAGAGCTGGCAAATACTTGGCTGTGTAGGAGTTGTCAGAGAGAAACCTGTAGCTCATCTCTATGTGTTAAATATTATCACTGACATAGGGTATGCATATCAGTCAGTGGGATATCATATTGACACCTCCTGTCAGCTGCTGTTGACCCTTTAACCAAACAGATGTCATCACAAACTATAAGATAAATAGGAGTGTGATTGATGGGGCTATTTAGTATGATCCAACTGACAGTCCTCCCTTACGCCTTATGCACAGGGAACCTAAAATATTAAAGGCTGAACGCTACAGGTCTGCATAAAAATGCACAGGAATGTCAAAGTAACTGAAGCCATTTTTACCATTTTGAACTTAGTAAAGTAAGAGCTAAAGCCGCTGTCATTTTTTTTCTTTAAACCTCCACTGGAAGTAAGAGGATATTTCCCCTATAGTAAACAATTGTCCCTATTGGAAAAATCCCCCTCCTATTCTTCTGGCAATGAGTGGTTGGATGGATTTTAGTGTTTCAGGAGAATCTTTCAGTGACACAGAAATCAATAAAAACTTGACAGTGGTTCTAATTTATCACCACTAAATCCAAATCCTAAACCTAATTGCCTTTAACTGTATTTTAAGTCCCTAAAATTCATTTCATATTCCCTATTTCCTTTCCCTAAACTTCCTTTTCAAGCAAATTTAAAACCGTTAAATTTATTCCAGTGAGCAAATACTACAACACTTCTCCTGTGTCCTGTAGTTTTCTGAAATCCATGATCTGTGTACCTTTTTAAAAATAATTTTATTTTGCCACCCAAAGCTTGCTTTAGGGTATAAGCTCAATCAAAAAACTATTTCCTAGTCTAGTTGGGTGTGGGTGGATGAGCAGCTAGGGTTAGGACAAGCAGATTATGAGCAAGGTTTCTGGTAAGCAGGGCACTGTGATTATAGTTTGCTGATGCTCCAGAGGTACGATGATATGCACAGCTGAGTGGTCATGGCTGCATACAAAGGCAGGTTAGGAGGTGACCCCTCAATTCACACTTCTGGGTCTACTGCACTTCCTGGGTGGCATCATATAGCTGCCGGGGCCTGTGACATCACCCTTTTCAAAGGGAGGCCACCAAACAACCCACAAAGCCATTTTGTTAGTGTTTTGCAGAAGAGATCCTTAATCAAATGGTTGGTTCCAACAAATTATACTTAACTACAATTTCTTTCCTTTAAGTACTGTAAACCATTGCCCTTGTTGCAGGCAGGGTATTCAGGGAACTGCAGAATCAGCGAGCAAGGATAGATACGGAAAACATGGTGAATGTTGTAAGAGGGAGGGAGACCAAGCTTGTACACTACCTGGTTGACCATATAATTATTAAGAAAGGGACCAATATATAATGGGCCCAATTTCTTGTGTGGTAGTGTGTCCCTAAAATGTCTGGGAAAGTGTTAAAAAGGCTCCAGGGAAAGAGAGTGTTAATAAGTTTCTAAGAAGAAACCAGGTTCTTTGGGGCCCTGGTGATGGCCAAGGGAGGGAAAGGGTGGGTTCCTTGGCCCAACCCAATCCTGACTGGGATATATGCACCTGCACCCAGGTGCAAGGTGAGTAGGAAGTTACCTACCAGAGGGATCCAGGCTGAGAGTGAGCAATCAGAGGCTGGAGAGAGCCAGAGGGATCCAGGCTGAGAGTGAGCAGTCAGAGGCTGGAGAGAGCCAGAGGGATTCAGGCTGAGAGAGAGCTAGAGGGATCCAGGCTGAGAGAGAGCCAGAGGGATCCAGGCTGAGAGTGAGCCAGAGGGATCCAGGCTGAGAGTGAGCCAGAGGGATCCAGGCTGGGAGAGAGCCAGAGGCTTCCAGGCTGAGCAGGAAGTGGCCTGTAAGTGTGCTTGTGAGGAATTAAGCTGGAGGAGGTTGCTGTTGATGCTGTCCTGTGGATGTGGACCTCTTTGTTTGCTGGACTGTTAACACCCCAAGCTGGGGGATTGGACCTTTACAAGAGACCTAGTTTGGACTTTCCCTTACCGTGTGGCTCATGCTGATGGACCGAAGTACACCACTAGGCTGAAGTAAGCCTCTTATTTCTTATCTGGTTTTTCATTTGTGGTTGAAACTCCTCCAGTCGGAGGGATCCAGGCTGACAGAGAGCCAGAGGGATCCAGGCTGAGAGTGAGCAGTCAGAGGCTGGAGAGAGCCAGAGGGATCCAGGCTGAGAGTGAGCAGTCAGAGGCTGGAGAGAGCCAGACGGATCCAGGCTGAGAGTGAGCAGTCAGAGGCTGGAGAGAGCCAGAGGGATGAGAGCCAGAGGGATCCAGGCTGAGAGAGAGCCAGAGGGATCCAGGCTGAGAGGGAGCTGGAGGGTTCCAGGCTGAGCAGGAAGTGACCTGTAAATGTGCTTGTGGGGAATCAAGCTGGAGGAGGTTGCTGTTGATGCTGTCCCGTGGATGTGGACCTCTTTGTTTGTTTGCTGGACTGTTAAAACCCCAAGCTGGGGGATTGGACCTTTACAAGAGACCTAGTTTGGACTTACCCTTACCGTGTGGCTCATGCTGATGGACTTTTTATATTTTTTGATGGATTTTTTATATTGTTTTTCATTTGTGGTTGAAACTAAGCAGTTTTGTTTAGTTTTTCCCAAATAAAGTGGTGTTTTTGATGAAAGATGTGCTGCTGCAGTCTGAGCTGATCCCCAAACTTCACACTTGCAAACTTGAGTTTGGCCATGAAACTATGAACAGTGAGGTTCCAATGTGCCCTTTTAATCAGTAAGCTTGGCCAGGTTGGTCTGGAGCAGACTTTGTTATACAAGATATCTGGCTGGCAAAACAGCCAGGGAATTACAGAACATGGGAAAATTGAAAATGGACAAAGGAACCAGGAACCCCACTGGTTTGCCATGGAGTCAAGTTTTCCAGACACAGGTGTGGCAGGTTTCTCTAAGTTTCCTGCAATCTTCTGCCAAGACTGAGACCCTGATTTATCAAAGTTCTCCAAGGCTGGAGAGAATACACCCTCACCAGTGAAGCTGGGTAATCCAGCAAACATGTAATGGATTTCCTAAAAGTTAGGCTATTTGTTAGCAAATGTTTTCAATCCTTGACCAGATCCATTCCAGGTTTGCTGAATCACCCAGCTTCACTGATAAAAGTGTATTCTCTTCAGCCTTGGAGAACTTTAATACATCAGGGCCTGAGAGTGTAGGATCCATTGTGCTTTTGGTGCCAAAGTGCCTGGCCAAAAGGTTGTTGTGGGTAAACTGGAACACCTACCTTTAAAGGTTTTCTGGCCAGTTAAAGAGCAGCCAAGACCTGCTAGCGTACATGGACTTTGCTAAAGCATTTGACACCATACCCCATAGACGGTTAATATGCAAGTTAGGATCAATAGGTTTAGAAAATTCATTCTGTAAATGGATAGAGAACTGGCTTAAAGACCGCATCCAGAGAGTTGTAATTAATGATTCATACTCTGAATGGTCTAAGGTTATTAGTGGTGTACCCCAGGGGTCCCAGGTGTTTGGGACCTTTACTGTTTAATATCTTTTTAAATGATATAGAGTTTGGGATTAAAAGTATTATAATATATTATAGTATTTCTGTGTTTGCAGACGACACTAAACTATGTAATGAAATTAAGTCCATACAGGATGTCCATAATCCACAAGCAGACCTGGATGTACTGTTTGGGCAGCCAAGTGGCAAATTACATTTAATATAGATAAATGTTATGCACTTGGGGGCAAACAACATGCATGTTTCATACTGTCTAGGGGGAATACATTTGGGGGAGTAAGGAACAGAAAAGGATCTGGGGGTTCTGGTAGATCGTGGACCTAATAACAACATGTAATGCCAAGCTGCAATATCTAAAGCTAGTAAAGTACTTTCTTGTATTAAAAGAGGAATAGACTGCAGAGATGAAGACATAATCCTGCCCCTGTACAAAGCATTGGTCAGACCCCATCTGAAATATGCAGTCCAGTTTTGGGCCCCAGTTCACAAAAACGACATTTTGGAATTGGAGAGAGTGCAGAGAAGGGCAACTAAACTAATAAAAGGAATGGAGGAGCTCAGCTATGAGGAGAGACTAGCTGAACTGAATCTATTCTCCCTTGAGAAGAGACGTATAAGGGCGGATATGATCACTCTGTATAAATAAATAAATAAATAGTCCATATAGAGAACTCTCTTCCTAACTATTCACTTCAAGATCATTACAAAGGACAAGAGGGCACTCTTTGTGTAAAGAAATATATTCTCCGGATACAGAAGGGATTAATCACAATAAGGTCTGTGAAAATGTGGAATCAGCTCCCTCAGGAAGTAGTTTTAGCAAGTTCTATAGATTGTTTCAAGAAATATCTGGATTCCTTTTTGAAGTGCAGAATATAACTGGGTATTAAAGCTTTAAAGTAAAGACAGCAAAGACCGTTGATCCAGGGAACATCTGATTGCCTCACAGGATCAGGATCACCTTGTTGGAGTAGGGTTTTTTTGCCTTCCTCTGGATTAACTAAATCTATAAGGTTTTTATCTAGGATATGTTTACTTCCCTAGTGGTTGAACTTGAGGGGCTTATGTCTTTTTTGCAACCTAACTATAAGCTCAAACTACAAGATAAACTACTTTTCAAGTAATTTTTGTTGGAGCTAAAGGATGAGCAGTACAGACAGGTAAGATTCTTGAAAAACGGAACAGGAGTGAGGATACACATTGAAAAAAAAGCTTACCCTAAAGGTGGGATGGAAATGTTCTGAGTCTTTGCAGGTTCTAGCAATTAAAGAGGGTCTGGACAAAAGTATTGACAAGCAGGAGGTAAGGTAAAAGGTCAGTAACAGATGATCAATCAAACCAAGTGAAGTTCCAGGGAGCAGGCAGGACTGTAGTAAGGACCAGCATTGGTCAGCAGAAGAAGAGAAAGGAGGCAGGTACGAGCAAAGTTAGGATAAGCAGAGGCCAGAACAAGTAGATATAGAGAGGGATGGTTATATGGGTGCAGTTTTAGATTGAAGGGAATTACTTATTATGAAGTCAGTATTTTTTTATGTAGCCTTGGGCAAATGGTCAATAAAACTGTGTTGACTTCTCTTTCTGTAATCTCTCATATGAAAAAAAACCCCATCATAAACAAAGTTTAATTTACCTGTAATAGCTTGTTTTGTCTTTTAAAACTCGATGTTTAATCTACAGAGAACCCCACTTTGCAAAATTACCTGGTTCAAGAGAACCACACAGAGAAAACTACTTGAAAGTGTTGAGGAAAAAAAAAAGTCTTGTGTGTTGTTTAGTGATATGCTAATTTTCTCTGTGTGGTGGCTATAATTGTCAGAATTGAAGCTGTGTGTTTCCTCTAGATGACCGGATTGCAATGCAATGAGTTGTTTTTTGATTTTCAAAATATCATGTATGAATATAATTTTTTTTGTTTTATATTCATACATGACAAAATAACCTGAGAGGACTAAAAGTGCATTAAAAAAATATCATAGTGATAGTTGCCTAATAGTTAGTTGGTGCAAATGACAAACTATGGATTCAGATTTAAGAGATCACTAAGAGTCGTTCCTCTGATAACTTGAAGAGAATGTGTCATTTTGACAATTCAGAGCAAAGTAACAAGCTTTCTTGTAAAAGGAAACCTACTGTGCACATCTTCACCCTTGCTTATTATCTTATGCTTCCAGATATGGAGGAGAAGATCACTTGTTTCCAATATGCATTGCTCCAGCCTGAGCAGTCAAACAAAAAGTCTGAATACTGTCACATGAGGGAAAGGGGAAAACCATTAACCTTGTATGAGCTCCAACACCATCCTACTTGCATGGGTAAAGTGACACCGACTCTCTAACAGGGTTTACCACAACTTGGTTACAAGACACCGTACAGCACCGGTCACCAACCAGTGGTCCATGGACCACTGTTGGTCTGCAAGAAAATGTTGGTGGTCTACAGAAAAAATTGGACATTTTTAATTTTTATGTTTTATTATTAATAAAACAAAAATAATATTCTAATAAATTTATATATTCTAAATGACAATTTTCACCTTCATATTGCACTAAATTCACAAACTGTACTAGAAATGGAAAAACAAGGTGCAGCGTGACATCAGTGTAGTCTTAAATTGTATGAGGCAACCATTGCCGAGCCGTACGCTTCAGTATTGTTTCCACCATTACGATAGTCGCTCCGCGAATACCGATTCTTATACAGTTTTTTTATTTTATTATTTCTCAGATGCTCTTTTAGGTAACAATGACCTTAACTGTGTATTTTCTGTAACTGTTATATTTATTGGCATCATATAGTTTGACTTTGATAATTATCATTTCTTGTTTGGTCTTAGATTTGAATGAAATGAACCCATATTGAGTGAGGAAAACAAAACAAATATTTTTTTTTGCATTTCTTTAGTAATACCAAAGATAATGCAACTAATGATAAAAGTCACAATAGTAATACTTCACTTAACCGTGAGCTGATCAATGAATCAGAGCCTCCACTGTCCTTGTCAGGCACTATTAGGAAGATCATTATTTCACAAATATAATAAAATTATTAATTTAGTGGTTTGTGAGATCCGAAAGGTTGGCGACTACTGCCGTACAGAGAACAGAAATTTAGAGCTCTACCTTCTGTCTGGATAAAAAGACTACTTACAGTTCATTGCTAGGCAGTTTTAAAAGGCTTAATTATTTTAATGCTTTTCAGATAAACTCAAATTAGGGGAAAAAGAGAAGCATATCAAATAGTCAATCAGCTGTGCTGACGTGCCCATGGTCAACCAAGGTGCAAGCTAGTAGGAGAAAAGGGCAAAGTGACAAAAACTCATCAAATCATTTGTCTATATACAGTGGTACCTTGGTCCTTAATTCATTCCAAATCCTTGGATCCAAACAGGACTTATACCAAACAAATTTTTCCCATAAGAAATAAAAGGAAAATGATTAATCCGTTCCCATGAAATAAATCCCATTATTGGCTTATTATTCAATAATTTAAACACTGCTTAATACTAAAATACATAAACACAAAAGCAATTAGATTAAAAAAAATGATAATTTAACCTCACTTTACCTTACTGAGAAAAGTCGAATGCCTACTAGGATGGTGCTGAGAAGGGAGGAGATGTTATGTAATTCACAGAGAGTTATAGCGCGGGTTGTTCACTGAATGGTAGCAACTGGTGTATTGACGCTCGTGGGCAGTCGTGGCTTTGTATCAAGAGAGGTAAATAAGGGTAGCAAGCGGTGTTGTGACTCATTTTTACCCATACAAGTTCTAGCACAAAGGTTGTATACCAAGCAAAATTTTTTGTGTCCAAACAGGACTTATACCAAGTTGGACTTATTCCAAAGCGGACTTATAGCGAGATACCACCGTATGTATATATATATATTTACACACACACAAAACCTTGAATTTAAAGTTGCAGTTACACTTTAAGATTTATATTTCTCATTTTGATGACAAAATACAACAGACACACAGGTGCTGAGTTTTGGGAATCTCAAAGCATGTGCTGGAAACAGAGGAGGTTAAAAAATGTTTGTGTCATTTTGTACGCCCACACAAAACTGCAGTGGAACAGACAATATCAGCTAGAGGGAAAAAAAACACAATATTGTCATTAAACCTCTACCTACGCCCTGATACCCAGGTCGCACAACACATGGATAGAGTCCACTTCAGGAGCTCTGGAGAGGAGAGAATTTACTAAATTTACTTATCAGGCTATAAATCAGCCTACTATAAGTGTGCTTGTTGTGTTGATGGTGGAAGGGGCCACCGGTATATCAAAAAGCATTGCTGTTGGTAGTAGGTTCCAAATCCAGAAAAGCTCCAAAAACTCTGTAGCACAGGAAATTCGCTCTTTTATTGCCTAAATGTTGTGTTTTACTTAAATTCCCTAATCAATCTCTTGTAATGAATTTATAATAGGCAGTAAAAAATGGTTTAAGACAGAATGGAGTCCCAGTAGCTTTGGCTTCCACAATCCATTCACCTGACAAAGATAAAGACTGCATTAAATTTAGAGAAACCACTCTTTATGTAATATATATTGTTGTATGGTCCTTTCAAAAATCAACTGCTTCAAAGTGCATGGTCTAGTTCAGATAGGTGGGCATTGTCTATTTTGCACAACGTTTAAACATTTCTGTATACAGAATCAATATGTATTTCAGTTTAGAGTTTTCACAATGGAAAAATGATCTAAAGGCAGCTAAATGTCAAAAGGTTCCACTATCCTTTTCAATAGTCGACCTATTCATTCACACTGTATTGACATCGAGCATGGAAAAAGGGATGCCTGAGCTATGACTAAGATCATTGGTTTGGCATTTCCAAATTGATTATACTCCCTGTTGGAATTGTATTTTAGTAAGCTGGTGTATTAAAGAGCTAGGATATTGCCTATTTATACTGATAACAGGAACTAAATACATATGCAAAGAAAAAATGGGATGTAGAATGGTGAGAATATCAAAATATCAACCCATGGGACTTACCGGCATTTGCACTCCAACCAGGAGCTAAATGCCTATAGTATCCTTCTGTTACTGTGTTAAAGTTTACAAAAGCCCAAAACTAACATTTTATACAGCCCTGAACCCTAAAGCTGAATTCCAACTCTCCACTCGCCCCTGCAATATTTGCAGAGTTGCATTATCGGTTCCTTCACCTTAGAACTGGCACTGGTGGGGGACTTGGAAGGCAGATCTGTATCTTTATATAAAACATACTACACAATATTAAAAAAGTGTGATAATTATGTGCTTGGCTTGTAAGGGCTTCATTTTCAATTTCTAGAGTCGTTTAATCTGCAGCTTTAATTACAATAGAATAAGTTGATACTATTGTAAAGTTCTTTGTTTAGGAACTTCCCTGTCCCTGTCTCCCAATCGTTTTGTCATATCAGAGAGGCTTCCTGTGAAAGCTACAATTGGCATTTCCAATACATTATGCAGGCATGAGCCACTGTTGTATCCATCAGAAAACCTGTCTTGAGAAATGCCATGCATTCATTGTAGGAAAGATGTAGACAGAAAGTGGCTGCAAAGAGGATGCAGAAATTAAATTGGCCAAACGCATTTACTTTAGTACATGGATCACACCACATACCATTGTTCTGACCTACAAATTTTGTCAATAAGGGCTCAGTTATTGCATTGTGGGAGCAAGGGTTATGCCTAATCGCCACTACCAGGTAATAGTCATGGCAGGCGATGCTCTTTTCTTGGTCTGCAATGGAGAGGTGAAGTAAACTTTACTTGGTAGCAGTTTGTTGTACATTGGCATATGTCTGGTCCTACTGATCATTTAAGAAACCCCTTTCTGTAGCTTTCCTTTCAAATTAACCTAGAAGGCTAAAAACAAGCAAGCTGCCATTGCCGACTTGTTTTTGAAGGTGTAGGTTTTAAGGCCATCATCCATATCCTATCCTCATTGTTAGTAAGTCGCAGACATTTCCATCTGATGCATATTTATAGGTTCACTTTAAGTTTTTCATTAACCCTCTGGGCTAAAAATGAAACAATACATATAATACATGGATGTTTTACTGGCTAACTTTCCGCGTGTGATTTATCAGTCCATGACTCACTCAATAGTTGTTTTTTGCCGATTACAGAATTCATTCCAATTTTCAGCTATTTCATTATTGTGAGTCATAACAAGAGCTGCCCGCCCCCTGCAGCCTGTGACAGGCTCACGTTTGGGGTTTCTGACTCATTGCTGTGATCTGCCTGAAAAACACCAGCACTAGAAAAAAGGCGACAACCAAGTGCAAGGGGAATGCCAACCAGTTGGAATGGACCTCCTCCACCACTAGAGGTCAGCCAGCAGCAAGGGGTACCATGGCAGAGGAGGGTGGGAGGCTTTCCTGATATAATGCCCAATTGGGAGATTATGTCCTGGACCAAAGGAAGGATGAACAAGGACAGCAATCTTTTATTTAACAGAGAAAAAAAACAGATTGCAAGAAGGGGCTTACCAGGGAAAGCAATATGCAAAGGAGGGGCTATTTTCTTTGGGAGGAGCAATACAGAGAGGGAATTATATTCACAGTTGTATATAGTAGAGTTTCTACATCACTTAAAAGTCTATGAAAAGGCAGTTTAATGTATGCTTTCTTTTTTGTTATTCTTGCAGTTTTGTGCATTTTTTCTGCATTGGTACTTCCTGATCTTTTTGCTAGTAGTGCACAAAACTGAATAAGTCAAACTTTACATCTGTGTTTTACATCTTCCTATTGACCATTATTAAAACAATGGAAAAAGACACTTCATGGTATATTGCATTTTTATAAAATGCACAAGTGAGAAAAGCTTAGGGATACTGCAAGCAAACAATACATTACATTGCTTAATGCATGGGTTTTTGTTTGCCTTTTAGCCTGTAAAAAGGGAGCATTATATTTCATTTCTGTTCCCTTGTGTAAAATTTTCTTTTTTGATGTATAAAAAAAAATCTGTTTATTGTATGTGCTTCCTTCAAAAGGGAAGTATGATGAGTATTTTCATTGGGGTTGGTTTGTGAAGTTGTCTGTGATTCTTGTAACAACCATCTTTTTTAATTTAGTAATATACAACAAGATACATTACATACTTCCAGGTAACTTGTGTCTATGCCAGAGATTTTACAGGGTCAGTATTGAACTAAATTGTTACCGTACAATGAATATTGGACCTCATGTGGGAAGACTGAAAGAAGGTAGGATGTCATATTAAAGTACATGTAAAGTCTACCAACTTGATTTAGTTTTGGATGGACTGTGGATGGGTTAGAA
Organism: Pyxicephalus adspersus; assembly: GCF_032062135.1. Lineage (NCBI taxonomy): Eukaryota > Metazoa > Chordata > Amphibia > Anura > Pyxicephalidae > Pyxicephalus > Pyxicephalus adspersus. The sequence goes on along the minus strand of NC_092863.1, from coordinate 10,329,908 downwards.
AGAATATCTGTCTGGGAATATCCCCTCATTTTTTGCCCTAGTGACTATTGCATTCTTCTTTTTAAACATTTTAAACAATCACAACACAACATCAGTTTTATTAAAATATTATAAAATAAATATGATGTCAGTTGTTCTGAACAACATAAATGCATTGGTTTCACCTTCATTTTCTGTAGCAATTGCACTTAAATAAAGGCCCAGGAGCCCCATGCTTTCTTAATGGCACAGTCTTACCTTCAAGTATCCAACCACCTAATCTGAGTGACTCCTTATTGTCATTGACCAAGATATTCTTTTAGAGTCTTGCTGCCCCTAAAACAAGGTTTGTGAGTTACTGCAGATAATACGTTAGTTTCGGGGTCCACAATCAAAGTGCTGTGATGTCTTGATGTAAGACTGTGTACTTTTGACACTGACTGCGCTTTCCCGAAAAACAAAAATGTGATATTTCAGGTATAGGGATTCAGCCTAAAGCTACAGTGGGTGTCTGTGTGTGTGTGTGTGTGGGGGGGTGTGTGTGGGGGGGCAAAAGGGCTCAAGGGCTCAACAATAACTGACACCATGCTGTCTAATATGTTGAGACAAACATCTCTCCTCTCCTATTAAAATAATGTACCTGTTCCGACTTACACACAAATTCAACTTAAGAACAAACCTACCGTCCCCCATCTCGTATGTAACCCGGGGACTACCTGTATACATATGAGTTTTCAATTTTTCTAATCAGTATCGAATACTTTGCATAATGTTAAAATCTCTTTAGTAATGTTGGGGTTAATCTGTTTAGCGGTTTCTGTTTCTAAGTTACAAGGCTGTAAAAAACAAAATTCATTTTGCCCAGCTTCCTCTTTCTAAAGTTGGTCCTGTCAGCACACTATCATCTTTTCATAAAGAGTTGTCTGTTTGTTCAATTTTAATAACTCTAGAGACTGTTTATTGCTTTAGTACCAGCCTTTCAGGTCACCGTACTGTGGCAAGCTTAGAGAAAGCTACAACGTCAGATGCTGCAGGTGTCAGTGTAGGGTGCATACCATCTCAGGAAATCACATTTATGTCACATCCTGCCACAAATATTGTCTGCCTGGGAGATCCCTTATGTCAAAGATGGGTGAGTACACAATGCAGCCCAGTGTTGTTTTCAGAACAGTAAGAGGTGGATGCGCAGGAGATCTACAGTAAGCATTGAAGTGTCAAGACAAACTGTAAGTATATAACACAAAATATAGGATGTAGATCAATCTGCATTATAGAATAAAATGAAGAACTTATACAAAATGCAGCACATTTAACTTGTTCCCCAACAGTGCTTTAGGAAGTACTTAAGCGAGATCATCAGTGAATAAAGGAAACAACATGCATTTTCAAGAAGAAATCTGCAATGGCAGGCTTACATATTTTTCTGGTCTTTGCCACCGATGAAACAAAGATTCAACTTTTATTTGCAGTAATTTGTAGTGTATAGAAACTAAACAAATAATAACAAAGGAGCTTTAAAAAAAGTAATTTAATTTTAATGCTGGACATACAATATATGATTTTTTGAGGACATCATTATGTTAATCATCATGTAGTGAATTTGCTTTCAATAGAATTGTGAACCAAAGAGAAGATGGTCTTGCCCAATTGATTATTTCAAAATGAGTGTCAGAAATGGAATTAATTCTAATATTTTCTGCTTCATTCATCAATGTTGTCTAATCCAAATTATTTTACTCTTATTTGTTTGGCTTGATTAAAGTTAACTGTAGGTGAACATGGATATATCTGCAGGCCCCTATATCAGTTCTGAGTCTTTAAAACAACAGTACTGTCTGTAATACGTGTTCAAACAGAGTGCATCTGAACTACAAGGGCTTATTCGTTGGAAAGTTTTCATTTTTTTATTTTCATTTTAACCTCCCTGGTGGTCTTAATAATAAGTATTTTAACGTCAAAGCGGTACATTTAAAAATACTTATTATTTTAAATTTTCCACCTGGTCTTGCCTCTCAGCCGCACACTTGCGCCTCCCAGCCGCACGCTCGCACCTCCCATTCCTGGCCGGCATCTACGCACCCTGGTCTCGCAGATGCCAGCCAGGCATCGTCAGGCTACACAGATGCTGGGCAGGCATTGCTGGAGGACGCCGCGGGCACGTGGGGAACAGGTAAGCTTCAAAACTTTCTTACAATTCCACCCCGAGTGTGGCTCGGGGTTACCGCTTTTGGTACTGAAAATTAACCCCAAGCCACACTCGGGAATACTGCTAGGGAAAACCAAAAGATTTGTAGAACAGTTAAACTCCATAAAAAGGAGCACCATAATCTTCTACATTTAAAACATATAGTTAGGTTTATGAGCACATAGTTTGTTTATAGGCACAACATTTGGGACAGCAATTACAATAATAAAAAGACAAACAGTTGGTGCATTAGTTTTGTAGGATCCATGATGGGAAAGGAGCAATTTTCAAATTTTTAAAGCTTTAAAGGGCTTTAATGGAGGGAAGAGGGAGTGGGAAGGAAGAACGCACAACGTCAGATACTCAACATCTTAAAAGAGATTTGACTACAAGTGAGCATGATCTAGCCAAGACAGACAGAAGTGAGTACTGAATGAAAAGGTTACTGCTATACAATTTATATTTCTAAACTAATAAATACAAAGTCACAGAGAATCGGTGAATGGGGGGTTTGAAGTATAGAAACCCCATTAATGGGTCTATGGGTATGTGAACATGGAAAAGGGTTTCCAGTAACCTAAACGCTTGCCCAAAATTATATAAATAAGGTATTTAGGTAAACCTGTAAGAAAATACATTTTACTCATAGCTGCCACACTTCAATGACTTCAGGACACTGTCTCAACCTTAAAATACTTCTACTGGGCCCTAGAAGCTCCTAGATACAGTATGTAAAAGTCTTACTGTGGCACCAAAATGTGAATGCAGACACTTTCAAGTTCATATCTATCCATATATATCCATAAACATATTTTTAAAATAAAGTCAGGTTGTGTTCTATGTATTTTATTTGCGGACAGTAGTTAATTTTCTTCTGAGCAATAAAAACAACAATAACGTTAGATACCACAAATCAATGTTTTAAAAATAATGTACTTATGATCTAAAATGTTTAAATGAAACAACAATGCTAAGGAACAGGCACTTTGTAGTGATTAAAGAACCTGTGTTAGATCTATCCTGATATCTAACCCCTATTTTCCTGCGGAGCAGCCTTGGACCCTATACTGAAATTGTACATAAAGTCACAGTTCTTGCCTAGCTGAGGTTAAACCCATTCATGGCAATAGGCCCTGATACTAGTAATTTATTTGTCAAATGCTAGAATTTAATTTAGGCCTTTAAAGGCTTTAGCAGTAAAATGTTATTAAATGGGGTAGGTGGTGGTTTAATCTAAATTTGCACAGAAGTTCCAGCCTATTTTTCAAACTGGACTTAGGATCCAAGGGGGGTTTCAACAGCAATCATATTTAGTCAAGAAATGTTCACTTGTTGGAAGCTCTTGATACCTAAATATTTGTATATGAATTATATTAGGAGGCCATGTCTTTGACTGGCAAGACCAAGCCAAACTAAAACCAAAAAAAGTTTGAGACTTTTACTGTTGATTCTGTGGTATATTTCACATATCATATGTAACAGTGTCAAGAGCCTATGCAAACTGATCTGTGAACAAGCTGTAATATTAGGATTTTAGGAAAAATTTCTGACCTGGAGCCTGAAGACAAACTGTGTGCTGGAATAGAAGTATTGATAACTTTGTGAACTTATGCCAAGAAGAACAAATTGCAAGTCGTTAGTACTTCAAGATATAGAATCAAAACATCAATTATGCCTTTAAGAGGAGTAAGAAAATCCAAATATCCCACTCACAATGAGTGTTTATGGCTTTTTATAATTAAAACAAGTTGTAATTGAATGGTTATTACCAAGATAATATTTGGAGAAACTAACACTGGGAGAATACCTGGGAATGTAACCTGCTGAGATTTTTAATATCATCTAGTTGACAGAAAATTATACTGTGGTTAAGTCAACCCAAAACCAATATTTCAAAATGTACCAAATTGCTTTATCTACCAATTCTTTGCTTATTCAGAACACTATGAGATAAATGTTCAAATGGTTGTCCCTGGCTTTGCATTCTCCCAGCATAAACTCTTACTTTTTCTTCTGTACTATATAATATATTAAAAAGATTCCAGCAGAGATATTGTATTTGCTGCAGGAGCTCTTTGACTTGGAAGTTTGAGCTCCTGCTATTGGGGTTTTTAGTAGGCTGCAAATGCTGGTGAGTAACTTAACATGCTAGTATCCACCATCTCATTTATCACTCTATGTTTATCATATCCCAACCTCTGAGAAATCGGTGCTCTTTAATTATTCATTGATATATATGTTATGATTTTTTTTCCCCATATGTTTGTGTGCCTATACAACTAATTAGTCTTGGTATGGGAAAAGAATAGTCTACCTGTATAATTGGTATTACACCAGAGCTCCAGGCTGCACTTACAAAAAAAAATCATGAAATTCAACATAGTTATATTGTTAGTTAGGTTGAAAAAGCCATAAGTCAATTGAGTTTAACCACTAGGTAAATCAACATACTAGAAAACCTGCATATTCCAGATCGAAAACCTACAGTATATGCACAGATAGAAATTTATGGGAACAGTTGAGCCAGATGAAGGCAAAAAATCCTTTTAAAGCACGGTTCCAATTACTCCAACAGGAAAAATAATCCTTCCTGACTCCCCCTGAATTAACAGTTTCTGGTGTCATTCCTTTTGAAATGTATTACCCAGTTAGTTATAGTCTGTGCATCATGAAATGGATCTACAGTATTCTCCCTAGAATTTTTTAAGATGGATGGATAGAAGGTGTAGGTGGATGATCTCCCCTGTATTGTGACTGAACCAATTGGTTCATGAAAAGTGCCAGTGCACTCGGCTAAAATGAGCTGGGAGAACACTGACCTAGCTTTTTCTTAAAACACTTTTTTGAACATGCTAAAACTATGTACTGAGAGAGCTTACTCCACATTTTCACAGTTCTTCTTGTGAAGAATCCTTTCTATTTTCTAAGCCATAGACCTTAATTTGCACGTTAACCATCTGTGGGGTACTGTGTCAAATGCTCCAGCAAAGTCGAGGTTTTATATTATATATTTTATCAACTAGTACACCATTGTTTACACTTGGATAATGCTCGAATATTACTTTGCAGTGAGTGTGGTGAAAAGTAGTTAGAAACCTATATTTGGCTGGTGGTTAACATAGCAAGAACGTTATGAGGAAACTGATCACTCCAATGTCATCCTAGCACCAAGTATATTTTCTAGAACCTCTAAACTGGTCATGGAGGTTTGTTAAGATACAGCAGACTGGCTACATTGTTCTGATTTACCCCACTTTATATAAGTATTTGTTATCAGCAAGCAGGATATTGGATTCTGTTTATCAGGGTGCAGGTGATATGTAGTTTGTGTGAGTGCAATAATTCAGAAGAAAGTGACATAGTGCTAAAAGAGTATCCCCTCCCTGATTATAGCATTTTTTTTAAAACTGTAAGTACACAATGGGGGGATAGAGACCACTTACAATTGGAAAATAGTAGAACTGTTGTTTGTATCTACCTGATGGTTTATATTAGCATGTAGTAAACTATTTATGTTCTGTTACAGTTTAGTAAAACTTATTCCATGTAGAACCAAAGCCACCAGGCAGTTTACATTTTCGTTCTGCAACTACTGTTAATATGAATGGTTTAAATATCGTTAGTTGCAGTGGGGAAATAATAAATTCTTTAGTTTTAGGTTGCTTAAGAAAAGATGGAGCAGATAACACACACGCCCCAACTAGTTAGCACATTTATAATTATTTTGTTGTCATTACAGGTACAGAATCTGAACTTTTTGACATGGATTCATCCAATGTTTCAAGTTTGTCATCCAGTATGATACAGCCCACAAGCACTGCTACACTTTCTGGTCTACATACGGTCAAAGAATCAACAGTTAATGACAGAACATCTGCACAGGCTGTACTTATTAAAGGTGTTGGTGTACCTGTATACCAGATTACCCAACAAGAAGGCCAGAATGTATCATTTCAGCTGGCATCCAGTGGCTCAAGCTTTGCCATTGACAATGGAGGTTTATCTGTGGTGTTGGCTCCACAGCCTCAATCCATTCTTCATAAACCTCCCACACAGACTCTTACCCTAAACATTGTGAACCCCTTAACAGTATTATCTCAAAATTGCCCATCTGCAATCCCTGGCACAAACCCGGCTAAAGGAAAAAACATTGGGAAACACATATGTGCTCATTGTGGCCGAGACTGCCTAAAACCAAGTGTTTTAGAGAAGCATATTCGTTCACATACTGGAGAAAGACCATTTCCTTGCACTATATGCGGCATCTCATTTAAAACCCAGAGCAATCTTTACAAACACAGAAGGACACAAACTCATGTCAATAATGCCAAACAAAGCTTGGATTCTGATTGTGCTGGATGCCTAGAAGATCAAAATACTGGACAAGCTAGAGAAAGACAATGCTTAGAAATCAGTAAGGCAGTTAGTAACATTTGTATTGGCAAAGACCATTGTGAAGATAATAATAGTGTTGACAGTGAAACCATTGTCCATGAAAATACCACATTACCATTCTTACAAACATTCAACAAAGAAATTTCATCAACATCTGTCAAGAACAACGATCATGCAGTTGGCGTCCCAGATTGTGCATCACCGATTAAAGACTCAATGTCTATGTTAAATCAAAAGAAATCCCTAAAGGATCCAAGAACAACTACAACAAACAGACATGCTCAATTACAAAGACAGGGTGAAACATGTATTGATAAGCTGTTGGACTGCTCTATAACTCAGAGGAAGCTAAAAAAATGTGAAAGCACAGACTCTGGGTATTTGTCTCACTCAGACAGTGCTGATTTACAAATGTTTTCTAGCAGTTCTCTGCACAGCCTCAGTGAGTGTAGCTTTGAGTCTGAGCCCATGCTTAATAGTACTCTTGACTGTGAAGACAAAATCTCAACAAAGAAAAACTTAGAAGAACATATTTCTATGCTGATCTCCAAAAATAGAGCTGTTGTTGATAACACCCACCTAGACAATGTTCGGCCGAGAAAAACAGCTCTGTCGAAGCAGGGCAGTATTGATTTGCCAATGCCATATACCTTCAAGGACTCTTTCCATTTTGACATCAAATCCCTAGATGTAAACAGAAAGAAAGTTTCAGTTTGTTCAGTCAGTTCTACCAGCGCTCCACCAGGGAAAAATAAGCCTATGTTTTTTCATTCTGTCCCCACTCAAATATCTTCATCTATTGACAACGTAATTATGTCACGAAGCAACTCTTTACCATTTGTCGAAAATGGCAGAGTTCAAGACAGATTTCCTATACGTAATACTAAAGCACACCTTCAAGGAAAACAGCCTTTAAATGTTACCTTTGCCAATTTACTACTCTCTAATACAGCCACAGCTTGCACAGTGGATTTTTCAAGCAGTCACCCTCGAGGTCTTGTCAGGCAGGTTGCTGTAGATGAAGTACAAACAAACAATGTCTCCGAAAATCCTAATTATGAAGAAAGTAAGGAATGTAAAAAGGTTGAAGGAGATCAACTGACCCCAAAATCCAAGGCGGCCCAGAGAAAAGCAGGTCAGAAAAAAGTAAACATGTTTTCTCATGAAAAATGGCAAATGTATGGAGATGAAACATTCAAAAAGTTTTACCAGAATATAAAGAGTGAGCATACCAAAAAGACAAAACAAGAGGTTCTAGATTCCAAATCTGAAGTCAGAAATGAAACTGTATTGCCAACTGTGATGACCAAGCCTTCAGGAAGCCTTTCATCACTACCAAGTTCCGATTCAATTTCTTCTGGGAAAAGTTTGTTTAAAACAATATCAGTAATCAGTAAGATGACAGATGCAACCTCACCCTTGGAGAGCATACAGAAGGTTTTGGATGTGGACCTGGAAAGTAAAACCATTTTAAGGTCAAAAGGAGGTAATAAAGTACCCCTCAATGGTAAAGGAAATGAACTGAAAAGTTGCAATCCTAATCACAACTCCAATGTACAAGCTCATTGTCCACAGTTTCAACCGCTAGGTCAATCAAATCAGTCTGTTGCCAATTCCAACATTATAGACAACATGGTAAATGAAAGGTTATTTATTTCAAATACGCAGGAAAACATGGCTTACAATTTTATTACAAGTTTACAAAATAATGAGCAATCACCTTCAGAAAGAAAGAAACTTAGGGTTGCAAAGAAACGTGAAAAATCACTTGAAAATCCTTTGGAACATTCCATAATAAAAGAGACCGGTCAGGTAGAATCTCTTGAAAGCAGAACTTTTAAAGGCTCACTAGTGAATATTGATACTCAGCAAAATATGAATTTCAGTACAGATGCTGAAATCCTTACAAGAGAGTCTTTAGACCAGATTAACAGGTGTGATCCACAATCTTCCTGCATTCTTAACGACAACTGCATTTCAGCTGTCAAGAAAGATTTGGAAAAGGGAGCACAACCTTTCTCAATACATTCTTTACCTTCATCAGCTCAATTAACATCAACACAGAAAGAACATTTATTTTCCCCAAGGTATCTTATAAAATTTCAATATATTGGTCCTTCTGTTGGAGTACCTAAAACATTACAAACAGATCCAAATCAGATTTGCGATCTTCCAACTGTAGAAACAGATTTATTTAGCCTTTCCAAATGCTCAGCCTTAAAACTACCTTACCAACACAACATTGATAGCCAAGGAAAGCAAATACAAAAACATGATTCTGTTATTGTCCCTTTAAGCAAAATAAGTCTAAACACAGAGTGTGTATGCACTGGTGCTGCTACAATATCTATCCATGTAACTCAAAACATAATTCTTGATTCTAAGGGAAATGCAGAGCAAAAATTTAATTTAGATAACATGCACCTGAGCAGAGAAAACAAAGTTCAAGAACTTCAAGTTTTAACTGAACTGGAAACCTCTCCCTATAAAGAATGCATAGCTTCTGAACCAAATTGCAAAAATATTGCCACGCAAAGGAAATTAGAAAGCGACAACCTAAATTATAGGTGTGCGTCACCTGCAACAACATCACAAAGACCTTCTGAGCAATTTGATACTGCAAGACATGAGTATAAATTGGCCAGTACAATAGCCAAATGCTCTCACGATTCAGGGCTTGGGACTACCAATGTCCTTCAAACTGGACCCGTCTACAGCACCCCAGTTAAGGCTATATTTCCTCTAGAGCAAGGAAGCTCTTCATCTAACACAGCACAACTATGTTGGCACTCGGGGATCTGTAACGTTAGAGTCACCAAGGTCACCTTCTCAAGCTTAAACACTGAACCTAAGTCAACTTGGTGTTGGTTGGACAAATGTCTTCCCCTTCCAACAGAACAAAAGGAGAAGTCATTTTCAGTTTATGCATCTCTGAACTATAATTCAATAAAGGATGAGAGCCCAGTTCAGGCTCCAATTTCTAATTCCGAAAGTGTTGAAAAGTACCAACCAGCATCTACTGAGCAGCTTCTGGCATCCTCCTTAGTTTTGAAGCCACTAAAACAAAAGGTATTTTTACTTGTAGACCATTGATAAGTTTGTTTCTCAATTAGAAAACATAATTGTAATAATTACATAGATCTTTCCTCATGTAAAATAGTACTGCCTATTATAAAGTAACCAATCCAGGCAAGTCACTGCCTTGCTACTTCTTAAGAGATAGACTTCTTAAGAGATAGACAGAAAATAGAAGAGTAACCATTATGTATTTAAAACCCGTACCAGTAAAATCACAAAATTTTTACTTAAAAACACAAAGTAAACAAAAGCAGTGGTATTAACGCTAACAAAATTAAGTAAACTCACTTTTCGGCATACACTGGGAGTAAGACCATAGGTCCAGCTGTTTTAATTGTATCCTTTAGACTCAAGTAATACGTTCTGAGGCACGATTTACCAGTTAAACCTATTAAATATTAAGAAATCATCATTCACGCATTAGGAACTACGGGGCAGAGATCATGGGCAGGCTACCAATGACCTCTATTTTGGGAGTAAAAAAAGTTTGTATTGCCCACAGCTACAAGGTAAATTTTAGTTTAACAATGTTGTTTTTTATTTTGAAGTTTGAATATTTTTTTTTGATTACTGTGATATTGATACATTCCTTTCACAGCCATTCTGCATAGACTGTATGAGCCAACCAGCCATTTTCAGTTTATTCTTTCAGTAAATAGAAGTGAGAATCTGGTTCCTATGCACCACATAGAATTTTATGTCTATTGTGCCCTTGAACCTGATAAATAAAATCTTGTTGATTAACCCTGGCAGTTCTTATCTGCTGGACAAGGTGGCTCTACATGTAATTCAAACATTTCATCATATTAATTATTGTTTCATCTTACAAAATGATTACATTTACTAATATGTTTCAGATACATTATAAATATTTGTGTCTTCACATCATCAGTCATATTGGTAACCTAAGAAGAATAATCAGTCAAGATAACGCAAACATTAATGATATTACTATTATTCAATCACACCTACACTTATAGAAAAAAATTGGAAATTGGCCCCTTTAACAAGAATCTGTTTACAAGCTTTAGGCTCCATTTCTTTATTAATGTTTCTACTAATTTTTCTGTCTGCTTCCTAATGTCTGCTATCATCAATCATTTGTCACAGGAAAAGATAATTCTTAAAAGTTACCCTTCTTTAGCTTTTAAATCCACCTATACATGCATCCCAGGTAGGTTTATACAGTACCCACTCAATTGCTTATGATACCTTGTCAAAATAAATATATGATTTCTTAAGCTAAATAGTGCAATTTGAACAACATATCAACTAACAGCTGTTATTCTTCTTCACAATTAAACGTATATGATGCATTGTGAAAAAAACTGATGATACCTAAACTGCACAAGCATTGGTTACCTTTCAGTAAACTTTACATGGCAAATAAAAAAAACTCTTGGATCCATTCTCTCCCTGGCCACCTCATTGGATCCCCTTATTTCACATATAGAGAGACTGCTGGGGCAGAGCTAAGTTTGGTATTACTAGAAAAGTCAAACCGCTTCTGAGAACTAAAATTTGTAAACAGACCAAATGCATTATGTGCTTTTCTTCATAAACATCTAGTATTATTTTGGGTACCTTTTGTATTACATGGCAGCAAAAGGATGTATTAGGCTATGGAAGAGTTTAGTGTGTGATTCTTATTCATTAAATTGAACTGAGTTACTCCAAACTCATCTAAGACTTAACTTTCTGCCTTGGAATTATTCAAATATGGATTGCAGAGATAAATCTTAAAGCTGAACTCTTTAAAATACACAAATGAATTAAACTATTTAATAATGAATTAATCATTACATTTTCTTTTTCAAATTATCTAGTTTATTAGAATTTGGAGCCAATTGGGTGTACTAAATTCTAATGTGCTGTGAAGGAATAAGCTATCAGGAAAAGAAAGGACCATTATAGGGATGACAGCTCCAGTCTGTTTCTGTTCCTTGAGGTTGGGGAGATGACACCACTTTACCCCATTCATTCTCTTGGCTGCACTCTGTGAGGTGTGGCCATCTTAGCACTGTATATGAAAAAATCAAAATATTTTTGCAAAAAGGACAGCTTCTTTTATATGTATTTCTTCTTTTAATGTATGTTTGCCTGAAGCTCAGGTTTAAATAAACAAGAGTGGCAGTAAATATCAATACTTGCAGCAGTGATTTTAACAAAACAATCTCTCCTTAGTAGTGGGAACACAATTCCATATACATTGTATGTGCCCCAAGTTGGAAACAATTTGTTCTTACATCCAAACCCTTTTTTTAGAAAAAAATACCAATACTATACTTCCACTTCCTCCAGTGATCTGTTTGGGCTATCGATAACCAATAACACCCCATTTACTAACGTCTGCTAAATGCCTAAAGGCAGAGCTATATCCCAAAACTAAAAAAAATTGTACTAGGAAGATCCCTTAAAACAGAAGCAGCGTCACCTCTGTAATAATAACCTTACCTGCCTGATTGTAATGTTTTATTAAACTCACTTGTCCTTGTTTGGCGTCCTCTTCACCACATTTTCTTTCTGAAGTCGGGTCTTTGTCCATGTTCATTGGCAAGGTCAAGGTGAAGTAACATGTGCATGTGCGTGAAAGTCCATTCAGTCCCTGCAGCATCAGGGGATGCCAGGATACCCAACAAATCCCCAGCATTCTATAAATGCACAGCATGCATACATACATACATGCATACATATATACATACAGTGGTACCTTGGTATAAGACCCCAATCCATTGTAGATCCTTGGACCAAACAAATTTTTCCAATTAGAAATAAAAGTAAAAGGATGTATCCGTTCCCATGAAAAAAAAAACCTATTTTGGTATTGGCATGTTATACATTGATGGGGCTGTATAAAATAATTTAAACACTGCTTAATACTAAAATACATAAATACAAATGCAATTAGATTAAATAAATGAAAATTTAACCTCACTTTACCTTGCTGGGAAGAGTCGAGTGCCTACTAGGATGGTGCTGAGAAGGGATATATATAAAATATATATATATATATATATATATATATATATATATATATATATATATATATATATATATATATATATATATATATATAATATCAGGGATGTCGCCTTTCTCTTTCTGCAATAAAAATCTGCCCGATCACGGATTTTAAAGCAGACATATAGTTCTATTTTAAATTGAAGCAAAATTCTCCCCCTACACAATTAGAACTATACTAATGTATCAAACATGGAATATTTTACAGTTACTCTCACTAAAGCTACATACATACTCTAGATTGCGGTCATCCATGACAAACAAATTTGGTGTCTGATGATACCATTTTTAATAGTCGTGCAATGTAACTAACAACATTTTCAATGCACCATTTGTTTTTCACTTATAGAAACCCTGTAAAATAACACTTGCTTATTGGTCTCTGTTTAAAACAATAATCAACTGAATATGATATATATTTTTATTCATCCTTACAGGGGTGCTCCGAGGAAATAAAACAATTGGATGCAAACAAGTTTCAGCAATCAGCCAAGAGATCAAGCAGAATGTCAGCGCGAACAAAATCAAGACACACAAAGAGGTGCTCCCCCTGCTGTTAAAACTAACTTTTTTTCCATTTATACCAAATGATTACCATTTTGTAGGGAAATTGTTATTCCATTACAAACACTGCAAACGTTTTAAAAATCCTCATTGCAGATATTTCCGACATTTCAGATATTTATGTGGTGATATTCAGAAATGCACTTTTTGCTTAAAGGTGGGAGTGCAAGTTGCAATTGAAGGGCCTGCCTGGGTCTAGCATCCAACGCTTTTACATTGAGGGTTAAAAGTAATCCTATTCACAGCTGTAATCATATCATACAGATCACTTTTTACCATCCCCATGCCAACCATAGGGATATGCTTGGGAAAAATGTACTCACAGCATGAGGTATTTAGCCAAGACATGCATGAAAAGTATAAGCAAGCTTTATTGTCCTGTGTTTTTCCTGTGCATCCTAATCAGTTTTTTATTAAATTGCAGTTTTATAAAGTTTATCAACTTATAACACCCATATGTTGCCCTACACTATTCGTTCTGATATTCTTGTCTGGTCTGTAAAAGTATATAAGTGACACTTCTGACACAACTACATTTCTGTATGACATAACTCTCTACATGGGGGTTTAAAACATTTTTGCCTGATAAAACCATAACAAGTACAAATACCTTAACATGAAACTGATAGCTCCTCACCTTTGATTGGGGACAGATGGACAGCAGCAAGTTTACTTTGATCCTTAGCGTCATGCAGTCTGATAGCTGAAATTCAATCATTTTTTTATATTGGAGGTCAATTTTGCTCACAAATACTTTTGCTGTATGGGTCTGCAATACCAGTGTAGCTAGAAGAGTTAGCAAAGAAATTGGATACCAGTCTATTATTTGCTGGAGACAAGAGTTTCTAGACTAGAAGTTTCAAGAGTGTGGGTTCCTTGCAAGCCCATAATATGGGAGTGGTGGTGTCCTGTATGTTTCTCATGTCCTTGCTGTCCCACCATATTAATCAATTTTACAGTCTGAAAAAGACACATGCCAATTATGTTAAGCTAATACAAAAACAAATCCATTGAAAAACTTCACAGAATCCTTTAAATATATTATTTAATATATATTTTTTAAAATAAATATATATAAATATATAGTATTGTACAATTTGCTTCAACAGCAAAAAAAAAATAAACAAAAACATTTTTTATATTCTTTACACAAAAGGAGTATGTCAAGACAAAAACTTTTTTTTGTTTTGTTTTGGATAGGGTGGGGAAGGGTTAGAATTCCCATCTAGCTTTTACTGCTACCCAGGCCTCAGTTAAAGAGGTTTCCTCATTACTTCCTGATCAGTTCCAGTTTTACAAGACAGGAAGTAACGTAACGAGAACTTTTCATCACTAACACAAGCTTTTTAGTAGAGTCAGGGAAGGTTGGAACCAATACAGTGCAATTGTGTCTGTATTGACTCTATCAAGCCAACCATTTTTTTTCTAGTTTAGGAAAAACATCTAAAAAACACATCCAACTTTATTAATGCAATCTATGGAGGCAGCTAAAGTTTGCTCCTGTAAAAATTGTTTTACATTTTCACAGCCAAAAAGAGCTTCGTGTAAAAACGTTTTTCCATATGTGGGGATTTAAACCTTATTTTCTATAGATGCATATAGCACCACCCTGTCATTTTCAGTGATCTTAAAGTGAACAGCTTTCCAACCAGTTTAATATGTGGACCATTCATTCATGAATACAAGGTAAACAAGGGATTCACTTTTGCACGGTGAATTACATGTGCCAGTAACCCTGCCAAACACACAATTGGATTTGTGATGGAAGTAATTATACAAATATTTTGGTAAGGAACCAAGTAGGAACATCTCTGCCAAAATCCTTATAAAAGCCAAGAAAGCATTGCCTGTGGGTACTTATCATGCCTGTCTGCTGCTGGTAGTGAGATCAGTTCACGCACGGGTGTTTGTGCTTCCTGTATCTCAAATAATTTTTGGGCCAGGAAATTATCTGCAGATGAAGCATAATGCTCCCAAATGCATTTACACAAACCGACTCCTTATTTCATTTTCTCCCTAAGCAGATTGTGATTTATTTGGATGGCTCATCACTGTCTTCCCTAATATAATTTATGATCACACTGATGGATTCAGTAAGATGACCTAAGGCTGCACAGATCTCTACTCAGCGTGTGATGTCTGTGTATTGTTTATGTAATGCAGGAAAAAAGACAGCTGTCGAGATCGTCTCCATAGCAAAGTTCCCCACCGCACGACACACAAGGGCATATGCCAGAAGCAGAGGCAAAAGAAGACCTGTCTCACTCCAAGTCTTAAATCAGGTATTGTTTTTTTTTTTTTTTTTTACATCACTGATAAATGAAATATTTTACCGAGAACCAAATGTCTCAGTCACTATTCCGAAGGAGCCTAAACCTAAACTCAGAGAAAACTAAATACATAATGAAAATAAATAATAGGTAGTTATTTTAGCTGCCAACTAATTTATATTTCTGCTTGGCCCTTTTACCTGTGCCTGGTGCCCATTCTGATGTATAGCCATAAACAGCTCCAGGTTCCATTTAGGGATCTAGCATATCAACCAATCAGGAGACAGTTCTCCAGATTAATGTACATATTAAACGTGTAACAATGCATCATTCAGTGTTCTAGCAACTGGTGCTGCGGAGTCCTCCTGCCACCTTGATCTGTGTAACCCTTGGACTCTGGTGGCACTGTGCCTCCAGTAACATTGTGCCTTCGGTGACTCAATACCTCCAGTTACCATATGTCTCTTGTTACCTTATGCTCTTACTAACTCACAAATTTTTGTTCCTGCGACCTTCATGCTCTTGCTTTCAAGTTTGTGGGTTTCTCTGGATTCCATCTTTAGCTTAATCAAACCTAATTTGCTTCTCACCCTGAGCTTTCCCTTGTTCCCGATTGTTGTTTTGGTACCTGGGAGGTACAACCTGGGAACCAACCACAGCAAAGTCCATCACTGCTTGCAGGGTGCTCTGGTGAACACTAGTGGCAGCTCAGCAACACCTTTCTCGAGCAATAGTCTGGAGCACCTGCTTCTTGTATGAGCTTGCCCCCAACAGATTGTGACTGCAGTAAATTGACACAGTCTTGATATTTAGTCAGCTCTTCCACCCAGGTCAGGGTCTAAGTAGTCATTAAAAGACTTTCCATGCAATAAAACAACGTTCACAGTGTTTTAGCACCAGTGTAATGACATCACCATGCCACACCCATGATGACATCATGGTGGTAGCACAGTGGCTCAGAGGTTAGCACTCTAACCTTTACAGCGCTTGGTCCCAGGTTCGAATTTCGGCCAGTACACTATTTGCTTGGAGTTTGTAGGTTCTCCCCTTGTTTGTGTGGGTTTTCTCTGGGTACTCTGGTTTCCTCCCACATTCCAAAAATTTGCAGTTAGGTTATTTGGCTTCCCGCTAAAAATTGACCTTAGACTGTATTGACCTTAGATATGACTTTGGTAGGGACATTAGCTTGTGAGCCCCTTTGAGGGACAGCTAGTGACATGACTATGGACTTTGTACAGCGCTGTGTAATATGTCAGCGCTACATAAATACTGTGTAGTAATAATAATAATAATAATGGGCTTGCAAAGTTTTATAGAATATCTTGTGATATTTTTCATTTTTCTCTTCATGATGGGCAATCTGCCTCAAATAAACAGCACTGTTCTTAATTTGGCCCAAAATGGTAGCATCCTCACAGGAGGAATATCATCACAAGTCATAACCTATAGCAGTTTTACAATTCTAAGAATGTTTGAACTGATTCTGTTTCCTGGTTCTGTTTTGGAAACCATCAAATTCATAGCAGGATAGCGCAGATCGTGTGAGAGATTAACAGCGGGTATTAGTAGAAATGATGGTTTCTATTAGTTGTTTTTAGCAAACGTCTGAAAAAGCCATAAAGTATTTGTTCCTCTGGGCTGCAGACAAGTTTCCTTGCTGTAAAGCAACATCTTATGGCATAAGAACAATTCCCACAGTGTGCTGAAGGCTTCCGGCCTTAAATAAAAGAAGCTGCTTCATTAAAAGAACTGCTTCATTCAGGTGGATAGGCAAGATATTTTCAGAAGCACTGTTGTACTTTGACCTGTCTTACATGGTTTCATACAAAATCAATATAAATTATCCACCTCATATATACCAAAAATCACTATAATGCAACAGCTTTCTTCCCTAATGAAGAGCACCTTGCTGTCTGAAACCTGCAGAATTTCACTACAACACAGCACATCTTGCGGGTTTGGAAGCAATGCCAATATAGAAGGCGAGTCAAGAACTACCTATGGTAAAAGACAGAATTGCTAGTGTGTCATGGCAGTGCAGCTCACATCCAGCTTACAAGCCAAGCCCCTTACCCCCACCCTAATGTAACAACATACTTCAGATATATAAGTAGCCTACATTTTACTGTCTAAATTAGGGATAGGTACTGGCTATTGGGAATACCAGCACTTGTCTTTATTTTAGTGCATATGGAAGGCATACACCAAATTCTAAGTGGAAAAAAGAGCCCCTTCCAAGCCAGGCAGAGTGACATTTTACTGATCTAATGATTACAGTTCAGGAGGGTAACTGATGCAGGGCATGAGGCTTTTTTTCAGGTATATGTAACCCCCAACAGATGCCCACATAACAGAAAATAATGCAGACACAGATGTGTCAGGGGCCAGACTTTACAAGTACTACTTACTTAACATTACACTTTTCAGAGAAATGTACTGTTTTCTCTCTATATAGTTTGTTCCTACTGCCTTCTTACCGCACATCACAATAACAGTAGAGCAGGACAGAGATCTTTAGGTGTCTACCATGGCTTTTGCCCCACTTTCCAAATCTCAGGTCTTGCGGTCTTATTCCTAAGCATTCAAACCTCACACTATATCCAGATGTCTGTGGCTGGGTTTACATTTGCATATGGAAAAACACTGGCAATGGCCAAATCAACCAACCAGATTTCAAGGAGATGGAACAGACTGAACTATGACAAGTGATGAGCCTGTGTCACCAGATTTCTGTCTTGTGTTAAAAGCAAATACTGCATTCTTATAACTACATTAGGTTTGCATTTGACATCAATTTGAAATGTTTCTAAAATCTAGTCTAGTAGTAAGTTCACTTACCTGTATATTTCACCTGCATACGACTTGTAGTTGACCCCATTTGGAGCTGCTTCAATCTGCTTTTTCAGACCAAAAGAATTGTGTATAGAGAAGAGTACATGCATAAACACCTGTTACAGGTCCTGGGTTATCACAAATCAATTTCTAAATTGTATAAACATTTTGCCCAGTTTGTCTACTTTTTTTCGTGTATTTATAATACTTCGGTAGATAGTTACCCCTCATCAATCCCCGGCTTTGTAAATAATGACTACTTTGTAGATGCCTTGGGTTGTAAACTTGAAGATTTCAGCTAGAAGTCGCCACACTCAACAAAGCTGAGTCTAAAGTTCCTATGATAATATTATTTACTTGTCGAGATATTTTAACTCC
Organism: Pyxicephalus adspersus; assembly: GCF_032062135.1. Taxonomy (NCBI): domain Eukaryota; kingdom Metazoa; phylum Chordata; class Amphibia; order Anura; family Pyxicephalidae; genus Pyxicephalus; species Pyxicephalus adspersus. The sequence goes on along the minus strand of NC_092863.1, from coordinate 10,311,206 downwards.
TTATCCTGCTCTTTACACGGTGAATTAATTGCAGATTCTTCAATAGAACTTGTAGTAGACAAAATATTAGCATTTACAAAACTATTTTTTATGTCAGCCTCCATCATGAAAGAATTAAAAGCCTCTTCTGCTTTCAGTTCCAAAGATGTTACCTGCAGCCTCTCCATAGGGTATTGCCTTCTGCCATAGTAATATATCCATGTAATGTGATACACGGTATCCACCATGATGGACAATTACAGACACCTGTAGATTACAACATAATTATTTCATTATTTACAGTCTGTGTCATTGCCGAGGTCATTTGTTGCTCGTAGTTCAGGGAGGAAGCTGTTATAGTTTGGATGCCTGGACCCTTAAAAAGAAACATGTGGACAAATCTACATTGAGTTTACCAGGAAAATATGATGAAAAAAAAAGTTATTCTTAGTGGAATTCCTTGTGGGTTTGTGCATATATTGTCTTATTAAATTATGGTCAGGAGGAGGAAAAAATGTGTCTTCCTTTTATTAAGTCATTCATAGGGCAGCATGGTATCTAAATTCAGCCCCACAAGCGGTTATTTACACATACAAAGAAAGAAGCCAGGTTCATTCAGGCTATGTAATGTGTTAATGTAGCGGTTTTAGCACATGAATATGCAGTGTCCTATTAATATGGGGAATCCATTTATTAGGTCATTTATGAAGGCACTCAATTCTTTAACTAGAACAAGAGACTTTTTTTAAAGCAGAATGCCACAACCTACAGTAATATGTTGAGGTGCCATTAAATTCATAGTACCACACTGTGGTTCATGCAATCGTATTCATTGTAGTAATGTGTTACCACCAGATGGGGAGCATTGACATCCTCGTGGCTCATTAGAATGCAGCTTGGTCTATTTAATTTAACATTTTTAAAATAATTTTAGTTAATCTTAGTTAACTTCACATGTACAGTACATGTACATCTTTTTCAATCTATGGAATACCATAATGAGAATAATTTATTAAAGTTCCCCTAGACTGGAGAAGATAGGCTATTATGGGGGAACCAAGGTGATCCATCAAACCTAGAAAGATTTTTAAAAATCAATTGAAATTAGTTGGCAAATGTTTTCAATCCTGCACCAGCTTGATTTTCAGTTTGATGGATCACCCAGGTTCTCCCACTATCTTTTCCAGTTTTGGAGAGCTTTAATAAATCAGACCCACTGGATGCAAATGCATACAATCCACTATACTGCAGACATTTAAAAGGTTATAGTGTCACATTCCTAGAGTGAATGGAAAAATGAATAAGCGTGAGCAGCATGAAATGGTACTTTAAGCGGAAGATTCTTGGGGATACATATGGTCTGGATTGTATTTATGCCTTCACTAACCTCTTAAAAAAAAAAACTTTGTGTTTCAGCCTTGTTCTTTAGGATTAGAAACATCTGCCATTGAATGTATATTATAGTTCTTCTGAGTACATCAGCTTGTCACATATAGCAGCAGCATGTGACTTCCTTAACCCTTTACATGACCTGAGGTCAATGAAGCTTATATGCAGACAATATGATATGCAGACTAAATTTAGCAGCGTCAGTATGCGTCTTTTAACATGACAATATTTGACCTACCTAAATAATGTTACATGCTGAATAGACATTTTTATCTTCTGCTTTTAAGTCAGCAATACTCACCTGTACTGTCGCAGAGCACCGCCATCTTTATCGTCCTTCGCTTCCTGAAGCCAGTCTTTGGCTTTGGCTTATTTTGATTGGTCGGGATAATATAACTCCCGCGCAGGCGTGTGGGAGTTTTTTCATTTCCAGCACACACAAGGGAAGCCAGGATTGCTGGATATCCCTGGCAACTTTTTGACAGGTGGGTGGCAATCAGGCAGGTTAGAACAGGTATTGCAGAAGATGCATCGTCTGACTCTTTTTGCAATAAAAACCAAATGTCAGTTTGCTTTAAAAAGGCACAATCTGTTTCCATGTTTGACATTCAAAAGGTGTTTCTGCTATGAGCCTGTCCAGTTCTGAGGCCTCTACTTTAGAAGGATATCTATTTCAGCTGGATTTAAAAGATACACCAGATACATAGAAAATATGTTTTCAATATATAACATATTATATATATTACATTTTTTTAATTTATTTTCTTTTTTCTGTGCTGCCAGACCATTATTCTATCCTGTGTGCATGGTATATAGATATACAATAGTGGTTTTCCCTATATATGAAAAACTCCAATTCTCTGTGGCTTTATTATTTCTACAGGGAATCTCAACTCTGGTTCACCCTGTTCCTTATTGCCTCAGGACACATCACCTTTTTAGTTCAGAGTATAAAGACCTTATACAGGTTATTTGGTAACTCTAAGGTCATCTGAGCTGTCAGATGAGAGATTTTACATAAGCCGTGTCAATCCTCTCTGCTTTGCCATTTTTGACAGCTTGGACCGTTCCACTAAATCATTTTAGACTTTGAATCCAACTTTAAGTCTGAAATGGCCCTTAAAGTATTAGGTTTGGACAATTTGTTTTCTAATTTTAGCAGTAAGGGGTTAAAAGTACTGTCAGTTTAGTTTGCCATCAGGGTTCTTTTGGGAAGATTTTTCCTCCCGTACTCTCCCAAAGGCACACCAATAATTTTAAGAAGGGAAACCTTAAACAAGTGACCCTATTGGAAGAATAATTCTTACCTCTTGTTCTAGCGACAAGTATTTGGTTTCCTATCACCCATTGGTAACCAGGACTGACAGAACATATCCAGTATGAACACAGACAACAATATAATCATGACAAGATATATGTTTCTTCCTTACTCTATCTAAAACAAAAATAAAATGTTTTGGCTAGGCATACATTTTATTGTCAAGAAGGATTTTACAGGCAGACATAAACATGACACTTTAAAAATAGCTTTATCATTTGCACAGTTTGGGGCCATGCTAACCAATGCCAAGGATGGCAGCAAATTACAAAATTTAACAATGATATCTTGTTCCTATTATCCTCTCACTTCCCTCTTTATCTGAATCCATCTGGATATTTATTACTAAATCCAGGAAATCCCTGCTGGGGAAAGGAGTACAATTCTATTAGGAGGACTCCAAAAATTCTTAGTAGCTCAGACATGTGGAAACTTTACATCTATTCCTTTTTCAAGAATGGTGCTTGGTTTTCTGGGATTTAAAGTCCATTGAAATGCCTGTTTTTTTGACAAACTCAAAGAGGCTGATCCCAGGTCAGTTTCATGCTTTTAGAAAATATGCAGTTATGTATTAAGACAGGAAATACATTTTTTTTATTCTCTCGGCTTTTAAAGTACACCTTAAAACATTAAGAGCAATAAAGTGAGAGGATTTTTGCAGTTGCACTTCTAAGGGAGAGAGTGATTTCATATAGTACTGATGCTTTTTTAATCTATTCTCATGTACTGCTCACTACTTCAATAAGTTACTTGGCACATAAAATGTTCACATTTCTTCACCAATGAGATCATTTTGTGGGGACTGGCCCATGCCCTGTACAGAATGTGATGTTCTTTTATTTATTACCATTTTTTACCAAAAACTTGCTAGAAGTGGGAAATATTTTTTTACTATCCTACCGAGACTTAGAGCAAACAGGATTTGCACATAGAAAAAAATGTTTGCTTGGCCTAATATTTTCACATGCAGACTTGTGCATCTCTATGCTCATTTAAAATTTAAAGTGCTCAGTACAAAGGGTTACATTTTAATTTAATGAACACTGATTTAAGTAAAACTGTGAGTAATGGCTGACCAGTACATAAATTATTTATCCTATATGCAGATATAATATGACAGCAATTGAAATGAAAATATTTTTGACTATCCTTCTGAGACTTAAAGAAAACAAGATTTGCGCATAGGCAGAAATTCCCGCTCTGTTCGGAATGTTCACATACGCTCTATGCGTCTCTTTGCTTGTTTAAAACAAGTGTGTGGCGCAGAGGTTTCAGTGTCACACTGCAACTTATAGCTGTAGCTTTCAGAAGTATGAACATTTATAGTAAAGGGGCAGAAACAAAGTGTGCGAAATTTGGTAAATGCTGATGTAAAATGCATTTCTTAAATTCCACACTGTGGGTAATGGATGACCACATATAAATTGATTTCTTACATGCAAATATAACATGACAGCAATTAAAATGGTATTTTTACTCATGGAAGCACACATTTAAAACAATTTGAACTTTGAACTGGTTCTTTTAACTCTGTATGATCTTCATTCATTCAAGTTATCACATGTCTATCAACATGATGTGTAAGTTTAAGCAGAGACAGAAAATAATTTTTAATTAAGCCCAGCAGATGAACCAACATACTGTGCACTTACAGATTTATTTTTACATTTACTTAAAATATGTATTGCAAATAGATAATAGGTTACCAGCAATTACTGCTTTTCATAAATTCTGACATGGTAAATTGGGCATAATATTAAAAATTACAACTCCCATAACAGTATGACACACCAGTAATACATGTTTGTGTAAAAATATTCTTTTTATTCCATAAATAAAATTTCACTTTAGGTTTCTCATGTGACATTAAAGAGCCACTAACACCTTGTCAATTTAATGCAGATTGACATTTTACACACCTAGCTATGTACCCTAGTTTCCCCCTTACACTGAAGGAGTGGGGCTTCTTGATAAGGAGGAGCATTTGACCTCCCTTTTGTAACAGTGTCAAAAGGCCCAAAAACTGTCGTATGGGTAGGGGTGCTCCATGTCCTCATCGCCCCCCTTAGGATTAAGATTTTATTGTTAAGAATTAACGCTGAACATTAGACAGGTGGGTATGCAATGTTCTTTGGTTGCCAGGAGCATTCTGGCTATTTCAAATCATTAAAGAAAAGAGAAAAGTAAAAGGATCAGCAAGTAATAAACATTTTCTTCTAACAGTTGCAAGGACAGGACTGTTCTTTGGGCACAATGACTATTTTACACCCAAATAGAAAAGGTGACTATTTTACACCCAAATAGAAAAGGTGACAAGTCTATTGTCTCAAAGCCATCTTAAAGTATTTGTCAGGTGTAGAGGTCTGCATGGGGCAGAAGATAGGAGTTTTATATCACAAGAAAATAATTTCAGGAAAAACAAGTTTGGAAAAAGCAAAGAGCCACAAACACAGTAAGAGTATAGACAGTACTCATTACAGAAGGATAGAAGAATGTCTTGTTTACAGATTGTATGATGTTATATAACTGCTGGCTGCTCATATATATTTGATATTATTCACATAAATATTAATACCATTCCTCCCCTGGAGGAGTGGATAAAGCTGGCGAACTAGATGATAAAAACTCACTTTTATACTATGTGACTTTCATTGGGATTAGACATTGAGGGAGTTTTCAACCTTCCAAGCATATTTACTCAGATGCCAATTAACAGTTACAAAATATGGACGTGCAAAGGAAGAGGCATCTATGCTGGCTATTAGGGTCTTTAACATGCACATTGGACTCCAACAGAGTACTGCATAACCTGTAAATAGAATATTTTCAGTACTAGGTATAAAACTTTACTATATGGTCAAACTTTGTGGACAGCAAACACAATCACAATCACACCCATAAGAGTTTGTTGGACATCCCATTCCAAAACCATGGACATTAGTTTAAAGTTAGTTCCCACTTTGTGACTAACAGCCTTCATATTTCTATAAAGGCTTTTTACAAGATTTTTGAGTGTGTTTGCATAACATTGCGCACATTCAGCCAAGAGTACATTTATGGGGGCAGATCCTGATTTTGGAAAAGATGACCTGACTAACAACTGGCATTCCATCGAGGCACAGCGCGATGAAAAAAAAAATTGCTAAATTAATGCATAAGGTTGGAAACACATGTCTTTCTTTGTAGGACATAGCATTACCAAATCATTTACTGGAAACATCTGAACTCAACCAAATAAAGAGCTGTCCACACACTTTTAGCCAGATCATATAGTAGGTATAATGGAAAGGTGTCCACACACACTTTTGGCCATAAAGTATACATTGTTACAGAAAAAATTATCTTAGCCCTTTATTTGGAGTTCTTACATGTGACTACCAAAAAGATGTTATGGCTCCAGATGTACAAAAAGTGTATTAAACAGTAGGCCCACAAGTTTTCTTTCTCATATTATAGTTTTTTTAATTTGCGAGGGGATGGCTGTTTAAGACCCCACTGAGGTAATCTCCTTAACCCCTTTATTTATGACCAAAGCATGGGTAAGCCAGTAGTGAGAGCCTTCAGCCACTAAATCCTAGGTTCCTTAAAAACCGTTAGCCCTTCTTTCAACTGTCCTGCCTTTCATTATCTAAGTTAACATTGGAGTGGAGTTACACCTAATGTCAATTGTATGTTTTCCAGACATTTTATGGCGAATCCAGAAAGAGATTTAGCCATTAATTTTAGACCATTCTGGTATAGTGATGTTCTAAAATAAAACAACAGGCAGGCTAGCATATGCCAGAAATTTATAACCCTTCAGAGGTTTTCATATCTGTGCGTGAAATACTGTAGCCTCACAATATAAGTGGTGGCATCCAGATGGAAACCAAACTGTACTATCTATGAAAGTACGGGAGAAGTCTGGGAAACAAAGCAAAATCCTTTGCTGTGCAGAAGTTTAGAAGTCCAGAAAGAAGATCTATTGAGACCGAATAGAACCTTGATGTTAACTAGTTTATAAAGTGGGAGTTTCATTTTAAGAAATGTACTGATCCATTATTTTGCTCATGTGCTGACTGTATAAAGCTAATATAATGAATGTTTAATATTACAAAACATTACTTTCAAAAAGTGGCAAATTGCTTCAAAAGTGGTAAACAGGTGCATGAAAAAACACTACTGATCCCAATTGTGACGTATAGTTTTCTCCATTTTTAAGGTGGAAAAAACTTACTGGCGATCTATAATGTGGACATCAGGTTGATAGATATGGCTGACGTCACATATAAAAGCAAAAGTGCTGATCTTACATAGTGTAGGGGGAATGTTTTACCGTAGCCAGTTAGTTCTCCCAGAAGTGGTGACTAAAGGCTTTGTATGAAAGCAGGGACTTTGTGTACAAGAAGGGAAGTGCCAAAAGTCGAAAGTATAAAGCCCAGAATCAATTTCATTCAGACTTCCATATCTTTAAATACCAACTCTTTTTCAGGGGTTTCAAGGACTTGGTACTGTTGAACTATAGAAAGTATACTGGACTGATAAAATTGGAGGGATCCTAAGGAGTAATTTGTCAGGGCCAAACAAGCATCTGGAGCATCTATCAGACTAAGTAGTACCCAGGATCATTCCAATTTTATTAGGAAAAAAAAACTTGGACAGCAAATGCCAGCAGAGACATAGAACTGTGCAGGAATACTTGGCAGGCAAGAGTGGCATTGGTAGCCCCTTATACCGTTCTCCTGTCTGTGGGCTGGTCATTACATATCCGCCCTTAATTTTTCTTTTTTCTTTTCCTTTCCATACTCACGTCCTTCTATTTGACACTTTTACTTTTAAACTGCATTGAATATGTTTGTTTAACATCTCAGATTTAGGCTTCATTACTATAATCTGACTGCTCTCTGTTTTTTCCCCACAGGTGACATTTTACAGAGGACCACAACAACATATGGCTCTAGGGATCATGCAGATAAAATAACTTTTCTACATCATCCCTCACTTCAACCCGGAAACAAAGAAAGAGAGGTAACATAAAAATAATGGCAGTCAAATTTCAGCTGCCATTTTTTCAGTCACTCTAAAAATGACTATAGAGGTCATGTATGCACCAGGAAGAAGCTTTTGGTGCTTGCCAGTGCATCACTTAATTCCCTGTTAGGTGTCTCTTTTTAGTGTAAAATATAAGCAAAGTTGTATTTCAAACACATGCAGTTCTGACTTATCAGGGATGATAGCAATAGCAGAAGGGTAGAAATTTCTAGCCTGTTATTTATTCCACCTAAACATCCAATGCACATTTTTTTGCCAAAAGTTTGTGGACACCCCTCAACAATCACAAAGTTTAGGTGTTCCATAGTGAATGATACAGTTAATATAACTGAATAAAAAAGATAAAAAAAAAAGGATTTGTTCTTAAAAAAATATACACACATTTGGGAAATATTACAACTGTAGACACTGTGTCAAATGGTTGACAAAAAAAGCCTAGGTATTCAATTCAGTACTTTAAAAACAAACACATTATTATGTAGTTCATCAGGTTGAAAAAATACTTATGTTCAGTGAATTCAATCAAAAGACAAATAGTTCTAAATTCTCAGGACTATAAACCTGCAGTTGATCAAAAGACACAGTAAAAAAAAACTCCTTTTTGCTCTCAAAGGAAAACAAATTCTTTCTGCTCCCCAAAGGCTACTTAGAAGTTCTTGAATCAACAATTTACAGTGTTAATAAAACAATAGTGTAATAGTCTAATAGCCCATTATATACATTTAGCCACTATTAAAGCAATATTGAGTCGATTAGAACCATTTCCTAATAAAGTCTGTTTAACATTTTCACATCTCTGACTGTAATAAACATGTACGTAAATTATATCAGTTTTTCTCCCGGCGCAAAATTATCTTCTTTTTATATTGCCCCTAAGGAGAACCCATCAGCTTTCGAAAGGAGTCCAAATGGCATGTTTTCACAATAGTATATAAACAAATGTATTATAATCACCTCTCTAGGCTCCCTACGCACGGTACTCCTTGCTTACTTCCAGTGCTGCAGCTTTCATTAGGCTGTTTAGCATTTTACAAGGTCAGGTGTGCTAAATTCCCATGAAGCATGCTGTATGCTTTGTTGGGTTGGATGATGGTGCCACAGCACGAGGCAGGGAACACAGACACCTGACATAACAGATTGTTCAGCAATTAGAATTTCGGAAAGAGGTTTCAGTGCTGGAAATGCGGGGAAAAGAAATGAGACAAGCCATCATAAATTTCCACCATACATTTAAAAAAGAAGAACATTTCCTCTTCTATTGCAGGGACCTTAGAAATGTGTTTCTATCCGTTTTAAGTGCATGATTCTGTAATACTAATAGAACTGTTGAGGTTAATGTCGTTGCAGTTGCATTTTAACCTGAGCATATCTGGAGCATTTTTTGCGAACCCTTTTGCTCCTTACTCTTAAGCTGGCAACCACTGCTTTAGGAAGGATCAGCCATAATTTATGCATGAGGCAGGATAATGTATGGAAGCTATACATACACAGCTTTGTCATTGTTGCAAGTGTGATGAAAAGGTAAAGATGCTTGGTACTCTTCCGCTTACCAGGTAATACATTCCTGATTGTCATCTTCACAAGTGTATTTACTTGTTCTTTTACTTTCAGGAATTCAGATAAGTATGTGTAAAAGAGACATCTCAATATAATTAAAAAAACTGTAAATATTCAGCTTGGAGTTGTAGTGAAACATTTTTAGCATTTTGCCTACTCTGAGAATGTTAAGTCGTTCCACATGTTTTTATGAATAATTTCATAATGCTCAGCAGCAGGAGGGTTACCATCGGGGATGCAAAGCAAGGCCTCGGTCTTAAACACATGTTGCACACCTTCCCAAAACTGCAGGTTTCCAACCACAACTGTAATCAAGTGGATTTAGAATCCTACATGAAGCAAGTTCAGACCTTCCAGGAATGTACTAGACTAAGCAAATCAGAAACAGCTTTTACATTACACTATTTAGTTGACTTTGTAGGATGCAGAAATTTTATTTGGGCAGTTTTAAAATAAATCTGGGTTTGAAAAAAAAATGAGCACCTTTACCAAATTTACAACCGAGTTTACAAACCTGAAATGATAGCTGTCCAGTAAAAACAAAAATGTTGTCATGCCACTAAAAACAATTAGACAGTGTGAATGATTAAAACTTGGGAAATGTTTGGTCAGAAAATTTGCATTCAATAAAAATATATGACTAAATATTTGACTGCTTTAGTAATACATTTACCAGACAGAAAACGGGTACAAGAAGCCATCAGAATCTTTGTGGACCCACTTGATTTTCTTCCAAAATTAGCTACCAACTCAATACATATAAGCCTAATAGACATTATAAAACATTAGCACATAAGATAGCCATCTATCCTTTATAACCAAGAAATTTCATTTTCTTAGTCCATTTCTATAAAATAAAATGTAAGTTTTCACACAACAATGGTTTAGAATATTTTGTTAGATTGGCCGAAAATTAGGTGCAGTTTATTGCAGTTTAACCATATAGCCCTCACATCCATATTTATAGTATCTATTCTTTTCAATTTTCTTTTGCATTTTTCTAATCAAATTTTGAATAGCTTTTATAACTTAGCCTTAGTTTTTCTTCAACATACTTTAACATCCTTTTTATGAAAAATCTCAACAGTTAAAATCAAAAGCTATTTAGTAATGGTAGGATATTTTATTATTTTTTTTGTATACTTTTACCACTGATTAAGTTTTAAAGCATGTATATAAATTGTTTTGTATGATCTAAATTGTTAATACATGTGTCATGGTATGTAAAGAACTTTCAATGATCAGACTTAAAAATAGCTGTAAAAATCTGATCTTTATGTCTTTGGTTGCCACAGAAGAACATGTGTTGAATGTATAGGATGTTTTCAATGGGGTTTGTTTTGTTTTCAATAGGGTGGATGTGGATATGGGATGGATAGTCAAACTAATGAGGGGACCTCTACAAAAATAGCCTCTATGCGACTGTTTGCTCCTGTACACCAGCTCATTGCTGGAGAAAAATCCAAAGCACAACTCCCTGAAGATTTTGCTAGTCTGAAATTCCCCCAAAAATTATCCGTAAGCTGGCAAAAGTCATGTAATGTGATCACTAGCAAAGATGAAACCACATCTGACCAGTTAACATCTGAAATCAAAAGGGTCCACCTACAGCAAGATCTGATTGATGGTCCCCCTCAAAAGCATGGGAGAAAAATATTGCACAGGTCTAAAACCATAGGACACAGTTTGGGTGAGGAAACCGTAGGACCGAATCCCAACCTTGCATTACTTAACAGCAGTTTGCCTCTCTTGGTAAATGTTGACCACCAGGCCAGAGATCTTGCAGATTCCATAAAGACTGCATGCAGTCCATCCCTACAGGACTCCAGAAAATCTGTCTTTGGGGGATGTGGACCTTCAGATGAAAAAGCATGTTGTGTTTCAGACCTGGAGCAGAGAAGTCCCAAATTTCAGAAGAAAGTTAACCTTGAATTGATGAGAAAACAAACCCATGTGGAATATAGTGACAGCAGCAGTGACGACGAAGACCGTCTGTACATAGAGATTGAAAGAGAGTGATCGGAAATGGAAAAAAAAAAAAACATTCCCTATATGTACCAAAAGATAAAAATGCCTTTTCTGTGGAGCAGAAAGTAGTTTTTATCAATTCCCTTTTTTTACGTCATCATTGTGACCAAGAAATAGTAAGACATATTAGAGTCTACTTTTATCTTTGATGTTATTTTTTCAATTAAATTTAACCCTTTTAAATTGTGGCTGGGTATGACAAAGCTGCTTTGTAGATATTTTTTTTGAAGAATGTTATTTACCTATACAATTTTTTTTCTTTTAGTAGCATAGTGATGTACAGAGGATCATGAGAAGCTGGCTTCATCATTTTACCTCAGTATTTTATCAAGGCAAGAATAATAGGTTATCAGTCCAGGGCTTGCTAATGAAGGAAGAAATGGACGCGAGTGCATATGTCCTATTTTCACAATAGGGGGTTTGTTATAAATTACATTTTTATACAGTAATTGGCTACCTGATAAACCACTGGTAACACTTTTTCCAATATTCACCACTGCAAGCATCACTATTTGACAAATGTATTTTTTTTTGTATGTAAAGACATTCTATTAGTAGTTACCATACCAGAATTACCACATTCAGGAAGTCACATGCCAGATAAATTGTAGTTTCCCTGTTTTGCCATCTTCAGTTGTTTTTTCTTACAATTACCTTTAGCCACATGTTCTCCAGTTTATAAAAAAGGCATCAATTTTTATTGACATTATCAACACCAATGGGTGTAAGGTTCTGAAATGTTTATCCTTACTTAAACTTGTTCTACCTTGGATGGGATACTGTTAAAATTGTGTTATTGCGTACCTAGGCTAGCGCCAAATCATGGTGCAGTCTATGTAACATAATGCTACGGTCAGGTTCTAGACGTTGAATAAAATAGACACCCCTTTAAAATGCCAATTTTTTGGAAAATTGTACTTTCTTGAATAACCTGAAAGGAGTGATATAGGCAAGAACAAGAGAACTTATACTTTTTTTTTGTGATCAGCTATTTTCAATATAACGTACGAAATTCAGCTTTTTCCCTGAATGCTTTTCAGTTGGTTTACAATATACACTCACTAGCAACTTTATTAGGTACACCTGCTCAAATGCTTAACACAAATATCTAGCCAATCACATGGCAAAAACTTAATGCATTCAGGCATATAGCCATTGTCAAGGTAAAGTTAAAACCAAGTATCAATGATGAGGAAAGGCCATTTAGGTTCCTTTAAATGTGCCATGGCAGTTGGCACCAGGCGGGCTGGTTTAGCTGATCTGCTAGGGCTTTGATGCACAACTATATATAAAGTTTACAAAGAATGGTCCAAAAAAAGGGCAGATAGTACTCTGGGCAAAAATGCATTGTTGATGTCAGAGAAGAACAGACTGGTTCTAAATTATAGAAAGGCAACACATCAAACCTTAAAGCAGATGGGCTACAGTCGCAGGAAAGTGCAATGCCATTCCTGTCAGCTTAGAACACGCACCTGGCCTACAACTGGCACAAGATAAACAATATTGGACAAGACCTTTTTTAGTAAAATCCAGGTCTGAGTGGCAATTTCGGCTGCAACATTCAAATCCGTTTGAATTTTGTGTCAAAACATGGATCCATCCTGCCTTATTCCAATAGTTCAGGTTACTTGCAGCAGGATAAAGCACAATGTCACAAAGCTTAAATGATTTCAAACTTCTTTTACAGTGAATGACTTCACTGTACTCAACTGACCTCCACAGACACTAGATCTCACTCCAAAAGATTGGAATGTGGTGGAATGGGAGATTTTGCATCAAGGTGTGTGTAGCAAACCAATCTTTAGCAACTGACATGATAGCATCTTGGTACTAGGAAGGTGTAATGTACCTAATAAAATTGCTGGTGAGAATATACATAGCTATATTTTTGTGGCACTGTATTGATTTTATGCATAAATTATAGTTACATGCATCTTGTCACCATTGGTGTTTGTGTTTCAATATCAATGTTTACAAAGTGCTAAACATGTGTGAGGTAATGTGCAGTTTATTTTGCCTTTGCACTTGATGCTCCTTGACAATCAATATAGTTTTATATGTTCATGTACAGAATATTTACTTACAGTTTGTATTTAACCTAAAACTGACAAAAACATTTTTGCTGTTGTAAACTTCTAGTTTGATACTAGTAGGAGAAAAAGAATAAAAGAAAAATTAAACAAACATGGGCAATCCAAACTGGAACTTTGATGAAAAAAATCCATGAGCAGGGGTTTATTTTTCCTGTGTGTGTTTGTGTATAAACACACATACACACACACATAAAGGTATATGCAAGTTTCTGCTTTTCCTAATAACGTTAAGCATGTCTTGAACATCCCATTAGGTTGTTTAATATAATGAGGAGCCCCAATGGGTAGCTTGGAAAATGTTGACAAACTCAACTTTAAAAGGAAAAGTCCAAATTTGTAATTTACTTCCATTGTCTATTCTTTTGAACCCAAATGTTTTAAAATATAAAATTACCATTGAAAACGGAAAAAGTGCAATATTGTAAATAAGCAAATTCTTGTTTGTTTTGAAAAAATACACAATTTTACAATGGTGGTTTTAGGAAAACTATGAATATTGATCAATAAAAGAATGCAAAAAAAGCAAAATTCTTTGAATCTACTTTCTTAGTATTTATTTATATCAAAAGTTTCTTTGCACCAGAAACTAAAATCACCCAGAAATATTTACTTTTACAGCCATAGCACTGTATGTTTTCTTTAGGGTTTTATGTGTTTACTTTTAAAATAATGTGTAAATAAAAAAAATATTTAAGGGGGTTAGAGTATTAGAGCTGAAAATGAGTTAAATAGGAATAAAAGTTTTTAAAAATAATACATATTTCTATTACATATGAAATACCTTTACCTTACATAAAATGTAGATTAAAAGGTCACTCATTTGACCTGCATAGGAATGAAACAGTATTACAATGTAATAACAATGAGTGGTTAGAGGTAAAACAGTCTGACTGATTTTTAACAATATATAGTTTATTATTTGTGATATGGGCACATAAACACTTTAAGCCTATCAATAAATGTTTAAATAGTAGCTTTCTATTATACAGAAGTGGCAGAAGCAGCAGTGTAGTTTGGTTAGCTCTTTTTTTTTTTTATCGGTTTTTACCATGTACTGCCAACAAAGCAAACAACTAGCCCCTCATAAGCATTTTACAAGCATTTCCTGAATTTTAGACAGATACCTGTACATGGTTAAAAGTTTTGGATAAAGGGGTAAAGGTTAGAATAAATCTTCCCACAGGGGACACAATAGAGGTCCCAACTTCCTGGAAAAGACCTGGAATCAATCAAAATACTTGGCCACATGTGGAATATGTGAAAAAAGTTGAACCAATAAAAATATCTGTAATTGACTTGCCTTAATTATGATTTTTTCCTGTGTACTGTTTATGTCATATCTTGTTTTCTTAAAGTTTTCAAACGGGTTAAATACAATATTTTAATGTGTTAATGTTAAAGGTTTTTGGCTTTTTCTTCTTTCTTATTCTTACTTTTTTTCCAGCAGCATACACTGAACATTCCTGCAACTGTCATTTTGTTGACTATCCACCTGTGCAAAGTTATCAATGGAGCTGTAGCTTTCAGCAGAACAGCGAGTTGAACATTAAGACGTGGAAAATTTTAGGTATTTTTATTTTAGGTATGAAAGGGTTATTGTGCATTACTTTAAAATGTATCCAATCTCACCTAGAATATTTTAGTAAGTCTTTGGAGGCAACTATAAAATCTTGGAAATCTGCAATTTTCCTGTTACAGTGCTCATCAGGACAAAAAGAAATGTCATGTCACCTAGTGAGGTCACAGACAACAGAGTGAGATATTCATTAGGGCTCAATTCCAGTCAAAAAACTTAAAGCACAGTACAATACTTTGTCTTTTAAAAATATTAGGTTAAAACATCATTTCAGGAACTAACCAACATCATGGGCCACTGGCCAGTTAGGGGATCAGAAGGCAGACTTAGTACAAGACCCTGGGGCATCCAAATGAATGCAACTCTTCATGTGAACATGCACTTCTGCCATGTTCAGCAACTAGTGGTGTGCCACTTGACTTGAATTGAGACTTGAGAGGTGCACGTGCCAGCTTGGGCCAGAGGATGCAAGACACTGAGGCAGCATGATTATCCAGCCCTGGGCAGCATATCCTGCTTGGAGGTGCCCCAGAACAGAAGTGTGGACAGTAAATAAGTATTGACAAAATACATATGTTTTCCAACAGAGCATTAAGAATCCTTGTCAATGATTTGGCAGGATGGTGATATTGGAAAAATAGGCGCATTGATTCCCAACCCATGCATGAAGCTAGTCAGTCCATTAGCTTTAGTTCCAACCCAAAATATCAGTTTTGGTTCTACTGGCCCTTTAATGTAAGGCAATAGTTTGTAGGCATTTGTGATGTAAAGATATCTTTCAACTATGGTATGTGAGATTGAAATGACAATTAATGCATAATTGTATGGTTAAATGGTTTGGCAACTCCCATAGAAAAGCTTGGAAAAATAATTCCCATTTGTAAAGCATGTTAATGACATGGAGCCTAAATCTGACCACTTTATTCCCCAACGACACTGGGAATTTTCTTGACATAGAGTCCAAATGCCTAGGATATAAGCAAATTGTCACATATCATTTCGGCTGGGACAACATTCTTCTTCACATTCAGTAAGGCATAAAGGATCACGGGATCAGAGAAAACTGAAATGTTTCTGTTTTCTATTTGGGCCTTTTATGTGAAGAAGTTAAGTTAATCCAAAAAACATTTTTAATTTATTTACAGATGTTGTGGGTTGAAACACTTACTGGCTTCTTAAATGTAATGGTATTCCCTAGAGGGATGTTTGAAAATCCTATTCTAGGCCAAAATAGGCTCACCCAAAGCATTCAATTTCAGGATAAAAGAAGACTTGGGTTGCCCACTTTGTAATAAGCAATACAATGGATGGAGCCTATGTATGGGCATGAACACCAGCCAGACCTTTGTAAATTGGTATGTACACATTAACAAGAGGTTTGCATGTGCTTTGATGTCTGTTCCTGTTGTGGGCTGAAGTACCCTGAAACTAAACTTGTGTTTTTGCCCAAGCAGATTAAAGCAACAGGTTCACTTAAATGACAGCTATAAAAATGACACATGCACAGTCATAAGAAATAGAAAATACAGCCTCTTTCAATTGGGTCTTAAAATTAGGTGAATACAACCTTGGATCAACTACAACACATTTCCAAACAATTTTGGTGCCCATAATTCAGTGAGAAGCATTTTTTGACAGGAGAAAAACATTCAAGACAGTTGCCAATCAGACAGAAAAACCAAAAGCTCAGTTATCATGTTAAGTGGTAAAGTTCAGGGCAGTAAAATTAAAAAAAATACTAAAGACATGGCTTGTCTGAATACGTTGCCAGTCTCTTTAAAAAGAACATGGTAACAGGGTGTAGATTTGCAGCTCCACATTGGGTGAAAAGCAAATGCACAATGCAACAGTGTAATGATCCTAAGCACGCCGGCTAATCCACAAAAAATGGCTGAAAATTCAAATAATCCTGTTGTTGCAATGATCAAGTCCAGACCTCAACCTAATTGAAAAGGTGTGGTGGTACCTAAAGAGCAGTGCATAAATAAATGCATACAAACCTCAATGAACTGAAGCAATTTTGCCAACATTTGACCACAATGTTGTGAAAGAATGATAAAGTCATTCAGAAAATGATAACAAAGTTATTGCTGCTAAAGCTGGTTCTAAAAGATATTTAATCATGGGGTGAACTTAGTTTTGTCATACATCACTTTTCCATTTTGGCTGCATTTAAATTAATGACACTGTGGAATACATTGTTTTTTTACATTCAAGGTTTAATTTAAATACGTTTTAGAACTTGCTAAGAACCAAAATGTTTTTTTTATTTTGTCCTGAGATGTAACAAGAAGGCAATACGAAGGTTTAGGTGCAGAAAAGGGATATGGAGAGGTAAGGCGAGAATTAGATGCCATAATCCTTACTCCTAGTAAATCTGTTAATTTAGTGATGAAAAAAAGATCAAGTTAAAGGAAGTTTTCGAGACTATGGTGCATAGCGTAATATAGTAAAATAATTCACCAAGAGCTTTCCTGCTAGACAAAACCCTGTTCTGTCTGGTCTGTTTTTAATATCTCCCTAATCTGTTTGGAAGTAATCATTAGAATAATTCAGTGGGAAGAGACCTCAGCACCCTGAGTGGAATGTCACCTCCTCTTGACCCTGTTTGTGCATGGACTGAATGCCAAAGCACACACAGCACGTTCAGGCCGATTGTTTGCATTATCAGTTGGAAGAACCTAGGCTGCTTGAGGAACACATCAATTTAACAGCTCTGGTCACGTTTCTGTTTTCACACAGTAAAAAATCAACTTGGCCTTTGACAGCTTCTTTGGGACATAATAATGATGCTAGAGGACAAGAACCAGCCCAAAAAGAGGACCTATTAAGCAGGTATAAAATTCAAATCTACAAAGAAATCAATTTGTACATTACACAAAGAATCATAAAATCTTTTGAGTGTTCTTGTACAAAGCCATATTATAGAAAAATAATACTCTAAACCGAATGCCAGAAATGTGCATGAGCAGGAGGAGTAGCCCTGAGCCTTGTATCATGTCATGATTCACTCCGGTTCAATCTTTACCACTGGTAAAGAGAGAAGGGCACCTGAGGAAGTCTACGTCTACATTGTATTGCAGCTACTAATTTAGGATTGCTAGAAGACAGGGAAAACAAAGCTCACAAAACATTCTGTATGCCCTGTTTAGGAGATAAGCAGATATGTGAATTAGCTTATTTCTGCTTTAGAAACTATATAGTTTATATTTTGTTTTTCTGTTGGAAGCTCTTAGGAAAAACTGTAATATTTGAATATGTCTCATATTGAATTTATGAGTCCATATCCATACTAGAAATCCTCAAATGGAGACAATTCAAGTTTTTCATGCACATGCAATCAAACACATCCTCCTAAATATTTCTTGTTGGAAAGAATGTTTGGAATCATAGATATACTATGGTGACCCACAAATAGGAACAGATGATGCAGTTTGGAGCTTTTAATCGGCTCATTGCATTGGAAAGCTTTTCTGGTCAAATATGTGGGTCTACCTAAATAGTTTTTTGATTTTGGATATTATGCATCTGAAATCGATAGGTAAATGTGGAATGTAAAAGTAATAAGTCACAAATGTATCTATATTAGTCACACTCGGGGTAGGTAAACCTATGGAAGGTAATAGTAAATACAGCCTTACCTGATCCGCCGGCGTCCTGCGCCGTGCATCGCCAAGATTTCCGTCTTCTCTCTTCCTCCGGCCGGCTTCTGCATCCGAAGAGTCACCGGGGAGTTCCCGGTTTATTCAATTTATTATTTTTACATAATTTTGTTTTTCAAATGTTATTAAACTCATACTTTTATTTTATACTGTAAAAAAAATTTTCATGAAAAACAATGTACCACTTTTAGACATAAAACATAGACATAAAACCGGAAAGAAATGAACCGCTAGGGTGGTTAAAGATCAATCAGAACCAGGTTAATGTGCTACCAGGCTATCTAGTGACCAAACTGGACCACTTCCAGAGCAAACTATTCGCTTAGCAATGGCAAGTATGGTCCAGATTTTTCTTTCAGACAGTCTCCTGCTTGGTAGGGATGATTGTCCCAACGGGTCTTCCTAACCAAGAAGATTCTCTACTTCCTGCACAAGTGTTTAACATCTGTTACTTATTACCATAAAAGGTTGAGCATCACCCTAAGCTGCATTTTTTAGGACTCTTTAACAAGACTTACTGATTTTGTCAAGCGGGAGCCTGTTGGCCATCAATTTGACCAAGAAAGTGTCCAGGTTGGAGGTCTTGCCCTATAAAGCTTCTAAAGGATAAAAAGACATAGTAGTGTTAGGACCTAGACTCTAAAATGGCTTTCAGTTTTTACATTAAGGAGATTGTTCTCCCTTCTATTAGTCTAGCCCCTTTACATTCTCAAGAAATAGCATTTTACATTGTGGATGTAATTAGAGATAATAGGAGTATACACAAAGGCCACTTCCTCCTTCCATATGTTAGATTCATTATCTGCTATTGCGGATGGTCCATATAAAGGTTTTGCTGCTTCTTCCACAATTTCTTGATGACCATCTCTCAAGAATATGCCAATAAAGAAAAAGCAATTGTTCAAATGACTGCTCATTCTACCAGGTCAGTTAGCACTTCTT
Source organism: Pyxicephalus adspersus (assembly GCF_032062135.1). NCBI lineage: Eukaryota > Metazoa > Chordata > Amphibia > Anura > Pyxicephalidae > Pyxicephalus > Pyxicephalus adspersus. The sequence goes on along the minus strand of NC_092863.1, from coordinate 10,291,631 downwards.
AGACTTTTTGCCATCTGCCCTTTATTGACCAGGTCTGGCCATTACCTGGTCATTGGTTCATACTTATGTTGATGTTGTAGCATTGGCAGATGTTGGCAACATTTTTTCTGGTGTTAGCTTGAATCACTTTCTGGGTGAGTGCTTAACATATTTTTTTCATTGTTAGTGTATTAGCCAACCCCTCTTGTTGGGTACTTTTGACTCTAGGCTTTTGTGTCTAATTTGGATGTTGCTAATGCATTTTATTTTTTACCTTAGCCTGGATTTATCCTTTCTGGTAAATATGTACTAGGGTTTTGGTGTCCACAGTTCTGGAATTATTATCCAGTCTTGTGTGGTCTGTCTTCACAGTGTTTGTGTGAATGTGAGTAAATCCACGAGGAAAAAAAGAAGTTTATTGGAGGAGATTATAGCTTAGCAGAGAGAGGGATTTATCTTTCCGTTTAATAGTGCTGCAATAACAAACTTATATACACAAAATAACTACTGGTGATTAGAAAAATGGTGCTGGCCAGAGTCCAGGCCTCATTCGAAGCAGATGTGGACCAAGAGATGGGAACTGGTGAAGGCTTAACTGAGAAATGGAGGCAGAAGGTGACTAATAATTATTCATCTGGTTATATGGGAGTCTGTTTCTTGTCCAGATGAAAGATACTTATTGGAAGATGTCCAATTTTGAAAGATTATCTGTAATTTTTTTTACTGTATCTCGTGGGCAGAATAATTCTCTTTTTGTGTAATTGCCCTAGAATTCAGTGCATCTGTACACTCAGTTCCTACTGGAATTATTGAGCATACAGAAAAAGGGTATTTTTCCAAAGCTTAAAATGTATGGATGGAGAATTACCCAATTTACTGGTTTAACCATTACATTCAAGGTATGCATCTGATGATAAAAATCATGGTGACCAGTGTCTATATGTCAGCTTTTAAATAAACTTCCAAGGCCATGCATGGTTGCCATCATAGCTGGTCACATGCTCGATGCCAACAGCCAATCTGAATAGTGGCCAAGATGGCACAGTATTTGGCTGTAAAGATAGTTTAGTATCATTTTAAAGTTCATGTAAAAGGCTACTCTAAAAAAACATTGATAAATGCACAATGTTCAAAAACATAAAATAATTATTCTAGATAGTGATCAAACTAAATCACATTATTAGGGAGTACAATTATTGCAGAAACATGCACTCATCAAGCATATATGAACTTTGCAAGCATCTCTGGTGCCAACCATATCCTGGAAAATCAGTTATGCTCCACCAGGAAAACCAGTTTGTAGATTATAATTAAGGACGGGTTCACTAATTCTACAGAGGCATCCATACCTGTTTTTAAAAGTCAAACTTTTAAAGTATTTTTTAAATATGGTAAAATATTGCATTTGAATATTAAGAAATTGTCACCCCCCCCCTACACTTCATAGGCCAAAAGACATTCTCAAATATAAACCAGAGCACATCTTTTGTATAGCTACTAGACTGCAATTTGCTGAAGATACTTGATGGTTTGTGATTAGTCTTTAATCCACATATTTGTACCAGGATCTCTCCATTTTATATGCATATACAGGTAAATCTCAAATTAGAATATCATCGAAAAGTTAATTTATTCCAGTATTTCAATTCAAAAAGTGAAACTCATAATTTATAGTATCATTACACAGAGTGATACATTTCAAGTGGTTCTTTTCATTTTGCGGATTATGACTTTGAAATCACAGTGGACCAACACACGCAGATAACTGTGGAAACTTCACAATGGACCTCAAGCAACTTACATATTGTGCTTGTCCACTCTTCCTTTAGAGTCAGGGATTTCCAAATAAAATGCAAAATGTACTTAACCTGAAAAGAGGACTTTGAACCACCAAAATAACCGTCCAGTCTGTTTTCCCCTTAACCCAGGTAAGACTCTTCTGATATTGTCTCTGGTTCAGGAGTGGCACAAGGAATGTGACCGTTGGAAGGCTGTGTAGCCTGAGATATGTCTTTGTGTGGTGGCACTTGAAGCACTGACTCTAGACACAGTCCATTCCTTGTGAATCGCCCCCAAATTCTTGTAAGGGCTTCCACAATCCTCTCAAGGCTGAGGCTATCCCTGTTGCACCTTTTTCTCCCAGATCCATTCAACCTTTCATAATTATACTTGGATGAAGCACTCTAAACAGCCAGCTTCTTTAGTAATGACTTTTTGTGGCTTCCCCTCCTTGTGGAGGGTGTCAATGGCTGTCGTCTGGTCAACGGTCAGCAGTATTCCCCATGATTGTGAGACTATTTAAAGGCCCAGGACACCTTTGCTGACTTTGAATATTGAACTTTTTCACAATATTTTAATTTTCTGAAATAATGAATTATGGGTTATATTACCTGTAAGCCAAAATCAGCAAAAAAAAAAAAAATACTTGAAATATATCACTGTGTGTGTAATTTATATATAGGAGTTTACCTTTTTGAATTTAATTAAATGAACTTTTCTATTTTAATTTAAATACTTTACCTTTTCAATGATATTATAAATTATTGAGATACACCTGTATACTTCCCTTCATCTCTAATGCCAATTTTATATAGGGGTGATACCATCACCAAGTATGAGAAATCATGCTAATGTATTTTACATCTTGCTGTAGTTATTCTGGCTCATACTTTTCCCTAAATATGCTCTGCACACTTGGGACTTAGGAGGCTAACTCTGAAACTCTCCATCATTCATCAAGCACATTTCCATAAATAGGCATTTATATATGTGGTTATTTACTATTTTTTTCTTCCATCATATTATCTTGAATATACGTCCTTTATGCCAACACAGCTTCTGTCCTAACTCCAGTGATAGTGCTTTTGTAGATCATCCAAAACATGCATTGCCAAATGACCCTTGGTGGTCCAGTCTCTGGCAAACTTACCATGTAGAAAAAGAAACATTGCCGCCAATTTTAGATACATAGAAACAGAGAAAATTGATAAAATATTCAATAGTATTTTTATAAGTTAATATAATGTTAAATCTTGTGTTTCGTCTAATGACCAGCAGGTGGCAGAGTGTATACAAGTTCTACAGCTCTATGCAGACCTCAAGGGTTCAGATATATGTTGAGCTTCTTCAAAGAGAAATGATTTGGTGTTGAGTTTCAGGACCAGACATTTCAGCACACACATTTTTGGCATGAACAGCTTGAATTGAGTCCAGCAAAATAATTTATCACACCCAAAAAATTAATTTATGTCACACCTGAAAAAGTGTTAGTAGTCGCTAAATGACTCCTAACCTCAATGTAAACTATAATCCTTCCATAAACCAAACATAACCCTTTTAGCCATTAACTGAACCTCCTCTTTTTAGGAGATTATATATGTCCAAATGCGTAGACTTTTGGTCAGACGCCCAGCACTGGAGGGAGCCTGGAGCAGCATTTTCTTTAATAAAAATATTTTATCCCTTCTATATCTCTTTATTAGTTTCTTCATTACAACTGCTAACTTAGTTTTGCATTAAAATTGCTATAAAGATTACTCATTTCCTCCCTCATTAACATGCTATTACATTTTTAAATTAAATCTGTTTTCACAGCATACCTCAGTTCAGACCCAGTGACATAATTTGAGTCTGCCTACCTTTCAATGCAGTAGATCGTGGCTGGTGGGAGGTACTGGTAGGGTGTGGTACTTAGCTTCCTGAAAATACAAAGCTGCAATATCATGCATATGTGATGCCCTCACATAACTAAAAGAAAAGAATTTCCAAAAATTAAAAGGGGCGGGCCAGGAATAATAAGACTAGGAGAAGATGGATTGGTTGATGTTAGATGCCCTCCAGCTTGAAATCAGAGTAAGAAATTTCAGTACAGGAAGCTTATACAAATCAATGGCAATGTGGGAGGTGAGGGCAAAGTTCAGCTTTAAAGGTAATCTACAGATACTTTCACATACCTGATCACTGTACTTTCCTAGGCAATGTAGGCAGAAGAAGGTTAGCAGAAGGAGCCAGCAGGATGCTGCACATCAAGCACATGTACACCTTGCCAGGTTTACAGCAATCTACCTCCAAAGCCCTCAGTTCCGATGCAAGCAGTAAATTGTCTTTTGTAAGGGGTTATGCATTATTAAAATAAAAAGTAATTGTGGAGAAGTTGGCTGTTCTGTTCAGCCTAAATTTGTCAGGTACTGCCCACTTGTGATAAGTAAGCTGACTAAGCTGTGAGTAAGCCTCCATGATTGGCATTACTGAAATTCAATAACTGAAAGAGTTGGGCCAGGGGCAGTAAGACTGGAGGAAAGAGCTAGATAATGTTGGATGCCCTCAAGCCAGGAAAAGGGGCGGAAATTGACTTGCTGCATTTTCTTATACATACTATGAAAAACTCACAATGTAGAGTGAAATCTGAGTAAGCAGTTTCAGTGAAGATGAAATGTAACAATAAAAATCAATAACAAAGTTGCAAATGCTAACAGTAAAATGCATGGCCAGAAAAGTTCATTTAACATGAAATATGCCACAATGTGCATCTCTCAAAGTGGTAGGCAGGTCCAGCTGGCTATATTTTACCAGACAGAAAGTTAGAGGAACTTTCCAACAGCAATAACAGAAATAAAAAAAAATTCCTAAGCATTTATTTAGTATTGTGGAGAAGGTGAAATTGTTGTCAGCTGGACAAAAATTAAGGAAGTTCTCTCTAATAGAGCCCTAGATAGTAGTAAAATCTGGCGTTCTAACCTTTCTCTATTCTTTCAGAAACTCAAGAATAAGTAATTTGGCTTGATATACTTTTTAAATAGCTTTTCCATTTGAAAAAAAATATAATTCTGGCCAGCAACCTCAGTGGATGTTTTGCTTTTAATTCCTTCAGTTTCTTTAGAGCATCTGAGTAGCTCAATGGTGACACTCCTATTAATTTCCAGTGTATAGTTTAGCTATGGGGACCCATTCATAAAGCCAAGGCATAGATAATATGATTTCTTAGGTGAGAAAAAGTTCATCTGAGGTCTCTTCTCACCTTTCAATGATGCCTTTAAGCCCCACAAGATTCAACAAGACAGAATAAGATGTGATAAATTTGATCAACGCCTAAGGATTAGGTTGGCGGTATATTTCTAATATATAGTTGTGCATTGCTTCTAATGTTAGCATCACCTGGTTTATAAGAAAAGTATGCAGATTCGATACGTAGAAGAAAACTGACTTATAATTTGCTTGTTTAGGTATATGATGAACAATTCCCTCATAGATATATTTGTTTTGGTGGACAATGCCTGCATAAGGCATGTCAATAAAAAACACTTTTTATCAAAGGCCATTGTAGGAGGCTGATAATGCAGAACCACAATTTGAAGACAATGGTATTCTCATTCTTTAACTAGAAGTGGCTAAACAAGGATCTTCATGACAGGATCACTAGACAATTTTTAATAAAATCTGCAGTTTTAAATGTTCCAATGGCTTGAAATTATATTACCGTGTTAAAGCATATTGTTTTTGGCTTCCTACCGCTAGCCCTCAGTCACTACAGGGACCAGCACTAAAGAGGTTCCAGAGTAAGAAACCATAGCGAGGGGATGGGGGTTTCAGAAATCTCACTTGCTTGAAAAAGTAGCTCATAAAAAGAATGGAGATCAGCAGTGTGGAGCCCAAGGTAGTTCAATTTAGTGCCTCCTATTTACAGGGCCTGGGGTATTGCTAGGATTAGAGGGTACAGGAGTCTAGTGTGTGTAACATACAGAGGCCAGGGGTCATTCTCATGTTATATGGTACATAGGAGTAAGAAGCACATACAGCCAAGCGTAAAGAACCCTTTTGATGCATTTTACTATCCCATTTTTATTCGTGGCACATAAGTACCCATACAATGTATACACACAGTCACTTACCCCACTGCTGGCATGACTGGATGGCCCCGCAGCCTCTTCAGTTCACTATGTCCCCATGTCTGCAGGTAGGAAAAGCATATTAAATATTTGGAGATATCAAAGAGTTGTGCCCCATTGTTCAGAGCCAGGGAACCAAATCATAAATGTGGGCTATGTGCTCTGGGTGCCTAGCTGTAGAAAAGCCCATTAACAGGGGCATCCTTTTTTCTAAATTTTATTTTTGCAAGAGCACCACTTTAAGTTTTGTTTCCTTGTTGGACGTTATCAGCCTGTTTAGAAACAAAAGTCTCTATGTGGTTTATCTTCTAGGAGAATAGTCTGGAAAACCTGCCACATAAAGTATATTCATGAAAATAGCAAAAATATAATTTAAAACATTACTTTTTAGGTAAAAATTGTAATACCTTTGAATGTGGGCTTTAGTTCCTTAAAGTTTTAAGGTTAGTAAGGGGGGTCTGAATGTCTTCACAATTCAGGGGGGGGTAAAGGAAAATGCTCATCAACAGCTATATTATACTGACAGTATATAATTTACAGCAGTTAGGTATTTGTTTTATTGCACAGTAACAACATAGTAGAAGATAAAACTTTTCAGAGCTTCCTGTGGTGCTTCAAGCCAACCATTCAAATCATCCTCTCCTCATAACTTATTGCCTTACATAAAGAAGAGTTCTCTCCAGATTACCACCATGGCGCTGCATTGCTTGAATACTTTGATACAGACAAGTTTTTAAACCACATATCATGTGTAACAGAGATGCTTCCCAAATGCTCCCCAAAATATTAAAAAAATAGCTGTTTTATGCAATAGCTGTATTCAAGAAAGCAAAGCTAAAAAAATCAGCTACTAATTGAATTCTCATCCATGTATCTTATATATACAAGAACTGACACCCAAATGAAAATGGTGACATATATAATCTATTCTTTATTGCTGTCCAGTCTTATGCTTCCAAATAAGCCCTGGATCCTGCTGTATTCATTACATATACTACCTGAATTTACTAGGTAATGTTTTATTTATAGGCAGTCAAAGAGTGTCAGGGTAGTAGGCATAAACTCCTGGGGAAGGTGTAATTAAATATGTTGCTTAGCCCCAAATTAGCAAAGCACAATGCTCTGCATTGCTTGTAAATTAGGTACATTTTATGTATTCTTACTACCAATGTGTGAGTCAGTTGCAATGTGGATAAGCTCTTTTTAAAAAAAAGAATAGAACACAGGAACAAAAAGAGTTGTTTTAAAGATCTTTTCAGATTCCTGGTTTCATACTCTCAGAAAATATAGAGTGAGAATCTAACTTTCAATTATTCACAATTAGCAGCACTTTTGTTCCATTTTTTAATAAAAACTAATAAAAAGATGAAAAGAGGTTTCTGCATGCATCATCAAATAAGTACATCCCAAAATCACACATTTATTGAAATAGGAGGGGCACAGCTAAGGAAAAAAACTTGAAAAGGGAAAAAAGGAGATAAATGAGATAAACAGCTTACAGAAAGTAGAGCATTTTAAAAGGAGGCCAGCATTATTATAAAGGACACTGGGTAAAACTGTAGATCACATGGACATTTTGCTGTGTGATTAAGAGGAGAAAGCTTTGCTTAGTGTCACATTTCCCATTGAAGAGCTAGTAATACTGGACTGTAAATGGCTATTTTTTAGTAATAGAAAGAGTAAGGAATATACTATAAATTTCCAGGCTGTCCTGTCTTGTCAGGCTTTATCACGGAGGTACTGATAGATATTCCAGCTCATCTGGTACTAATAATTATCCCAGCAGCTTTAATGCCCTCTAGACCTCAAGAGCTTTAGCTAGAGTTGTCGCCAAGCTCCCAGGCTTAGGTTTTTGTACATATGGGTCCTTTTGTATAGGAATTTGTTAATTAGATTTGATTTCTTCTTTTGTATCTGCAGGATCTCACAATATCCTACTTGTACATTGCATTGAATCCAATGTCAAGTTATAAAGATTTTGGTGGCAAATGATGCAAATGTCCAGAGAATAGCTGCCTCAATGTTAAACTATCATGCAGGCCTTCAAACTGTGCTTGGCTCATGTTCAACATTTAAAAGTAACATGTGGACTTTCATTGTTGATCTCCTTTTGAAAATGCTGATTGCTTGACAGTTTTGCTGATGTTTTGATAAAGTATGACTTGCTGACTATGATAAGGAAAACATTCAGTTTGTGCATGCTTATTCCAGATCATAGTCAAAATATGACAGCCAAACAGCTGGCACCGGAATGTACTACAATCAGTGTACGTACCAAAAGTGCTTTATGAACTCAAAACTTTATTCTAAAATTAAAAGCTGAAATACATACAGTTTTGTCTCTGTGTTACATAAAAGCATTAACCAAACAGACAAAAGAACCCAACATGTTATCCCCTCAAGGAATGGCACTAGAAAGCACTACCAATGCCTTGGTCTAATAATTTGTACACCAATTCTAAAAGATACTACTACATAGTTAATGGTGGTCTGGATACTCTAGTGCCAATCAATTTAGACCTATTCCAAACAACATCTTCCAGGAAGTTTACTTAGGAAAAAAAATCTTGTATTCAATGTTATTATGCTACAGAAAATAAAGGGCGTCGTCCCTGAAAGGGATATAGTACGTCCATAAACTGGCATTGCTGAACATGTCTCTATTGACCACAATAACAAATTCTCAATTATCTTTGAGTACATTGTTAACTATCAAACCTTACACGTCCCATAATATTTTAGTTATCAGCGATCCTGTTATCAAAGTCCAGATGGTTATCTTGTAAACAGATGGGAAGATCTGCAGGACAGTGACCTTCCTTCATAACACCCTGAGTGTAATATAATGCATGCTTGGGTATGGAGCTCATGGCATGTAATGTACAGGCCCATTCACACTGTGCGTGGCAGAAATAAACACATTCAACATTAGGAGGGGGAGTGCATATCTAACTTTCTGTCCCTTCTGCTGCATTGCATTGGTAATGTAACTCACAATAAAACATTTTACAAAGCATTCACTAATACAAAGGTGTGAATGGGCCCTTAGGAATAAAATAGAGAGGTGTTATCACAGAGAGATTGTATAAGGTGCTTTTGCTGGCCTGCTTCTAAAATATCCAGATTACCTGGTTGGTGTTCTGGTCTTCTGAAACCCTGACCCAGAATGAGTATACAGGTATTCAGGTGTTCAGTAATTATCTGTATGATTGTTTCAGGTGTGTGACTGCATCTACTGACCCCAAATATCACATTTATATCCAGGGAATAAGAATTCTGTACAATGAGCTCAGCAATAAAATCTTTCAGTACTGTCAACCAGAATTGTCAGCACAGGGTAAAGAAACCAACATAATACCAAGGCCAAAGCCTATGGAACGCTACATTGATGGTTGATAAACATATGCTGCTGGACTGGTGCATTACAATGGATAAGCACTGCACTGCATTGTGTTATCGTGGGAGTCCTTGCGCTACACAGGTTGCAAAGGAGCCTAAAAGCTCCAATCTACCAGCAAGAAATTTAACATTAAAAAAAATCCTCTATTTGTCTCATGGAGATAAAATATATACTTTTTTCAGAGCACATTTAATTTGTTGTGCTATCAGAGTTAGTAAAAACTCTGCCAAATCTTATTTTCTCCAAATTGTATTAGAAGGGCTTTACCTCATCATGGCCAGGAAAAAATGATGAATAGATAGCAGCCTCCAATGTTTCATAGTGGTTAGTCACATGACTATCAAGTAATGTCATCTGATTGGAAGTGATGTTTGGACAGATCTATCCAGTAAGTGTTCATGCTTCAATTTTGACCTTCCTCTTCCAGCTGAGATCACACCATCCTTAGGTATGTGGTCACATGACTAACTGCTGTGGAAACCTGGAGTTACCTTTCCTACAGGTCAGGTATGTATTAGGAAGCTTTTTGTTTACACAATTGCAGGATTCTCATAAAAATATTGGAAAATACTACTACTGTGGAGTTCTTTCTTGTCTGGCTCTGGTTTTAAAACTAGTCACCTATCTTGTCAATTTTTTCCAAGTCAAGGACTAAAACTATTGAGGCCAGAGACTTAGAATGGCAACCAGACAGGCCAGCAATGACAGCAACATCTAATTGTTTGATGGGTTTACAAAATTGTCAGTTTTAATGTGGATTTAGTAATATATTCCAGCACCAAAAGGTTTTTATTGTATATGAATTAAGTGCAGGATTCTATATCATAAATATATTACTGACTAATTTATTCTATGTTAGCCTCCATTGTCTGCTAACAGACTGCTTTGTGTTTTCTTTTAGGGAGGAGCACAGCTGTATTCATTAGTGTCAGACTAATCAGAAGCTCACTGATTATTTCACCTGTCATTGTGTGATCTCCAAATCTCAGATACATTCCACAAATGTTACATCAATGTCTCTCCTCATTCATCTGTTCACATACAGGTAATAATTTAATCATCTGACTACTTTGTAGGTTGGAAATGGTAATGCAGTTAGGTTGAGTTACACAATGAGATCACTAGATTTTATTAATGTATGCTTATGGGTGCAAGCAAGTTTGACTAGTAAAATCTTTGCTTTCACGTTAGCAATGCATTCCCAACATTGTGAGCCCATTCACATCATAATGCAGTTATGTTTTCATGGGGCGTGTTACATAAGGCAACACATTCATTCTGAATAGATTGTCAATGCACCCAAAAAAGTTTTGTGTGTGATTTTTACTTCTGCATCTGTGTGCTATAACATTGCATCACACCACTGATATCTGCTAGAGTGCAAAATGTTATATAGACAATGCTCAAAAATGCACATATACAGTAACCCCTATTAGTCTGCCCGGTATGTGTGGTTTACCTTGGTATGTCAGCAGCTGTCATGCAAGGAGGGTACATGGAATGTGTGATATACAGATGGCTATGTAAGGGGATATTCATATGAAATATGCAACAGTAAAAATGCAATAGGATTTAAATACATACTGTATTTAGCACAACAATAAATCAGTATTATCCTAAAATTCTATACCATTGACATATTACACAATACTTTACAAATTATACTGATTCTCATCCCTTTGTGAAAATTAAATCCAAACTTAGCAGTGTATTTATAAAGTAGCAAATGTGACTTTTATAAAACATTCTTTTGCTGTAAATTAATCACTGTCATTTAAATATGCACACCATGAAGTTTCATCTGCAATGAATATCTGTTGAATGTCAAATTCACTACTTTATATCTATAACCCTGCTTAGATCACTAAAACTGTGTCTTATGACTGCACATCTGTCTTTGTTTAGGACTCTCAGTTTTCCAATTGGATCTTCATCAACCCCTAAAGTGCCAAGGTGGGTAAAAATGGAGCAGGTGACTCAATCTAGCAGAGTTCATCTGTAATAAATACAGTAGAATATTTCTTGTGGGTGGAATAGTTAGCTATATCAAAGGATTTGTCAAGATGATAATACTTGAAGTCACATCTGGTGTGACGTAGATGGGTTCTACGTTTTACACCTTTGCCACTACTATTCACCAAATATATGATTTTTTCCCCAGTACAATATACTCACAAAGTATAAAAATATGTTTTTTAAATATGTTTTGTTGGCATGCTTGTGATACCTTGTAAGGTACTACTGTAGTAATTGGTTGGTCATCAACCAATGTCGCTTCTGTTTGGCTAAACAGTTTTTTTTTTTGTGTTGGAAAAATATAGGCAGCTCTGTAAATTTTTAAAGCACATCCGTGCTTTATCTATGCCTATAATATGCACATTTAAAATATCCACATATGCTTTGCTTTATAGGCAGTAAAAAGACTGTAAAGCCAACCCTCACTGACTTCCCTAGCTCTATGAACTCTGCAGCAATTCATCCTTGAATTGACCCTTACAAATACAGACAGTGACCCAGAAGGAGTGGACCCTGCACCGAAGAGCTTACAATCTAGGAGACTGAAGAATTAACACACAATAGGAGGGGAGATTGACAGTTTCAAAAGACAGAAGAAGATGGGTAGGCAAATTTGAAGAAATGGGTTTTGAGTGTTGTTTTAAATGAGCAGAAAGTAGGAGCAAGCCGAATAGGACAAGGAAGACCATTCCAGAGAGTCGGGGCAGCTCTAGAAAAGTCTTAGAGCCATGCGTGTGAAGAAGGTATGAGTGAGGAAGTCATTAGTAGGTCATCAGAGGAGCGGAAAGAGTGGCTAGGGGGATATTTTTTTACCAGGTTAGAAAGGTAAGTGGGACAAGAACTGTGTAGGGATTTGAAGGCAAAGCACAGGAGTTTGAATTTGATTCTAAGGTGAAATGGAAGCCAGTGAAGAGAACTACAAAGAGAGGCAGCAGAAGAGTAGAGGTGGGAATGATGGATGAGTCTGGCTGCAGCATTCATAATAGATTGTAGAGGATAGAGTCGGGTTAGTGAAATACCAAGGAGGAGGATGTTACAGTAGTCCAGATGAGAGATGATAAGAGCATGTACAAGGAGTTTGGTGATCTCTGGGACAGGTAGGGGCAGATTTTGGAGATGTTGCATAGGTGAAAGTGACAGGACCTGGAAATGTTCATTAAGAAGCCCATTTATTTTTAAAGAGCAGTAACACACCTAGAATACTGCGTTCCACACATCTCTTTGCACTGCTCCTGCATTACTGCATATATGCTTTGTGTTGATGCACTCAGGTGTTATTTCAAATGGATCAGAATTGCACCATACTGTAGCACATGTGCTTGCTGTTAATGCATGTGTTGTGACAAATTGCACAAATGTGAAAAGAGCTGGAAGCAGATTGCTCCATGCATGAAAATGTGTGGTTTAAAATGCACACATAGAGCTCTGATGGGAGTCAAAATCAAGGGTACTGTTTATCATAAGCCTTTAGGTGTCCTATGATATTCAATGTATTCATCCTAGACCAGCAAAGCCCCGTGCTGGTGGTAGTGAAGCTGTCGTCCTGTGGGAGGCGCCTGTCCTCCACCAGCTGTATAATAGCTTTCACAGATGACTCCTCATTCAGTACAGCAGGATGCCTGCGCTCCACTTCTGACAAATCCAGCATTCTGCACGAAGCTCTCAGTCTGCCAGCTGTGGAGCAGGAATAATACTCAGCCCAGGACAGACCTCCCTGATACGGATTATCTGATCCAGGACTTTGTTGAGTTGGATTTATACCTTGTATCCTGCACACACCTGGGTTCATGGAGCAGAGAATACTCCTCCTATTGGGACTTCTGGTCACATCCAATACAGGTACATGATAGAACAGCTTGGGTCTATACAATCCAGGTGGAATTAGACTGGAAGAGAACCAGAAGTGCCAGCATGTCTGAACTTTGCAGGAGACATTTTTAGGATGGGCTAGGCTACTACCCTCTAACTACTTTACTACTAAAAGTGCCAGCATGCCTTCTATATGGTCTCTATTGAGACCTATTTGTTTTATCTGTAAAAATGTTGGCCTTACTCATTTTGTATGTGCAGCAGGTGGTCAGTCATGCTGTTTAGAATTTAGGAAATACAATTTAGGTAGAAACAGTTTATTTTGTCTTTTGAAATCTTGTTGCTTTTTTATAATATTATAATGACATGTTTTCAATATTTATATCATGACAATATTCTGCATTGTTATAGTGAGCACTAGGCTATAAAGATCACACTGTAACCACACAGAGATTTCCATCTAACAATTTCCCACAGTCATGGGCTTGATATAAAAAATATAATTTTTGTCTAAATGTACAGATTTGCTTTGCAATTGGTCATTTCCTAATGACTGATTGTACAAAATGATTTTCTGACAGGTGTAAAAATCCTTCTTTTTATATGGTCATTACTAGAGATAATGTATACTGTGATTTATTGCAAACATTTTAGTTTCTTTAAGGCCCAATCACTCCTTGGCGCCAGGGTGCCTTCATTATTACATTACCTTTTAATGAAAGTTCTAGCAACAAACCAACAAACAAGACATTGTACAAATGTGTACCGTTTTTGGATATGTTGCCATGTGTTGTGGTACAAGGCATGCATGTGGAAGCTGTGTTTCTTTGGGGTGCCAGCTTAAATTGTTGTCTACCTCAAGTAACTGCATTCACCTGAAACCATAAAACTGTATTTTGGTCCCATTGTGTGCAACATCACAAATGCTTTAGAACATGTAATACATTTAAAAACAGATATTTGACTTCCAAATAGCAAATGTTTTATTATAACTTATATATTATTTATTATTTTCATATTTTTAATTACAATATAGTTAAATCTGGAAGCAGTCATGTACATACAAATCAAGGCCAGTTTACTCAGATTTCTCATTTTTGTGCCATTGTTCTAATAATATAAGCATGCAAACCAGGTTTATGTAAATCATTGGGATGTGTTCTGAAATGTTGAAGATATTTCACTATTAATCCAAGTCATTTCTTTGGCTGTAAATGTCTTCAGGAACAAGTCATGCTGAATGTGATGTCTATTAGGTATACCAGGGCCGAAAGTGAGAACTTTATTAGATCATCAGATCATCTTACAGTGGAATGATTGATTCTGCTTTTCTGCTCCTTCCCACAATGCAAGTCCATGAGTTAACTGACCAATGACAGTTTGATGTTACTGGTTGCAAATAAATACCACATTTTCATGGAGGAGTTCTACTAAAAAATGATATGTAATAGCTGTTCATCTCGGCTCTGTTATAAAACAACATCACCACACAAGCACATTTTCATTCCTGTGTGAGAATCACAATACCCTACTTCAATGTATATGTTTATTATCATTATCCCCTCTATCCCTTATAATAAATCTGTGATAGTTGAATTTTCATATTATGCAGAACATATTACGCAGCGCTGTAGTCTATAGTCATGTCACTAGCTGCCCCTCAAAGGGGCTCACAATCTAATGTACCTATCATAGTCATATGTCATTAATACAGTCTAAGGTTAGGCTAAGGGGGGAGCCAAATAACCTAACTGCATGTTTTTGGAATGTGGGAAACCAGAGTATGCGGAAGAAACCCACGCAAACACGTGGACAACCTGCAAACTCCATGCAGATAGTGTCCTTGCTGAGATTTGAACCTGGGACCCAGTGCTGCAATGGCCAGAGTGCTAACCCAGTTGAGTGTAGACATGTATTTATTAACTGTTTTTATTAGATATGAAGACTGTGTAAGTGTACAAGTGAGATGGTGCAAGGACTTGGTGTAAAATTACCTAGAAATCCAAATGTTGCATAAATTACAAGCAGTTAAACAAGATAATGTTGTGCAATTTTGTCAACCAGTAGTTTTAATGTTGGTCTTTCAAAATCCCTGGCCACAGGTGCTTATTTAAATTGTAACTCTTTATTTAGGACTTCTACATTTTTTATTCTACCATAGGTGCAGTATAGTGTATTTTTTGTAATCATTGTGTTTATACATCAAGCTAATATTTGTACACAAAAAGTTACTAAACATTCCCTTTTAAGTCTGTAAAGGCACCTGTTAGTATTGTATGGTAAAATGCATTTGTATCATTGTACAACAGTGTGTTCAAGGAGAAAATGCTTTCATTTTTTGTGTGACTTTCACATCTACAGGCTACTGTTCGAAGAGTTTTACGTGTTATGTGTTACATGTTACGTTACGTTATATGTCCGATATACAGTAATTTTGGATGCACTAACTTATTTATATCAAGTAACATTTTTTGAACCAAAAAAATGAATACTTTAAAATGATTGCTGATGAATGGAGTTTTTCCAAAAACATTTTTAATACTTAATATGTGACAGTCTTGTTTAAATCATCTCTTTTATTATATATGTAGTTAATGAATGTGATCTCATGTCTTATGGAGAAGTGTAACAAAAGGAACCAAAAGCCCCAGCACTAAGCAGTTTGTGTCCTACTTCACCCTGTGTGTTTTAGCTATCCTAGAAAATACAAGATACTGCTAAGAGAAACCAGTCGCTTATGTAATGCAGCATTTATGTTTTGTGTGTTAACATAAATCCTAAAATTGATATTTTTTCAAAGTCCAAAACTGGGGACTAAGCAATCTACAGAATATATGGAGGCTGTTGTCTCAGATCTCTCCTTCTTAGAGTAATGGTTGTCTATCTGTTATGTAAATTCAGTATTTAAAACACTTTGAGGCAGAAACCCAGAACAACCATGCAAATCGGGGGCTCCAAATTCACTATGCCACTACACTTTTCACTATACTTTCTAATCTGCATGCATTTTGTTTGAGTCAATGACTAACAGAAGCTGAGGATAGCAAAACAACTAGTATTTCTCGTAGGAAGTTGGCAATGACAGTCCCCAATTTCTCTTGGTACTGAATTCCTTTAAGAGAGTAAGTTTATTAATTAAGCTTTTATAGAGAATGTCAGTTCTTGCTACACAATGCCTTCTCTTCGTTTTCAGGATCTAGTCTCGGGGATATCGCTTATCCCGACTGTATGGTTAGGGATCAGTGTCAAGTCTTATTTGCTTGATTGATTGATTATGACTTGGGGAAATGTCTAATGAAACGAAAGCATACTTCACAGGCAACCTATATCTATCTATCTATGGTAATTTTCCTACTTTACACTAATAACAGGGAAATTCTTGTTCTGTTTAGAAACGTTTTTTACAAATTAAAACTACTTAAAGTGTATGTCAAGCCAATAACTTGTCCTACTAAAGTGTGTTTAAATTGCAGGCAAAGCTGATCACAGATCAAACATTGAGTTCTGCATTTAACACATTCATTCAGGAGGGCTGTATTTAAATACTACAGGACCCCTATTACCACCATAGAAACTATGTAAGGAGTGTAATAATCTAAAGCACCCAAACAGGAACAATGGTTTGTTTTTAGGTCAGCCCCCCCCCCCCTTTTTTTTTTCTACAATATGTTTTACAATTTACACCACTCATAAATAACTTTCCAGCCAGCTAGCCAAGCAACTAGATGTTTGGGAGAGGGCTGCAATGGCAGCTCATGCGTTTTCCCCACTATGGCTACCATGGATACTCAATTTCTTTTCTTGTTTCTTTTCCCTCTCCCCTAAAAATACAACACATTTAACACGTGCCAAAAAAACCGTTGATATTGCCTCAGATCAAGTGTTGTCAACATTACCTCATTCTTCCCAGTTTCCTTCTGAACAACAGATAAATCCCCTTTGTTACAAAGATAAGGAGAGGGGAAGACCTTATCTACAGTACAGAAGGTAAATGTTATTAACCTAGGACAGGAAATTTGATATCTGCAGGTTATAAATCTGAAAATAAAGAACGTTTTTATGTTGTGAGTACCGCCATATTCTTCCAGTACATTCAAGGTGTTGGATTTTTGGCCATTTTATTTAACCTGGCATGTAAGAGTTCATTCAGTTCTGAGAGCTGTGCCCTCCTCCAAACTAGTAACCAGCTGTTTTTCCAATCATTAATTCCTTAACCGATTGTTCTGGATTGATGAACAAAGTTGGAGCACTGCTTTACACATGTCAGAGTTGCAACGGAGAGTTGCATGCCCTTTTCTGACAATTACTTGAGATGTGTACATAGCTTATTGGGTGACGTTCACCATGACTTGCTGACTAAAACAAAATGTAGTGCTCCTTACATATACTAGTCTGTGCTTTAGTAAAGCATAGTGTGATCCTTAAAAACCCTTTTTGAGGCAAAGTTCAGCAAACTAAAACAAAAAGCCATTACTCTCTAAAATGCCATCTAAAGGGGAAAAAGATTAGTTTTGTTATCACAATAAACAAATACACAGTGCAGAAAATAGGATGTTGCAGCCACTTTTTAAAAGATGGGTCGCTTGATAAGTATCCGCCATCATTCCTATGTGTTTGTAAGTGTTACATGTAACTTAGAGTATGGTGTATTTATCTGAAATGGATAATGACTAATGTTCCCAGGGGCTTTGGCAGAGTTATGATTTCTACAAATAAAGAATAAACCTGCCCAAGTCAAGACAACACAACTTGAGCTAATCTCTGCTCCTGGTAGTACCCATGTATGCCAGTAAATAACTTACATAGACATGCCAGTGTTTCATGATGCAACAAAAAACTTGCACCTTGCAGGATTTTGGCACTTACGTAGCGCTTGGTTACTTGGCTTGTCAATGCAACTGTATTGTGTGCTGCTAGTCATTTTTCATTGTGTTTGCATGCAAGTACAAGCAAGCTTGTTTCTATACTGTACCCCGGGGACTGTCACAGCTGCATATATACCGGTATGTTCATCTGCTAGAAAATTGAAGGGGCTAGCAGAATAGATAAAGCAGCCTGCACTGTTAAAATAGGATATCCGCCCTTGTCACATGTCAGTGCAGTGCACTGTGAGAGGTATTTGTGTTTGCTATTTGTGGTAACTGACTTTAAAATCTGTAAGCCACAGTCTCATAGGCTCACCATGTACTTTAAAAAGATAAAGGTATGTGCAAGCACCTCTATCTGCCGCATGGTAAGTTTCAATATTTTGAGATATGAAAGGTTGCCCCTTCATCCCCTTGATTTTCAATCACCTGGATTCATAAGCATATGTACCTAGAAAATGCAACCAAGCCATTAGGGTGGGCTCTAAAGGTTTCTTTTTTGCAGGCATCTTTTATTATGGCTCTGACCCCCCCCCCCAAAAAAAAACAAAACAGTAAACTCTAAAAATGAGACAAGTTAAGAAAATAGGTGTATTTGAAGAGTATATGATGAGATTTAAAAAGTTTAAATATTTGCTTAAGGTAAGATGAAGGGTATATTGCCCTGGCTGGAAATGCTCATCCAAAATTAAACATATTTAAGGATAAAATCTATATTCCTAATTTACAATACAGTAGACAATGTGCAGAGTTGAAGTATATTCAAAGACTGATTTATGTAATGTAATCCCTCCCCTACATGATGTACCCAATGACTACTGAATGAATCAACAAGGAGATTAAATGCTTCCTATAATGTGGTAAAAGAGTAGGGATAATGTATCATGGTGTAACACTAGCTTGACTTTTAAATAATTACAATATGATAGATTTAACCCTGGAACAATTACATTACTGTGGGAGTTTTCTTAACTTTTTTAGAGACATCATGAGAGCATGGTTCTTATTATAGCATCTCTTAGAAGATAGAATAGAGAATTCTAATTTATTACCAACTAAACAGAACCCTAGAATGGAACCAGGTTCCATTCAGAAGCTGTCCAATGATTGATCAAGATTGGGTTTTCCCTTCTAATGAAAAAAATTGAAATGATACAGGGAAAATATCTGAGGAACTGGGTCTACTGAAGCATAATTTGTCCTCTATAGAACTATAATTGATTATTTTAAAAAGAATTAGGTTAGAATGTTTGCATCTTGGGGAAATGGAGTTTATTTTTTATTTGCCAGGGAAAATTACTAGTGGGAAAAAGATCCATGTGAGAAGTATTTATGACCTAATTGCTTCCAATAAACACCATTAAGTTATAGACTTATACAATACAAATGGAATTGTTTTCCAACTAAATTAGAAGAATAATACCAGATCGGGTATAAAAAAGTTCATACAGTCATTCATCGTAATCCATTTAGAGAGCTGCTTTTTAAAATGAATGAATTTAGGATATATATTTATATCGATGGCACAATATTCCAGCTGAAATGGAAAACAAAATTCTCGTTGCTTAAATTGTAGAGCTCCTACTCCCAACCTAAATTCTGGAACCAAGTAGCAGTATGTTAGTGTAGAGTATTGGCAAAACAGATAATCTCATTGAAATCCATATACCATTGTGAGGGCCAACATATTGACGTCTTTGTAGTTCTGACCGTTATTATTACTTTTATGGATTTACTTGATCCAATAATGGGATTCAGTGAGTAGAGGATTTTATATACCAAAATCTTCAGGTTTTGAAGATGAAATCTAATGGTTCAATTGCAAAAAAAAAAAACTACACATTAAACTCTGCAACAGATGCTATTAGCTTGAGAAATCATTTGGATTTGGATCCTGCCTGCATCTCTAGCATTAAAACATTCCCATGCATGTGTTACCTGGAGCTCCACTTTTGTCTCCAGTAGTGAATATATAGATTCTTGACCACACCACAGTTCCAGTGTCCCTTTATGCTCTGTAGGTTTGTAAGCTTTATCCATCTACCAAAAGCTTTAGCTCCATCTACCAAAGCCTAGTAATTAAAGGACCCTATTGAACTGATTCCCTTCCAGGTTTTACTTTGGTGTAAAGACTTACATATTTTGAGTTTGAGTTTGAGTTCCATGGTTTTTAAAAGCAGTTGATCCGTCTTGCTGAGTATTTGGCACCAAAGGGTGGGGCTTTTATGTATGTGTGTGTATTAGATTAAGATCAAGATTAGATTAAAACTAGTTTTCCTTCTTTACACAGAGGTAATAATGAAACTACTAATTTATATGCAGCACTAGGTCCCAGGTTCGAAGCCCAGCCAGGACACTATCTGCATGGAGTTTGCAGGTTCTCCCCGTGTCTGCGTGGGTTTCCTCCGAATACTCCGGTTTCCTCCCACATCCCAAAAACATGCGGTTAGGTTAATTGTCTACCCCTAAAATTTACCTCAGACTGTATTAATGACATATGACTATGGTAGGGACATTAGATTGTGGGCCCTTTTGAGGGACAGCTAGAGAAATGACTATGGACTTTGTACAGCGCTGCGTATTATGTTGGTGCTATATAATTACTGTGTAATAATAATATATATGAAAGGGCTATTAGACTATCTATTCCAAAAAGAGTTTAAAACCCTTGTTTATTGAGACCAGAATATTGATTGGCTTTACTCCTAATACTGAAGGCAGAGTTAGACTTAAAGTTAGGATGAGAGTGAATCAACAACAGTGTGGGGAAAATTCTGTAGTGTGGGGAAACTCTGCTTGGGGTATATGGCATCATCCGGTAGAGCTTAAGCAAGTCAGTGAGTTCAAAACCCAGCATTTACCCAAGAACTAAAAAAGTTTTGGATGTAAGAGAATACGTTAGGAAATGTATTTACCATTCATGTTTTGCAATGAAGTAGCTCCCTGTCACTTATATTTATTAGGAACCCTTGTTTTTTTAAATGTCTGAAAAAATCTGTAGGGTGGTAAATGTTGCATTGCTTATATGTAATTTAATTAGTTTAATTTAGTTCTTTAAAGCCAGATTGGTCATATAAGGAACCTTAGGTAACTTTCAGTAAGGCTTTTCTTTGAGCATACCACTAGTAAGTATCTCAAAGGATTTTTTGGGAACTGTTGTTGTGATTGCCTGCATATTTAAGCCTTTCTATCCTTTTTTCCAGGATTTGTGCTTGCTCTTCTACCACAGCTCTCAGGGGCAAAGGGGGGCCCCCAAGTTAAGGAAGGTGGAAGAAAGGCAGGCAGGGGGGAGAAGGAATCTGCAGCCATCTTTCTACAATCAGGAGTAACACTACCCCCAGCATCCACTTCACCTGGACCCCAGGGCACTCCAATACCAGGATATGATCAGATGAGCCCTAGTTTCCACCTGGAACCAGATTCTGGGGGCTCGCACAGGAGGGAGAAGCGTTGTACATGTTATACGTACAAGGACAAAGAGTGTGTATACTACTGTCACCTGGACATCATATGGATCAATACGCCTGAGTAAGTAAAGGTATACATCTTACCTCCTCTTCACAACCTATCTGCATTTCTGAGACCTGGAGATCTGGTGTTTGTCTTCCCTGTATTCTGAGACCAGGAGCTTGTGTTTCTGTGCTTAGATAAAAATGGTATTGTGACACCGGGTTGAAAGTAAAGAATATTATTTTGGTAGGGACTACCACACACTTACAAGACTAATATAAAAGTTTCTGAAAAAAACTAGGCTTCCCAAGTGGCTTTTATATTATCTATATATTACAGTCATGAGAGAAAGAAAGTACACCCTGTTTTAATTGTAATCAGGTCCTTAGCAGGTTCCAAATTTATTTTTATGTAACCCTGGGTGGTAAGTTCCCATGATTTCATAGTTGTAGAACCACCTTTTAGCAGTATTGCCTTGTTGTTTTCTGTATGACTTTGTGTCGCTCACATTTTTAAGGAGGAATTTTGGTCTATACCTCTAAACAACATTTCTTCAGTTCATTAGGGCTTTTTAAGGGTCTCCTAAGGTCCTGCCACAGCATTTCTATTGGATTGAGGTCTGGATTTTGAATAGCCATTGCAACACTTTATTATTTTGGTGAAGATGTCCTCAAGTTTGACTTAGTATAACATAGTATAAAATTTGGTATACGGGTGAGTTCATGCTAGACTCAATGACTGCAAGGTGCCCAGGTCTTGTGGCTGGAAAAAAAAGCCCAAACCATCACCTCTGTGTGTGTTTGTTCTCATATGTTATATTTGGTTTTCGCCAAATGTAGCGCTGTGCTTTATGGACAAACATCTCAACTTTGGTATCATCTGTCCAAAGAACATTGTTCCAGAAGTCTTGTCGTTTGTTGTGTTTTGTTTTTTTTAAAAGGGGCTTTCCACTGGAAACCCTGCATGGAAAGACTTTTTTTTCTCATGACTGTAAATGTTTTCACACAATATTTATATATCCATAAGTCTTTGATGAAAGTTCTGTGAATTGAATGTAAAAATATTGCATACCTAGACCCCCTTACTGTGTATTGGGGTCCATAACAATTTTCTTCTGCTTGGGCATTGTGCAAATGTTCCTAGTTTATTGTGCTGACTTTTGTACTCAATATGCTGAGTAATAACTCTGATCCCTGTGAAAACAAGCTGCCCATTGACCCCAGAGTTTATTTAGACAATTTCCTTGCTTGTGCATGGCTATCTGTGCACTGGGAGCTATCCAAATAAACTGTTCATGGCTAATGTATTTTTATTTGTTACCAAAACTTTTTTTATTAAACAGATCAGCAAGAACCTGAAAAGGTGGGTTGTTTTTACATGTGACATCATTTACAGCTTTGTGTCAAAGGAATTGCAAAATGTGTGGATTATGCATTAGGTGGTACAAAAATGGTGCATGTTAAGTAAGTTAACCTATCTTATAAAATAAAACCTATCAATTATAATAGAGAGCTATTGCATAGTTACCCCAAAGCCTATCTCTGGGCAAATATTAAAAATAGCAATATGGTGTAGAAATATCTTGGTGGTGTATATGTCTGTTGTATTTTGCCATAGTAATAATTGCTAGTATTTTGGGTGCTGGCAGCATGTAACACATGGGTTATATGAACAAAATATTCTCTGTGATCAGCTTTGATTGGTTGATGATGATCATGTGATTGGGACCCTCATTAAGTGCTTCCCTATCCTCTCTGTACACTCAAGCCTGCTCCTAGCAGCCAAAGCTAAAACTGGGCTTCCATGATGGCCTTAAGACCACAAAATATAACCAATTTGCTAATCTGTGCTTTGTATACTTGAAGAGGTTAATGATCTATGCAGTAGCAAGTGTCTGTTGTCTTAGGAAAATAAAATGAAAAAAACATTTTGTGGGGTTTATGTAAAGCGAAAGAACAGAAAATCTAAAAGAAAGCTTTCCTGTCCCCAGTGTATGAGGTGTCGCAATTGTTCTTAATACAAATAAGGCAACAACAACTGTCATTTATT
Organism: Pyxicephalus adspersus; assembly: GCF_032062135.1. Classification (NCBI taxonomy): domain Eukaryota; kingdom Metazoa; phylum Chordata; class Amphibia; order Anura; family Pyxicephalidae; genus Pyxicephalus; species Pyxicephalus adspersus. Next base: position 10,268,178 of record NC_092863.1, on the reverse strand, counting down.
GCAAAATTCCAAGAAGTATCCAGGAAAAGCAGCAAGACATCTTGTAAAACTTTAATATAAAAATTAAACAAATTGTGTAAATACCGTTGGTAATTTGTAAATGAATTTCCTAGCAGTGATTAGCCGCTGGAGAAATGTCAGCGCGATTTGTAATTTTTTTGCTAGCAGTGATTAGCCGCTGGAGATATGTCAGTGCGATTTGTAATTTTTTTGCTAGCCGTGATTTTTCTTTGTGAACGTCAGGTGCAAGATAAGAAAGTGGTGATGATACTTTGCATTTCAGTAATGTGATGATGTTGCATTGGTTGCTATTTGTTACTGTTGTTTGTCTTACTTTTTGCCTTTTCAGTTGTGTCATGTGACTGTGATATCAGGGTTCTCTAACCTAATTTTGTCTTATGCAGATGATTTATTTTAGCAGAGTTTGAAAAATCATCACTACCTAATGTAGTTGTTGACCTTCCACAAGGAATATGTTAAGTTAGAGGTGGTGTGGAATGTGTAAGTTCCTCAGAAGCCTAAAATCATAGCTTGAAAAAGTCCCTCATTTGGTAAGGCTTTCTCTTTTATATTCTAGTGGCTTTGTCCCACTTTTCCACATTTTTCCACATTTTAACACACAAACTATAAGGACAAGATAGTACACATGCTATACAAACTGCAATAATTCACACAAGGGATAACCAGAATATTGGATATAGCCCAAAGCAGCTGTTAATATTTTAGTAGTTATAAAAGCATTTCAGAGGATACAACCTTTTCATATTATTAATAATTATTAAACAGTATTTTTATAACACCAACGCAGTGCTGTACATGGAAAAAGGGGTTGCAAATGACAGGCAGATAGACAGTGACACAGGAGGAGGAGAAGACCCTACCCAGAAGAGCTTACAATCTAAGAGGTGGGGGAAGTATCACACAATAGGACAGGAGATATAGAATGGTGGGAAGTAGTGAGGGTTTTAGGAGACAGAAGAAGATGGGCAGGTGAATATGAAAAGATGGGTTTTTAGTGATTTTTTTGGAGCAGACAATGGGAGCAAGTCAAATAGGATGTAGAAGACTATTCAAAAAAGTCAGGGCAGGACAGGGCTCCAGGAAAGTCTTGGAGCCATTCATGTGACGAGGTTATGAGAGAGGAAGCCATTAGTAGGTCACTGGAGGAGCAAAGAGAGTAGCTAGGAGTGTATTTTTCCATATACCTTTGGAAACCATAAACCATAATCTCACCGTTTCCTGTGCAATTTTTTTTCATGGAAATACTTGTAAAACTTACACACCACAAAGTCATCAATGAAGCTACTGCCTAAAATCCTCCACTGATAACCTGGCATTCTGGCAGAATCTCACCCATACTTTTTGGTTGTGCAGGCCAAAGGTTCCTAACTCTGGCACTTTTGTATTTTGCATGATAATTGGGCTTACCTCTGATCATGCCCATAAAAACGAATGTGCTCTGCCTCCGCTACAGTCTTCAGTAAAGTATTGAATCACTGAAGAGAGACTTTAGTACCAGCAGATGCTCATTGTGCACGAATGTATTAAAGCAATGGAAAGATTTTCATAAAACCACAAGTTGGGCTTCCCACGGGTTTAGGATTTGATTTGTGGATTTTATAATATTCCCAATTTGTTCAATGATTTTGGTGTATTTTAGAATGAGTCCTACTAGAAGCTAAGAGCTAATATGTTACACTACTGTTGTGTGTATGTGTATATTATTTATATAAATATTTTGACATTTGCTTTTCAAATCTTACATGGATACACATTCCTCCCTTGGCCATGTCAGTTTTGTTTCTCATCTTTATCCATATTCTCATCCCTGACAGTACCATCTGTTCTTATGTATTAATATATCACAACTGTAAACCCTTCGGTGCAAGGTTATTTCAACTCTGTGCTCTGCATTGTCAGGGTTATAAAAGGAATTTAGAGATAGCATAGTGCTCAGTCCAAATGTTTTCCTGTTGATTTCCAGATTATTTATTTTGTAATGTAGATGAGCTCACTGTTGGATACAGAGAACATTATATACTCTGGGGACTATTAATAACCTATTGTAGCAATGTCATTGGAATTTCTCATAATTTATATTACATTCTACACCTCTCAGAGGGAATAAGTTTGTTGTGGGAACTTCTATGAATAAAAAGCTGCCTAATTTTAACAGTTAAATACTTTATGTGCTTTTTTGCCTTTTTCTCATTAAAAAACCTTCAGATTCCAGCAATTTAAAAGCTGCCCCCTCACGTCAAATTACCCCCCCCCCCCTCAGTTGCTCTCATTGGGGGTATTTTTAATTTTTTTAAAAGAATCCCTTTTCCAGAAGCCAGTCACTTGATGTCTTGGAGACCCCTCATCGAGAGGAGGAGTATATCTATTATACCGAGGTACCACTGTAAAGTCCGCTTTGGAATAAATCCAAATTGGTATAAGTCCTATTTGGACACAAAAAATTTTGCTTGGTATACAACCTTTGTGCTAGAACTTGTATGGGTCAAAATGAGTCATACCACCGCGCGCCACCCTTATTTACCCCTCTCGAGACAAAGCCACCACTGCCCACGAGCGTCAGTACGCCAGTTGCTACCATTCAGTGAACAACCCCGCGCTATAACTCTCTGTGAATTACATAACATCTCCACCCTTCTCAGCACCATCCTAGTAGGCACTCGACTCTTCTCAGCAAGGTAAAGTGAGGGTAAATTTTCATTTATTTAATCAAATTTCTTTTGTATTTATGTATTTTAGTATTAAGCAGTGTTTAAATTATTTCATACAACCCCATCATTGTATAATATGCCAATAACAATAGGATTTTTTTTTTTCATGGGACCGGATTCATCATTTTTCTTTTATTTCTTATGGGAAAAATGTGTTTAGTATAAGTCCAAGGATCTGGAACGGATTAGGGACTTATACCAAGGTACCACTGTATATAAAATTGTATGTATGTATGTTCCACCATCACTCGAAAACGCATGGGGGCATTTCAACCAAACTTTCCATACATATGACTGAGACTCAGAGCTATATTTGGATGTATGTATGTGTTATCTATATATATATATATATATATATATATATATATATATATATATATGTGTGTGTGTGTGTGAGATCACTAGGAAACACATGGAGACATTTCAACCAAACTTGCTAGACATATGACTGAGACTCATGTGAGTGCACCGCTGATCTTTGTAGAGCGCTGTGCTATATGTCAGAGGTATATTTGCATCTATGTATGTATGTGTGTGTATTGCTCAGCACACAGTGTGCCTTTTGCTTATATTTTTATATAATTTTTTTTGGACTATAATATAATATTGCAATAAATAAATACCCGGACAACACCGGGTAATCAGCTAGTAGTGTAAAAAAAGTGCCCCATAATGCATTTGGCACCCCTTTTCTTTAAAGCTGAGTAATGGGTATGTGTAAATTGAAGCAGGTTATTCTGGGACAGTAAAGGTAATGGTGAGCCAGTTAGCATCACCTCTCTCTGTAAGGTGGTCGGGAGGTTTTTAACACTGAAGCAGTATGTCGGTGGAATTTGGAACCATGGAGGTTGAAAAGGAGTCACTGAAATGTTATAAGGTTATTGGAAGGAATTGTGTCATGGAGTCTGTTCACAGCAGAGATATTGCTGAAGCAGTTGGAGATGGTGCAGGTCAATGAAGGGTAAATGCACACTCTTGAATGTACATTGCAGACAGGTCATGCGCAGCTCAGCTTTTTTGCCATAAAACCAAATCAATCAGACAGGTAGCAATATTATTGCAGAAGGTCTCTTTCTGCAAAATTGACCTGTTTGATCAGTATTCCTATCAGTGTATCTTTAGTTCCACCATACTCTGCTGGTCAAAAATTAGCATAGAGGGTCTCTGGAGGAGAAACTGAAGAGTGTGTGCTGGAAAGGAAATTGTGTGTGCATTCTTTAGAGTTGACCTCTCATTGAGAGAAAGACCAATGTGTGTGTAGGAGGTGTAATATAACTCAAAAAGGATCAGGAAGACTTGCATAGTGCAAAGTGAAAGCAGTAATTTCTGAAATTATTAAAAGCCAAAAATGGCAATTGCTTGTTTAACTCTGTATAACCATTATGTAAGTATAAAGTTAAACTGATTCTGGCTTTTCGTCAAAATGCTATACAACATCCTGTAAATTTACTGATAAAAAAAGCTTAGCACATAGTATGGAATTATGAGAACAGCATAAAAGAGAGGCCCTGCAAGGCACGGTACATTTGACAGATAACAAGCAGAATTGATGTTGTGATCTTTGGAAAAATCTTTATCACTGAGGCTGGGCCCAGGTCATCCAAACAGGAGTGACTAGCAGGGCATTTCTCCAACTTGGCACAAATTCTGTGCCCATTAGCGTTGCCTTCCATATCTTTTACAATGGACTCTTGGAATGTGCATGAGAGAGCAGCAGGATAAGATGAGTATTTGGAACAAGACCAAAGTGCAATGGTCTGATTGCTATTGCTGGCTTTGCAGTAACTACTGGGTTAATGATGATTATATTTTCATATGTCTTCCAAAATGAAAGGGGGGGGGGGGGGGACCTTTTTTTTGCAACTTTTAATGGAAAGAACATTACCTTGCTCCATTATTGCATGGTATTTCCACATCACTGTGTAGTATTCTTTTTTAAAGGTTTAAAATACATGTATGTATCCCATAGTCTTTCACAGGTGTTGATAGGATGGTAACAACCATGGTCACAAAGGAAATGGTATGAGCTGAACATATTATTGGAATGATTTACTAAAGGAATTCAGGCTGTTCACTCACCAAGGTGAATTATCACCTTGCAAGGGATAATTACTTTGCCTATTGAATGTGGTAATGAATTACTGTGCAAAACAATACATCATCCCATGCAAGGAAATCTAAAAGAATGGGTTTGTCCTTACACATAATTGAATGACTGAAATCATTAAAGCATCATTTCCTTTATTAAACTCAAAAAGTGAGATATCACTTGAAAGGGGATAATTCACTTTGCTATGTAAACGGCCTATCTTCTATTGGTAAATCGACCCCATCGTCTCCCTGTTGGGTTCCCCTGTCCACATACATTAGATACATTTTTATATTTTTATTGAGCTATAACAATTATCAACAATATTAGATACAAATTGAAGTAACGGTTGTTGTAGAGAAACTTTGGAATAACAATTTACCATACATTGGCAATAATGTATACATTCAGATTGTAGACAGACAGTTAACATCATTCAAGACAGATCTACATAGCAGAGTTTATTGGACATCTATAGGAGGATCATTTTCCAGTTCTCTACGCAAGTACCAGGTGGTGTGATGAAAACAATTGTATAGCTTTATTTTTGTTGTGTGTTAAGTGTGGCAATAAAGCTTTCCCATGTTTAAAAGAAAAACTGTGTTTTTAATTCTTTATGCATAGAAGTTTCGACCCATTCCAATTTAAACCATTCTTGCAGTTTAGCTAGGAAGAGGCGTATTGTTGGGGGGTTAGTTCCAACCAGCAGTGAAGTATAATTTTCTTGGCTACTGCTGAAAGAAATAAAGCCTGGAAAAACGAGAACTCGCCATCATCCCAAAAATCAGAAGTGTATGGTATATGATTCAGCAGTTTAGTACAGATGTAGTGTATGACTTGGCCTCAGAAACGTTTAATACACAGACATTCCCACAGGTTATGAAAAAGAGTTGCGGCAGGGGCTCCACAGGTATCTCCAGCAGAAAGTCCCATAAAATGGGCCCGGTTGGGGGAAATATACTTCTTTTGAAAGCGATGGAAAAACATCTTGCTTTTTTAAATTTGCCTCTCATTTCCCTTACTGTAATAGGCTGCACAACAAATAATTTTTTTTGTCAAGGGTAATTTTACATAATGTCTCCTAGTAGTCTTGGCACTGTGGCATTTTCACAATGTAACTATTTATGTTTTAGGATAACTGGTCTTCATTCTAAGAATGAAAAAAAACAGCCTAATATTCTGAGTCCCTGCTGTGAGACTTTTAAACTCTAGTGTAGCTTTATACCTCTTCAAAGCAACGTTTCTTTATTTTGGTGCCAAAGTTTCGCTGTCCACTCATGAGAATGGAAAGCCATGCTGTGCCCTGAAAGATGATCCAAGGTGCTTGCCCTCTGATGTTTCATATCTGCAGGAGAAGGCACGCTTGGCATGTGATGCAATAAATGCTGTTACTTTCTGAAAGTGGATCCTCTTTGAGAACTGTGTACTAAATATTCCAATTACTTGCCAAAGTTTCCTGGGCTCGCTGAAACACGCTTAAGATTTGGGTACCCAGGGGCATGTGCTGATAAACTGGCTGATTTTTGGGGATGATAAGTCAGCTCTTAGAAACATGATGTTCAGTGTTGGTGTTTAAGGTACCTGTAAAAAGATCTGTAAAGCAATACAGACAATATATTCATACTACCGAAGTACAGAATGTACCAGTAGCACTCTAAACCATTTAGCTGGGAGCGTAGTTTGCCCAATGACAACTGTGGAACGAAATGATGATGGCATTCTTCCCTTCTTTTGCTGTTTGTTTGCGGTTTAGGAATTGTTTCATGCTTCGGTAAACATACACAAGTTGCATATAATTTAAAAGCTACAAACCGGTTAATTCATTTTACAACAGCACTGTGTTTACTTTCTCTCATGCTTTTTCTCTGTATGAAAAATTCTCTCTTGGTAAAGGCAGTTTGCTTTCCTGATAACTTGAAATCTGGTAACTGACAGAGCAGTAGGGGAGCTCCAAGGAGCACAAATCACCAGAATCAAAAAAGCAAAAATGGAGAGATTCTTGCACTTAAGATCCTAAGCAATACGTTTACCTCTATTAAGACAAATGATATTACCAAATTTCACTCCTAATCTTTCAAGACTTAAAGTTAGAGGTGCAGTGCTCCCTCCTGTAAACAAGTTAGGCTTTTAGGGTACTGCTCAAAATTACCATTTTTTGGATATCTGAGACCCATAGCTCTCCTATGAGAAGTGTGCCTGATATACAGCTGTAGCATTACTATTGGGTAAAAAGTATAATACATTTTATAAAGTACTAAAATGCAGTCCAGTACTGTATTATATCTCAGGACACAGATGAAGCCTAATCCCATTGACTGACGTGCTGGGAATTTGGCTCCCTATAAGTGATTTACTGCCTGTGAACTCTCTGGAAAGTCTGTTCTTCTATCTCACCCATGAAAGAAACATGTTGATGGAGGCAGTGCAAACTTTTTAAAAATGTAGGGTTTATTTTAGCATTTAATAAGGCAAAGAGCATCTACACATAGCAAGACATTACAGTTTATTGGTATTTCAAGTCAGTTTTTTGGGTTAGTAAACTTCTCAGTTCCTAATTGTTTTTTTTTTCTTTTTTGAGTTTAGTATGTTGTTTAACTAACTACATATTGATCAAGAGACAATTCTTTGTTGGCAAAACTCTAACTCTGTGATTATCCTGCTTTTTCTCCCTGCCAGCTGTTTTCTTTCCTGCATGGTTAGTCTATATCTGTCATTCTTGGTGCAAACATCTTCACAGTATCTGAAGCATTACGTTGTAGGAGTGGTGTCTCATCTGGGTTTTTGCAAGTCCGTTATCTTACATCTCATCATTCTAAAAAGTGTAAGATGGAGTCATTCTCTAAAAGATAAAATAAACCTTTGCAAGCGAGATTTTTTTTTGCAGAAAAAGGAAAAAGAGGTCTCGCCGGAGAGGAGGTGAGTATTGAGTGGTCTAGCTCTGCATTAAAGAATATTTTTTATTTAAAATTAATATTGCAATTGGCTCTTTAGATGTATGTCCGGTCCCCTGATTTAAAGGGAAACTATGGGCTAAATAAAGAAATGACAAATACTTCGCCGTTTGTCACTGGTAACCACCCATAACGATTTATTATTAATATATTATTATTATTATTTAAGTTGGTCCTGCCAGCAGATCTGATATTTATTCCATTTAAATGAGGTGACAACATTGTTTGTAAACTATACAGTTAAAAATAATGATTTTATTTATATAACAAATATATACCTAAACATAGCACACAATTTCATAAAAATTATAAAACGTTCAGTTATGGAGCTTTTTATTAGGACATTCCTTTATCAATTCTAATGCTGTGGAAAGCCATCAAGGACCTAAATGTGGCAATATTTGGCTTTTCTCATCCCAGTAGTGGCAGCTAAGTTGTTTCAGCTTTATGGTTCCATGCTGTAACTGGGTGGCTGGTGTCCGCTTCCTAATGGGTACTGCATGCAGTCTTCACAACAATTATCTCCTGATGCTGGGAGATTCCTAATTGTACAATCCTTCCATTTGTTCTCATTCCTGAGGGAGCAACCCAAGAGCTGCAAAACACGTCGAATGAAGGAGACTCCCTCTTCTATAAAATCGACACCTTGATGAACATCGTTTTGGGGAGAATGTGACTATATACCGTAAGTAATACTGCATTGCTCTTTATAAACACAACTCATTATAAAATGATTGTGAAAACAGAAAATGTTTTTGTTTTTATGAAATTGTGTGCCAAGTTAAGGTATATGTTTGTTATATAAATAAAGTAATTCTTTTTTAACTGTAAAGCCCTCGAAAGTCCTACTTTGGAACTCAAATGTTCAAAAAACTGACCTTGGGAAGTGGCCTCTTTTTTATTGTAATAAATAAGGGCCTTTCCGTTTTTTTATATACCATTGTTTGTGACATAACAAAGCAAGATTACTACCCTAAGAGTAGGTTCACACATGTCTTTTCATCGCACCTTGCCAGCCACTCGCATGGCAGTGCTGGTTCAGAAAGTGTCTGCACATGTGATCGCCTCTCTAGGTATTCACAGTCTGAGGTACAGAATGGGTATATGGTGCATTTGAGTCTCTCTGGGATTTTTATTTTGATACACTTTTTGTAGCTAATGCTGTGGTCCAATAAAATCCTTAAATCATAGTGTTAGGTATACATACTGGAAAAAATCCTTCCTGTAGAGGTGGTGGTGAATGATGTTCTGCAAATGGTGGGGAAAATTTGCAGTGTTAAAAAGGGGAGAACTGTGGAGGGGGCCTGTATGAGGGAGAGGCACATCAAGTCTTTCTTTGGTGTACTTCCTTTCTCAGGACATATATATTCTCTTACATATACCTTACAATACCTTACAGGTACTTACAATAGTAAATAGTAAAAAGTAAAATTACAGTAACCCATACAAAACCTTCAAGAAAAGTTACCCTTTGGCATGGGATTGCAGACTCCTGTCTTTCCCAACATTTCCTCTCTGTGGATGAATATACAAAGAAGTTGGTTGACCGTTTACTCCTTTTCTTACTTTAGTATAAATTGGAATGCCTAGAAGAGCCAAACATAAACATTTTTGTGAAGCATTTTGCAGCATGATAGATTTTTTATTATCCTGGGATGTGAACCGATTATCTAGTAAAGTCTGACAATTTTACAAAAATAGGTTGGGTTTGCACAACCTATAACATCATTGCACTCTAGTGGGGGGGGGGGGGGTAAGGCATGACTACTGTACAATGCATTATGTAGAAATCATCTGCATTTGGCATATCTGAGATCACCCAGTTCTGTAATTATGTAGAAATATCTCCTTGCTATTTCCACTGGCAACACAATATTGCAACTCCATCTTGGAGTTTCTTGATTCCTTCATGTTGGCGCCAGTATAATGGGGTCTACAGCAATAGTCAATGACAAATGACTGGCACCTAATTAAAACCATAAGATTTATGCCCTACATCTTGGGCCAACCATATCTCCTCAGTCATGCCTCCTCATTTAGATAAAGAGACAATTTTAATGTGTGTTCCTCTTGATGTGCTATTCAGATTTCCAGACTGGAAAGAATGAGTCATGTCACTCTTTTTTTAAAGGAGGTTAAAGTGAATTGTTGGGCGCATGCCCTTCTATACACTGAATTTGACCTGCATTGGATAGTAGAGTATGTCAGAACATCTTGATTGGAAGTTTAGATTAAGGTCAAAGCTATACCAATACTACAGAGGCTTTTCCCATAACCCTCCTTTAACTGAAAAATTATCCATTTTAAACTTCAACAAGTATTATACATTATTTGTATTCCAGTTGAGCAGGATTTCTCTATTAGGAATTTTTAAGATTCCATGCTACAGGGGCAAATAGCATTGTGTTTCATGACTGAAATTGGAATATATGTTGCAAGTAGTTTTCTTATAGTTAGGCTGAATGCCTGCAAAAGAGACTTTACACATACCAGTCTGTTACTTCCTGAAGACAAGATAAAAATGTGCTCCTAGGCTGCCTACAGAAATAAGACTGTGGCTACCAGGTTTGGGGCTGATTTGCTTGTGCAGTTTTGCTATTCAGTAAATATGCTAAAACCAGAATACACATGTGAAAGCTGCATTTGGTGGATGGTAACCTTTTATCTTTCTGGTAGCAAAGTCCCAGGAATGAGTTATCCTTAGCCACTTTTAGCCCCTGTTGGCACAAAGTCTTTTGTGTTGGTTGTGGATGAGGCACTTGATTTTCTGAGGTGGTAAAACCATTTTTGGCAAAAATCTTCAGGTTCCATAAATTCTTTCGATGTCCTGCATGAAGTGTATGTTTGACATGCTTCAATGCTTCTGCTTCAATGCCATTGAGGTCAGGAGGCTGTGACCAATGCATTTATTGTTGTACCCATAAAGTACAAGTTTAGATTCATTGCTCCAAAGGACTTTGTTCCAGAAGTTACGTGTCTTCTTTAGATACTGTTGGGAAAATTGAAATTAGGTTGTTTTGTGAAATTGGCACAATAGCTTTTTTTCTTGCAAATAAACCATGCATCCTATTTTTCTTCAAGTACCTCTATTGTGCATCCTAAGCAGGACACTTGTTTGCAGGGAAGCCAGTATTTCAGCTGAAGTGGCTTTGTGTTTTCCTTTGCCTGACTGTGGTTTAGTAAGAACAGAACCCCTAACTTTCCACTACTGACACACATTGAAAACTCCTGCTATTTTTTAAAATCTTTTTCCTGATTTGTACAGTTGAACAACCTTTTGTTACAGATTTCACTAACAATTATTTTGCTTTCCTTATGGCCCCGTGTCGGAGTGAAATTGACTATTTTTACTCCGACGTTGACAACAATCAAAAAGTAACAGACATTCGCCCTCAATTACCCTTACCTGGAAGCTATGTGTGTCAAGTTGTGCCTAATATTTAAGCTCCAACATTCAAGGGTATGTAAAGTTTTGATCAGGTCTATTTGGGAAAGTTGTCATTATTCTAATTTACAAAAGCTACACCTAATGAAGTGATAATAAATTGCTTAATCTGAGCACACTCTTTAGATAAAAGGAAAGATTTTCTGAGTGATCAGTCATATTTTCTAAAAAATGGTCAAAATAAAGCAAATTTTGTCAGGGTTTGCAAACTTATGAGCACAACTATAGGATGCATTGTTTGGAACCCATTGGAGCCTATAGACAAAACACAGGATGCCAGGGGCTTTCTCCATGGTTCCAGGTGGCAGGGATCATAAGCACTGCTTTTACATCGCTCATTAAGGTGGTGAAGGTCTAAGCATAATTTTTGCTGAGGCTGGCAGGCAGGCAAGGAGATGGTAAAACATCTGCTTGAGACTTTAAAGCAGTGCTAATGTTCCACTTTATAAAATTAATAATCAGGCAGGTTTTAATTGTAAAAAGGGACAGGCTATGTCCCTTTTGTAATAATCCCTTCTTCCTGCCTGATTGCTCAGAGTATCTGTCAGAAAAGCTAAGCTGTGCATGTGCAATTCAGCTTTGGTTCCAAGGATATCTGGCAATTCCAGCTACCCTTGCATGTGTCCAAAATGAGTGAACTCCCACTCAGGAGTCATCCCAGTCTAGCCAATAAGGATGGTCGAAGCTTGTGTCCAGGATGAGAAGAAGGAAGAAGATGGCAGTATCCTTCCACCGAGCAGGGACAGGTGAGTATCGTGCCTTTAGTTCTGCTTTAAAGAGAAGAGGTAGGAAAAAGTTTGTGTGACTGCTATAAAATTATATGTATGTATAACTTAAAAAAAAAATCTTTTACTTAGAGAAGAGTTAACCCTTTCCAGGGTAATTATTTTGCGATCTGTGCACCATATGCAAATGTCTTCTCACTTTCTGTCCCAGAGAGGCCTTTAGAAGTTTTAGGAAATTTCTGAAAGTAAGAGTAGCTCTGTTTTCCCGAGAAGAGTTGTCTCCATTCAAAGATTTTCCCTTTCTTTCTGTTTTAGTTATAATAGTGAATTTATTTCTTACTGACTGTGGTCACCAGTACATAGAGGGGACATAGCAAAAAAAAAAAAATTGGTAAATAGTATGTCACTTCAACGCTTTACCCAAAACTAAAGCTTTTGTTTGGAGATACACTTTAAGCCCGAAATTACTACACCTAAATTACTACGGCACCTACAAAACAGGTAGGTTTGCGCAGAGAAAGATGCTGGGTATGTGGTGTTGGGTTTTTTTTTTCTTTGCTGTTGTTATGAATTGGATGGCCTGTCACCCATCAGTTTTTTTTTTTTTTATTTTACCTGTGAACTTTATTCCTATGGCAGTATCCTCCTAATAATCTTATCTGCACATCAGATAAACAATGTGACCACATAATAAACGTGCTCTTACAGCCCTGTTACCCAGAAGTGTAAATGTCACACCTATTGTACTGTTTGTACCCAGTAAAAAAAATTTCCATGAATTCTGTCTTGGATGAAGGAGGTGAACATTGGTATGTACATGTTCTCCACAAGAGCTGTGAAGGTGTCCGGGCCCATTAAGGTTATAGTAAATCCATAAGAATAAAGTTAGGGCATTTTCTGGCATAGAACCAATTTCAGTTTAATGGTAGGTATATAAATCTTGTCGTATACCAATACCCATGTGTACATACAACAAATTGTAAAATAATTATAGTGAATCCTTTAGGCCACACTGCCTTTTACCCATTGGGCATCCTGCTGCATTCAGACCAGGCCGCTGGCTTCAGACCAGGCCGCTGGCTTCATGCTACATAATGCAATTCTGACATTCGTATGCCCATCATATGTGCTTTTGGCATTGAACAGGTGTCAGCGTGGTTCTTTATGGGGAAAAAAAAGCTTGTGTTACTAATTGACTTATGGCAAACAATAAATTCCCAGCTACCATTTTTCTACTGGTTATTTTTCAGTTTTATTTTTGTGCAAAATAGAGAAATTAGTTAGAGGGTAGACGATAATTGGATTTTAAGTGTTTTTTTTTATGTGCCGAAGGAAGAATTTTATTTTGAAAGCACTTGGTTTTATTGCAGCAATTACAGCATGGTATCATAAAACTGGGCGTATCAGAGCCTCATTAGTATTTAATTGTCAACACAAAGTGGGGCAGGGAGAGCCCATTGGAATTCAGATGTATTTGCAAAAGATTGTGTCTGCGATGCCAATAGATGAATGTGGCATAAAAAGTGACCAAGTGTACATTCCTACATTCTAGTTTTACATGTTTCCTCCCATCCAATCTGAACATGAACCTGTGTTTGGCACATGAAGGGTAAAGAAGCTCATAATTCTCTTTTTTGTGAGTGTGTGTGTGTGTGTTTTTTCCCACTACTCTGCTTAGACACAGAAGTAAAGATTTTTGTATAATTGCATTGTTTGGAGCTTACACAGTACTGTGGTCTCATTTCCCACCACCAAAAATCCTGAAAGGAAAGTCACCAACTCCCAGTGCTCTCCTGCAGCAGGAAGCTGGAAAGTGTATCTAATGAGCTCTATGTAAAAAAACAGGGAATACGACATTCTCTCAAACATTCCCTGGTGGGAATCTTCCAGGTCTTCGTGTTTCAATGGCAGTAATTGATTCCTACTTGAATGTTTAAAGATGAACCACCTCTTAATGTAAACCTTTCCTTGGAACTAATGTTCATAAAAGCTGGAACCCTTAGCAAGTGTCTATTTATATCTTTTCCAGGATGTACCAAATGTATGCAAATGTTGACATTGGCCAAAAATTCAAAGATTTATTCTACACCCTTCCCTTTTCATTTCCTAAAATTATCAGTAGTGAGACGCAGGTCAGCTCTTGACCTTGCTTGCCAAAGCAGCCATTTGCTTTGCAGACCACCTGTTTCCAGCCCTAGGTAGATGCTAAACTTCTAGTGCTATTGATTCATTATGTAACTATAACTGTTTTAACCATTATATATTTGTTAGGAAAGTTTGACTTAAATGTACGAGCTCTAGACTTCAAATGCATTTCCTTTGGGGATCCTTTTAGGCTTCTTACTAATTATAGAATAATTCTCTATTGCTGCCTGCCAGCAACACATTCTTTATCTGTGTGTACATCATAACACAGCAGGGTTCTCTGAAAGCGGACATGGACTTGAAGTTTTTTGTTTAACCACTTAAATTCCAATCAAAATTGTTCATGTTGCAATGTCATGCTGTATCTGCTAAAATTCACCTTCTTTATCACAATGTGTTTTAGAAGTAAAGCTATAAAACATTGCAAAATCCAATATAGGGGACTGCTCTGTAAAAAGAACATACCTACTTAATGCTATTGGTTGTAAAATTGTTCTAGGACTGAAACCTGTAAAGTGGTAAATGTGAGAAGTTTTGGCAAACGGTCTGGGTTCAGTTTAAAGTAATTTTAAAAGTTTCCATATAAAAATAGTCAGCAATCCTCTGTCAAAAACAAGCTGTAACAGGCCAGAATAGGGTACAGAAAAGGCAATACTGACCACTACTATTGCCACATTTTGTCCATAGAAAACCAATTGTATGTGTGTGTGGGTGGGGGTTCTTGCCATGCCATGTGTAAATCTGTGTTTATTGCAAAAGTGATTTCTTTGCACTTCTAAAGTAGCACATAACATTGCTGAATCTTACCATTGGCAGCACATTGAGAAGTTAATTTTGAGGCAGTGGTATGGCACAATGAAGCAGAACCTGGGTCAAGGTAGTGTTCTGTTTAAAAAAAAATAAAATAATAATAAATAATTTTTCAACTATGACCTAGGGATATTGTATTCAAGAGTTGGTGGGGTACTTTGTGATTTACAGTTTATACAAAATTACCTTGAGGCCCATAGCCAGGTCCTGCTCCACTTTAATAATATGATATTAATTCTGCCCCCAGCCTGGATACCCACCCCTCCAATTTGCTGTGACAGCTGCACAGCATTAAAACTTACATGTGTTGCTATATATAACAGTCTAGCATAGCAGCTTCCTGAAATCTGTGGGGATTGTTGTCTGGGTTCTGGCTTACTTCCCAACTTTCGTAAGAAGAAGGAGAGCTATGAGAAGGAATAATGTGGCACACTTAGCATGCTGTGGGAAAACTGGATGTGGCTAAATAGCACTAATGATTAAGCATATTAGAAGGTAATTAGTCTGTTAAGTGTACACTATACACATTTATTGCAATCCCTGAAGGATCAGGTCGATGAACAACCACAAATGCATATCTCATTAATAGATGCCCAAGTGCAGACCTAACTAATAGACTCCCAGAATAGAACCAAATGACCCAGTTCAGAATTCTTAGTGACAGATGGCCAGAGCAGACCTCTGTGACCAATCCCTTAGTGGCAGGCCTTATGATGACACCTCAGATTGCTTACCTTTACCTTTCTCTAAGGTCCCACACTGCTGCTTTTTGACTGAGATTCCTCCTTTCTTCTGGGACCAAGAAGTCGTCGAACAGGTGATTTATCCACCTATAGACTCTGCACAGACCAGCAGCAGAGAATAGTCACAAACGTTCCTCTGCTGGCTGCAGAATAAACCTGGGACAGTACCGCTGACTCCAGGATGGTTGGGGTGGTATAGTCCTTGTAGTGTGCTTATGCTATGAGAAGGAGTGAAATGCTGCTAACAATTCAGTTGCAATTTTGCAATGTTGTCACCTCTCTCCCAGAAACAATTCAGACTGAACAAAACAGGCAGAAACACTAGGTTAAGATGAGGAAAAATAATGGTGCCAGCTAAAAAAACATTTTCGAGTTTAGAGTTTACCCTTTAAAGCAGGCCTATTACTACTAGGAGGCAATTGTTCTTATATTTCTAAAGCTTCTAATGTAACTAGCAACAGTACCTGCATTTTTCATTATGTTAGCTACTTGGTTTGCCCTGCACTGTGCCACTCAGCAATGGTCTCTCTCTGCCTCCCTCTTCTATAGATTATATCATACTTAATCGGAGAGAAATGAAGTTGACATTCGCAGTTATACTGTTTCTCAGATAACATTTCATCATTAGCATTTATTTCAAGTAGTTCATTGTTACTTCTGGAAGTACTTAAACATTTTAAGTACCAGTGGATAGATTGGTTCCATCCTTTCCCATAAATATTTTTTTTCAAGCTCATTTAGCTCAGTTTAAGTCTAACTGCAGACTTCCATATATCACAATCATCACTTTTAATGTAGCGTTTCCTGAAGCTTTTTTTAAAGCCAGATCATGAAAAATCTGCTCTGTAGTTTAGCGGTGTGCCTGGTGTTGGAATTCCCTGGGAGAGTGAGATAGAGATCGGTGTATTAAGTTTCCAATTAATTTAAAGACAAATATCTTGTGACTGTCTATAGGTTTCTATCTAAAATACAGGTACAGAAATGAGTTGTATGAAGTGACACAAATACTGTGCTAAAAAAAGGTAAATCTTAATTCTTTTCTCTGTGAGTACTATGTTCCACAAAGACTTGTATATGGGGGTTGACCAACTGTAAATATAAAGTTTTTTGCTTTCTGTAAGTGGAGAGTTTTGTGCTTCCAATACTAAATATAGGGAATTAATTTAGGATATCATACTAGTTCTCTTTTCTGTGTAAGTATGCTACCCTGGAGTGGAACTAAAAAAGATGAAGAATAAAATTGCAATTAGGCCGTTCTTTTTTTGTAGAAGGGGCAGGAGATGTCCTTTTTTGCAATAAAATGAACATACCTGCCTGATTGCATGTTTTTATTGCACCCACTTGTCCCTGCTCTGTCGCAGTTGCTGCCATCTTTAGCTGCTCCTTTTCTGGGTGCTGGTTCTTGGGCCACCTTGATAGCCAAGGCTGGGATGGCATAACTCCAAAACGTGTGTGGAAGTTTGTTCAGTAGGACACCCAGCATATCCTGACATCCTGCACTTCCCACATGCAGCATCCTGCATGCAGCACAGACAGGTAAACTTTTTTTTTTTTTGCGGATGGGCCATTGCCTGACCCTTCTTATGTTAAATAAACCCTTCTTAAATGTTATATAAAGGTTTCTTTTTTCATATAAAGGTATATATAAATGTTCTACCTAAGTTTTTATATTTGATATTTTTTCTGTGTTTTCATTGACTGGAGTAGAGCAATTTTAACTTTTTTTGTTATGGAATTCTGATTATGGTTATGTAAGGACATCCAGGCTTAACTGTAAGCAAACTGTGCATGAACAGGGACACCCAGGAACAGTCCAGGCAGGTTTATCCTGCCTTTTAATTGCAGCAAAGGTTTCATGACGTTGGCCTTGCACAGCAAGTCTAAAGCATTAAAATAAAATCATCTGAGCAGCTACTAAATTCAGATCTGTTCCAGCCTTGCAGGATGCACCCTAAAGGAATCCCCAAACAAACTGGCAATACAGATTCTTTAAATTTAACTTTGTATCGGCCTCCTGGTCTCGGAAAGGGGGACAGAGAAATTCTTCAGTAGCTATTCTGCAGTGCACCCATGTTAAATTGGGTATGTTGATATGAGGAGAAGGGCAGAGTGGAAGAACTTCTGTAAATGTTATCCAACTTTGGCAAAGAGAAAAAAATATGTCTCTTGCCCTACCAGATAGGCATGTGCTGTGCAAATCTTAGATTATATAGAAATACAAATCATTCATATGTGTTTCATCTGTCTGGTGTATTTAGTCATTTCCTGTGATTTAGCTCAAACTTTTTTGACATTGCAGAAATGACACATGTTGGTCACACATATTGATAAGACGATCTAATATCATTCAATCTTTTTCCTTTCATCTGTTTGGAAAAGGTTGGAATGGCACAGCTGGCTACCCCTAGGTCTATTCTGTCTTCTAATCTCACCTATTTATTGTAAAATCCTAGACTGCCCTCAAAACAGCAGGAGACCGCATTGCTAGCTGGCATCATGACCTGGATGACCTGTTAGGAAAGCCACCCATAACGCTGTGGAGAAGTAGCGTGGTGACATTAGCCAAAAGAATGGAGGACCAGAGATGGAGCGCAGGTCAGCGAGAACAGTAGCAGTGTGTGGCCTCTGGTCAGCTGTTGCCAGGCCGACCGCATTGGTAAGGGTCATCGAGAGCTGGGTGTAGTGCGTCGTCAATGTCACCCAGAAGTGTGTAAATCAATTTTTGTGAATGGAGTACTGACAGACGGCAGCAGCAAAAGGCGGTGGGCCCTGAGACGGAGCGTGGAGCGCATTGCTAACTATCATCTAAAGCTGGGTGAAGTGCATCGTCAATGCCACCCAGAAGTGTGTAATACAATTTTAGTGAATGGAGTACTGACAGGCGGCAGCAACAGCAGGAGGAGGTGGCAGTGGGCCCTGAGAAGGAGCGGGGACTGCATTGGTAACTATCATCTCGAGCTGGGTGTAGTGCATCGTTAATGCCACCCAGAAGTGTGTAATACAATTTTAGTGAATGGAGTACTGACAGGCGGCAGCAACAGCAGGAGGAGGCGGCAGTGGGCCCTGAGCGGGGACCGCATTGGTAACTGGCATCCAGAGCTGGGTGTAGTCCATCGTCAGAAGTTTACCTGTACCAAACGGTCTTGGTAAATAGGAACAGGTATCAAACACTAAAATATCTGTATTTATTTTATAGTAGGACAGAAATTTCACTGTTTCAAATGGTCTTCTTTGGTAAATAACTCTCACACAGCAGAAGCTGCAGAAGGCTGATATTTATTTGCATTATTTTATTGCCATTTCTATATGGAGTTCACTTCTGGTGAATGTTTTCTGAGCTGTATTATTGGGAAGACTATCAAAATTACAACCATTAATGGAGGATTTCAAGGAGTTTTACTTGGTGTTCATGCAAATCACACTGTTCTCCTGATTAAAGTCAAGGATTTGAAGACTGGTGAAGCTGTGCGAGGAGCAAGGATGTTTTTTGGGCAAAATGTTCTAAATGTGGAACCAGTGGAAGACTCAAGAGGCCAAGAGGTTGAAAGAGAGACAATAGAAGAAAGATTCTGCATCTCTAGCACCAAAAGGTCTTGAGCTTGGGAGCTTCTGGCCTAAACATATGTCACTATGAGAAACTGTGTTGGCTGCAGGTGGGCACAAGAAATCATGTTTACCTTGATGGAGCAAAATCCTAAAACCGTCCATTGTCTGCTCTGAAAGTGTTGGCTCTGGAAGTATCACACCTCCTGGATTTGTGTCATGCTATGTTGAATGGCTTGAGCAAGCCATTCAACATAGCATGACACAAATCCAGGAGGTGACTTTACATTGTTAGTTGACAGCTATCTTAATGCTCCTAGCCTAGCAAAAGCAGATGCTTTAGCTGTGACTGAGAACTCATGCTCTGAGCTTCCTAAAGAACTTCACCGGTTTTGTGTCCTACAGCAAAAGAGAAGAGAAAAGGCTTTATAAGAATATGATGTTACCAGCCATGTATTCCTTGTGACATAAGAGAAAACAAAGCCATGATCTCTTAATGGATCATTCCTAAAATAAGATTGGTGCTAGGAGACGCCTTAGCACATACACACTTTGTCCTCTTTGTTTTGAGAACCACAGAACAATATAATATTTGGTTCTCTCATGTATCAGCTTACTGGTAGGATTCATAACAAATAATTTACATTTGAAAGGAAGAGAACTACTCTAATAATGATACAGTTGTAAGTCTGCTTAAAAACTTCAGTTTATTTGTTTATTTTATTGAGTTTATTTGTTGTTTTTTTTTAAGTACATTTATATGTGGGGAAAATTAAGCACAGAACAACTCAATGTGCCTCTACTCTATTTTTGTGTTTCAGCATAGTCTGTTAAAATGTATCATTGTAAAAATTATAGCTACTTTGGTTTGTTTAATACAACTGTTTCAAATATTGTGCATTTTGGGCATGTAGTTAAAAAAAAAAAAAATATCTGTGTTTTAATGTAGGCCAGAAACTTCCCTGTACCAAATGGTCTTCTTTGGTAAATAGGAACAGGTATCAAACACTGAAATATCTGTATTTACTTTACAGTAGCACAGAAATTTCACTGTACCAAACAGTCTTCTTTGGTAAATAGGAACTGCAATTGATTTTATTTAGCTTTACAGTGTGAAAAAAGATGACTAACAGTGTCTTCACTAATACACAATATAGATTACAATAAATGTGCTGACTACTGACAATTTAAACAAACTGACTAGCTATGCATGGCACTACAAGTAGCAGAAACCGCAATTGTACCTTCAGTGCATGTGCAGTCAGTGAACAGCACCTAAGAGTGTAATACACACAATATAACTTGCACTAAATGTGCTGACTGCTGGCAATTTAGCAAAACTGACTAGCTAGTATCTAATGTGCAAGAAAATGCCCTCCAAGACACTGAACTATGCAGCTAACCATGAACTAAGAAGGCTCCTACACTGTTCCTGTCACACTACAAGTCTCTCCCTGCGTCTACACAGTACACAAGATGGAGTGACTAAACCCCTCCCTCCTTCCCTGTGTATATATATGCTTGTGCTCTGATCTCTTCTGATTGGCTACTGGGCCTTGCTGTGCATCCTGGGAGCAAATGATTTGTTTCCATCCGCGATTCCCGCCGAAATTTCTCGGCGTTACTGCCCCCTGCTTTTTCCCTCGTTGGTTCGGTAAGCAAGAAAGCCCAATTCTCCGCAAGACCGAATTTAAAAATCTCGCTCGCTCATCCTTATTAGCAAACTGTTTCTTCCATTATGTATATATTTGGAGAGTGAATTGTCTGTGTTGCCTGTAGACAAATGGTTTGCTTTTCCCTCTGAGCACAATGGAAAACAGAATAGCAGATGCAGAAAGGATGCTGTGACCAACACAGATTTATTTCCTCATGCATTTTAATGAATGAGACTAGAATGCAAATGTTTTAAAATTTTAGAAAAATTGATACACAAAGGATTAACTTTCAATGTCTTTATTTCTTGGCTCCAGTTTTGATAAATTATCCTCCGTAATTCATGCTGGCAGCCTGAAGCCTAGCTGTCTCCCTGTCACTGCTCCTAATTCATTTTCAGTGTTCTGCTACCTCCTACTTAATTTTTGGCTGTCATGGGTTTGTCTGGTTTATGTAGTCTGTAATCATACGCATATGTATTTTTGAAATTTTGAGAACAATTGTTGCAAAAAGCAAGCAATCAAGTTTTACTGGGAAAATATGCATAGTTTTGGTCACTGTCTTTACTTCTTGGCCTGATTTTTGATAAACTAGCCCTCCAAAACAGTGCTGGCAGTCTGAAGTCTAGCTTTATCATTGTCACTGATCCTAATTCCATCCTGGTGTCCTGCTTTCTCTTTGTTGCTGTCTTTGTTTACAGCAGTTTTTAGCTGCTATGAGTTTGTAAAATATGCCAACGTAACATAAACCTCTGTAAATAATTCAGACTACACATGCTGCTGAGGATTAAAGTGGTATTAGATGTCATTAAAGGGTGATATCATTCATTGCATTCAACAGAACCCCCTCAAAGTGTACATTTTAGTCTTATCTCCAAATATTATTCTAAATGCAAACACAACTTCAATATGTAGGCAAGCAATGTAAAAGTTATATACGTGGTATGATTTCCAACTTCCAGAAAATTTTATTTTGTCTCATGCTGTATTCTCTAATCTTCTTTTTTCTTTGATCTCCTTTAACCCATCTGGGATCGGAAGTTTTTAATCATTAAAAAATTGTGACCAAGCCAGTTTTTATTGCGTAAAGGACAAGCGATGGCCTTTCTGCAATAAAATAAACATACTTACCTGATGGCAGTTTTGTAAATACACACACCTGTCTTTGTGCCATCTTCTTTTCTTCCTGGTTTCCTGATCTTCAGTCTTAATGACCTAACTCCTGCACATGGATACTGGATTTCATGTGTGTTACTTCGTCCACCTCCTAGATTGTAAGCTCTTCGGGGCAGGGTCCTCTCCTCCTGAGTCACGGTCTGTATTTGTCTGTCATTTGCAAATCCTTTTTATTGTACAGCGCTGCGTAATAAGTTGTCGGTATATAAATACTGTTTCTTAATAATATTATTAACAATATTAATAATAATAATAATAATTCTGTCCCAGCAGCCACAGGTATGCATGAGCAGCTTAGTGATTTTTCTTAGCAAACAGCCAGTTTCCAAACTATCGTTTGGAAACAATCGTTTCCAAACTAGTAATTTTCTATATTCGTACGTATTTGAATACGTACGAATATAGAAAATTACTAGTTTGGAAGTGGACAATTTGTTTCAAAAGGCACAGTACCCCTGTCCTATTAGGATTTGGTTCCAGGATAAGTTTGTTTCCCTGCTGATCCTTAGTATGCTCTCCTTGTGTCAGGTTTGTGTCTGGCAATTTAAAAACCTTCCAGACCATTTAAAAACCTGACACAAGGAGAGCATACTAACATTGGAATACGTATGAATATAGAAAATTTCTAGTTTGGAAACAATTGCATTATTAGCCTGTACCAACCCGATATCGGATACCTGCATTGATGTATCCTGTGACTCATTTATCTAGAAAATAGACATCTCTATTGATGGCAGCTAATGAACTCCTGATGAAGCGGACTTTGTTCTGAGAAACGCGTCGATATATCATTAGCCTATTCATTATGTACTAACTTCTAGATTTATTATGTACCAACTTTTGGATGTTTGTGATGTTTTTTAACCAAGTTTTGTGAATTATAAATTAATAAATCATTGGATTATTGCTAAATATATTGTTTGAGGTGTTCAAAAAAATATTATATGCTTTAAAAGTCCCAAGGCCAATGACCGAGCCAAAACAAAGTGTCCTGCAATAAACTATAATTCTGTTTTAAATGATGCTTTTTATAATGCTTTCAGCAGCATGACACCATGTGATCGTTGTCCCGACATTAGGTCACACAAAGGGGCATTGGGAACAGTGATGTTTTGATGGGAAAGGTAGGAAGAAGTTGGACTTTTGTTTACTTAAACCATTAATATAATTCTGTAACTATGATGGTATAGTAATTCCCGTAATGTGTACCACATTGTACAGCAATCATCTGGCCATGTCTGTTAAAATTAATAACCTGATCACAACAAATTTGGAGTTTATGGGACTTTTATGTAACACTTTTATAAATGGGTAGTATAGAATATATTCATGTTGACATAGGAGTGTTCAGAAATTAGGTTTTAGATCAGTAAAGTGTTACCAAATATTAATAAATGCTTGATGTTCTTAAAAATACAACATTTATCCTATTATTTTTATACATCCCTTCACAAAACTAGTAATAGTTGGAAGGAATTTAGTGATTACACTCCTGATAGTGCCGACAGTTCCCACATTAGTTCATATACTGATATTACTACTACTATACCTGATATTTCCATAGGTTTCCCACCTCTTCAAATCCCACGTGTCAATAAGTCACTCAAAACCCAATATTGTCACAGCAGGCTACTAATATTCTCAGAAAATAAACATTAGGCTTGTCTCTGACCAATTTGAGGTTAATGAGGATATGGTGCCAGCAGAGGAAAGACTGAATCTGCTTGGTCTACCAAGCTGCTAAGAAGTGCCCAAGGTACAGGAAGAGAAGAAAGATAAATGACCAGACCTTGCACGCCTATAAATTAATTACACAGTTAAAAAACTGGTCCAATTGCCCTTGCTATATCCTCCTCCAAAATCCACAGTCCTTTCATATTGTTTAACCTAAATGATGAAGCAATTAACAAGAATCTAAGAAGCGGAGGAGGAGGCAGCTCTGTGGATGGTGACAAGGGCCTTCTGATCTCTATTGATACCCCTGTAGTTGGAAAGCTTGTTTCTGCTGTTACAACCCATACAGCTGTATTTCCTGCATTGAGGGAGGCAGTATTTAATTTACAGATTACACACATTGAGGTTAAAAAAATGCTTAACTGTCTACATTTGTTTTCTTAAGTATATATTACAGACTCAGGATTTAATCTTCATTGGTTTACTGTACAATTAGGATTTATTGTTGGAGTTAAAACAATTCCACTTACACAAAGTCAAGGTAAAGTAGAGTTAAGAGTTAAGTGCTCATTATTTTGTATTGTAAGGGCAACTTGTATATCTGTTTGAACTTACTTTAGGTTAGCCTCTTGTAATCCTCAACACAGTAGCAACAAATATTGCAAATTGAAGATAAAAGTATAGGACCCCATACATTGTTTTCTCTGAAATCACATTAGGTTTATAGTAGGTGGTATGTTTTACATGCAATTCATGTTTATTGGAATTTTACTTTACATTCCAGACTATTCCAACTATGACCTATAGCTGGCTGTTTCTGGCCAGCGTGCAGTAATTTCAGCATCATCCCCTGCTGGTTTAGCAGCCGAGTCCAGACACATCTGCGTAATGCTGCTTGCAGTAGCTCCCATCTATTTCTCATACTGGAGATCTGGTTACAGTAACTAGGCATCATTTTCCTGTGCGTTGTGTTCCATGCCCTTGTGTTGTAAAAAACTCCGCAGAAGCTGCATTATCCATACGTTCAACGTGTGTGTTCTGTACATTGACAGGATGGAATGTGAAGGGTGCAAGCTCCTCTTTAATTAGAAAACATGTTGCATATCCTTAGGGAAGATTGAATTTACACAGTATTGTGTAGCATTACAGACTTTTTTGAGATTGTGATCTGTAAGTAAATTGAAATATTTAAGTCTTTATTTATGTACTCTATGCTTAGTTATTAGCTAGCAGGGTGGGGCTCTCAGCCTAGGTATTCATGCATAATTTCTAACTGTTGGATCCAAATTCTTCTGTTTAGAGTGAATCTATAATTACCATTTCACAGAAATTAATAGTGCATCTATCATCATCAAGTCACACGATGATATGGAGTACCTCTTACTTATTACATATCAACATGATTGCTATTGGAATAGTTTTGTTGAATATCCGTTTAGTTAGTCTTTACTTAATGATTATTGTTAAATACAAACCCAACATCTCTGCCATGCTCACACCACTAATACCCTCAGAAATGTTGCTTTAAAATCCTATGAAAGGTCATTCTGCCTCCATGATGCTTTGACAACTGGTCATAAGATCGCAGATTGAAGTATTGAAAAAGGTGGAATCAGACATTTTGAACCCCGTCCTCCTCTTTATCGGATATTATACTTTGGCATTTGGTCCTTTGAGTATCTGTTATTGGATTCAGCACAGCTCCAACTGTTCCTTATTTGCAAGGAATGTTCATCTTTTATAACCACATTGCTCTGTACCTCTTTCCTTCACAGTTGTTCTTTTGGTCTGATGAAAAGACCGAAAAATAATAAAAGTTTCTGTATTAAGAAGGTTAAAAATGACTTGAAAGACATTAAAGCTAAACTAAACACTATAACACTCACCGTTCTCTTGCGGGGCACCGCTCTCTTTTTCTTTCTCCTCTTCCAGTCGACGATCTTCAGCCATCTTGATTTGCCAGGAAGATGTAACTCCTGCACAGGCACACGGATGTTCATTCATTCCTGCCGCATGGAGTGAAAGTGGGGATTGCCAGGTATCCTGGCAAACAATGCTAAGCTAAATCGTAATTTAAGTAATAGTATCCATACTCACAGAAACATAATCATATGAATATCTACTTTAGGTTTATTATATTACTATTTTGATATGTTTATGACACATGTTTTGGACAGGTACAAAACTAAAGACTGAGAATGTCTCTTCTTTCTTGTAAGCATTAGTTAGTCATCCATGTGCAATATAACAATAGTGATTGGCTCATTGTGCTGCCCTTCACGTTTCTAATCTGAGTACTAATACCGGGTAGTAAGTAAAAGGGGTTACAGGAGGGTAATATGCTAGCATACTTGGATGTTTATACTAGTTATAAAATGTATTTAAATGGTAAGCTGGTCAGGCCCTTCACTTCCTTGCCCTCCTGTGTCATTGTTTGAACTTGTCTAATATGCACGTTTGTCATTTGCAACCCCCTTTTAATGCACAGCACTGCATATTATTTTGGAGCCATATAAATTTTAAAAGTAATAATAATGTATTTAAAACTAATTTAATTTCAATGTGTGGAGGTCAGCTATAAATTATCTTAGGTTTTTCTCTGTCTGTTCTTTATAAAAGTCATTGACTCGTACAGAAACAAATGAAAACACTTAGCTGGAAACCTGCAAATAATAAAATCTGAGGTGCCCAAGTTTTATTAGAAAAAAAAAAGAAAGACTTGCAGGATATATTACAGATATTCCATATCATGTGGAGCCCATGAATAATTCTTCAAACCTGATCCATATAATGGAAACCAGTGTGCTTGCTTTAATAACAGTACGGCACCAGATGCTGCTAGCAAAACATAATATAGTGCAGCCTGCAGGCCAGAAATGAAACCAACAGCCATGGGGCATTGTTGCAGAACCTAAACATGGGCCCCTCACTTACAAAGACCTTCCATGTCCTGATCAGCCTTTACGGTTCTTTTTTTTTTCTTCCATAAAATTGAATAAAAATTCGCCTTTTTACCCCTTAAGAACAAGTTGTAATGATGTACAACCATGCAACAGCAAGTAAGTATAATAGGGCTGGAGGGATGAAAAGCAGTAGGAGTTAAAGTAGAAGTTTTAAAATGTTTGATCAAACAGGGAATTGTTGCAGAAAGGGTCTGGAGATCAAAAGAAAGAAAACAAGATAAAGCTGTTGTTTTTTTTTTTTTGGCAATATGTACTTATTTTATAAAAGATTGTCAACAATTAATAAAATATACATACTTTATGCTTGGTCTTTGCCCATTGAAACGTCATGGGTATTATCCGACCAGTTCACTATACAGGTAGAATCCCTGGCTAGAAATACTAGTATTTGATGATGTGATTGAAGCTAACATCTGTTGTTTCGCCAACTGGCCTCTGCAGGGGATATCTAGAGATCTTTATAAAAGCATTGTATGTAAAAATATGCAGACGTATCATATAAAGTTAACACGTAAATAACAACATTGTTGATATGAAAAGTAACATTGAACAATATTTCCCATAGTAATGTTCACATATATAATGCAGTAACATTACAATAACGTTGTTATGCGCATTGATATGAAATATACCATTGAACAATAATTCCTATAGTAATCATTTACTCACCATTAGAATCATTTAGACTTTTCAAGATAATGCTGAGCATGTGTCATAGTAATAAGAAGTAATAGTAAAAAAATGAATGATAAAAAAATATAAATAATAAATATGTTACTTAAAATTAGTTGTTTTGGTATGTGTATGCACAGGGAGAGAGTATAAGTAAATACTGAGTTCAAAACACCATCCTAAAAGTGAATGTATGAGGAGGTTGGGTATTCAAGGAAATAAGATTGCTTCCTTTTAGTGTATTGTATAAATAACACATAATGGGGAGTATATGTAAATTGTAGCCCATACATTTATTAATGATCTAGAGATCAGGGTACATGTGTTGATTTATATCAGGAGGTGTCAAACTCTGGCCTGGCACGTCCTTTTTTTTTGCCCTCAAAAGAATTCCTAATAGGAATAGCAGCTGGCGTACCCCGACACTGCAATCCGTAGTAACAGAACGCCAGCTGCAATTCATATTAAGATGCTGTTTTATAGACGCGAGTACAATGCCGCTACTACAATTCCCGGCATCACTCGCATCTCCAGACCAGCGGTCTCTCTGCCTATGTGTGGCCCCGCATTTTATAGACGCAAGTGATGCCGGGAATTGTAGTAGTGGCATCACTCGTGTCTAATAAACAGCAGCCAATGCGTGGACCCCGCAAAGTTTATACTGACAGGTAAGCTCAAAAATCAGGAATTTTCAGGATTATAAATATCACGAATTACCATTTTGCTATTGCTATATTAATTGTTTTACTGTGCCAGAGAATGCAATGTGAAACCAAATGAATGCAGCATATCATTTGGTTTCACATTTCATTCTCTGTCAAACTTAGATCAATCCACTGTATATTACTCCATGCTCTTCTCATGTGTTCTTGATGCTTCTTATTGAGAATATTTGTTTTTTTAATAAATTTCAAGTTTGGCCCGTGACTTGGTCTAAGTTTTTCATTTCGGCCCTCGGTGTATTTGAGTTTAAACCCCTGATCTATATAATGATCAATTTATATTCAATATACTTTTACTATATAGTTTTTTGCATAAGGTCAGTTGAGAAATCAATATAGTGTATAGATATGGACATTAGTTGACAAGTGGTATAAATAGTTAAAGTATATTAAATGATGAATATGGACTTAAAGTTTGTGGATGGAAGATAAAGGTGGTAGACTTGAGGCTTACCTTCTTGGGCATTGTTGGTTGATGGTATGATGCAGAGTTTGGCAGCCTGGAGGTGCTAGTGTCTCAAAAGCAGAGGGTCGGGATATGAACTTCCCCCACTAAAAAGCCAATTGTCTGCGTTTCTATAATGGAAGGACGCACGTGCGGGTATTCGTGCATGCGCCATTTGTATAATGAAGTTTATGTCAATTATCTCATCTTGTAGTCTACACAACCCTTTCACATGTATGATTAGGCAGTTAGCACCATTATCCTCTCGCTTTACAGCATGCAAATAAAGCTGGGCGCTTCTCAGTGTAGCCAAGTTTGATATGTGTGTTGTTGCTCTGCCTGAATAAAAGAAAACTATTGGCTTTGTAAACATGCTGATGGGTTTAAGTAGATCATAGAGCTGAGGCTTTTTCCTTTTCTTCCCTTGTTTTATACCACTATATCTGGTCAGGAGGGCATGACCCAGGTACCACATTCCCATGCCCATTCCCCCTTCCTTCCCCTCCCCCTAAAAAATGCGCCACACACAGGATTGGAAAATGGCCGAATGACGTTTTATTTTCAAAAAACCTTCTTTTAAAATTATAACTTGAACAATACAAAATGACACCACATATACCACACCGGGTTAAAGATATAAATATATCTTTAACCTGGTATATACCTCAAACATAAATAACATAAATATCAATTAACGATTAACATCAGTAAAACATCTGTAAACTTTAACTTGAAAACCCAATAGGACTGTACCTCTTAACATCCTCTCTCCAGGTTTTAGGTCCTCGAAGGCACCGCCCACACCACACATCTTTATGAGGTCTGTGTCCCTATCTTTAGCTGTTTGTTCCCAGCCACAACTACCCATACCGGCTCGAGAACCCATTTCACTCGCAGCCTCTACCCTCCCCCCCATAGAAGGGGAGGGCCCATCACCATAAATTAGGAGATATCACACCAGAGATGGATCTCCCCCCATATGTCACTAACACTCCCAAGATGCCCCCTGAGGACCTCAACCGCCCACTAAAACCATTCAACACCCCTATGTAGCAGGAAGCTCGCACCTTTCCTAACTGCTAACCCCACTTCCTGTTCCTAACCTTTTAACACCTCATAACCCCTGCCCTCCAAGCTCAATTCCCCCAATCCTACTTCACCCTCCCTCTCTCTTCATTCTCTACTTTAGAGGTCCCCAAACCTGAGTCCACAGCCCACTAGTGGCTGTCTGACGGGTAGGCTGCGGCTTTGCCCTGTGCACCCACCAGTGGGGTCAAGGGAAGGGCGCATCGGTCAGAGCTGCAAAGCACGTCTCCCGGAGACATCACAGGCTCAGGGCGGTGGGCAGGTTGGGTCTCTGGACAGGTCTGAACCTGCAGTGGGAGAGTGGGTGGGTTCTGGCATCACAATGTCCCTCTGGGGGGAAGTTTCTTCCCCTTTAAGTGACACACGGGTCCCCGCACATGTGCGGTTTGGAGTCTGTGCATTTAGTGATCCGTGACCTGCAAAATGTGCTTGATTTTGTTTGTAGATAATCTGAATCCAAAGCATAACTACATGTTCAACAACCCCAGGCAAGAAATGTGTTTACAGAGTTTTGGTGCTCAAGTATCTATGAAGAAAACAAAACAACTTGTGGGCTTTCTTTATGAATGAAGGATACAAGCCAAGGTTCATGGCATTGTTTCTTGTTTATGCCATGCACATGGGTAAACTGAATTCCAAGATTTCACATTAACACTTGCGTACAAATCCCTGGAGATGTGGAGTGGGTGTATGTTTGTTTAGGTGCGGCTTTCTTGACGACAGCTGTATGTAGTAATTTACAAAGAGAATTATTCCAGAGATGACCTACATTGTGTCTGAGATGTTTTTGGACGGTGATAAGAATCGATGTCTTCACACGAAACCTTTTGTTTTCTTTAGCTAATATATTGTAAAAAGTCTACCAAAAACTTCGACATGGCTGATTGTAGAAATCAGAAAACATCTGTTTCACATAGATAAGGGAGCTGTTTGCGGTGAAATGTTTACACTTGATCAGAACAGATTGTCCACGATGTCCAACAGGTTTAGCATCACCAATAATACAGAACAGGCGGCCGCCTCTACTGAAATAAATCTAACATTTTGCTGCAGGGTATAAATAAATTCTCTTTCCAATATTTGTAAACATGTATAATATATTGAATTTTTTCCACAAGTGCATGAGCACAAGTGAAATGTAGGCAGCACTGCCGTGCAGCGTCCATTTAAATATTTTCTGAAAATTGGTATATTTATAAAACAGGGAATCTGTTTCCCTGGTGAGGATCGAATACTGCCATTGGAACACATGGACCTGGAAGATTCCCTTGAGGGAATGTTTGATTCCCTGTATTATAAATACAGCACTTGCAGTGAATGCGGTGAATGTCAGAGACCTAAAGGAGAACTTGCATTATTATTTTATTTTACTTGTTATGCTGAAGATAAAGTGCTTTAAGTCTTTTTTTAGGACCAGGACATAGTTAAAAATCCCATCAGGTGTTTTTTTTTCTCCATTGAGAGGTTTTCTTTTCACTTCCTGTCCTGAAGACATAACAAGAAGTCAAAGGAAATCTCAGCGATAAGAAGGGAAATCTTCTCTTTCAGATGGTTAAGTATTACCATACTCCCAATTCTGTTGCAATTGGTAAGCATTTTGGATTTTTTAGCGCTGTTGTTTCTGGTGGTTGTTTAGGGCAGTTGTCTCCAACATTTTGGAACTTGCAGACCACTAAATGCACAGACTCTGGACCACACATGCATGGGAAGCCGTGTGTCACTCAAAGGGGAACAAACTTTCCCCAGGGTGACATCATTTTGCCTGAACTCACCCACTCTCCCATCGCAGGCTCAGACCAGTCCAGAGACACAACCCGCCCACTGCCCTGAGTCTGAAATGCATACCAGAGACGTGGTCCACGGCTCTGGCCGGTGCGCCCCCCAAGCGGGGTCCTTCCCAGTTACCTTATATACTAATAATCTATGCCTTGGTGATGAATCATTTGTTGGTTTAAACAAACACTGCTTGGCATGCTTTCCCCAATCATTAGAAAATGTAATGAGTTTTACATCCTTCAAGTTTGCATTTTCTGGCAAAGTTCTACATTATTTGTATCAATAATGACTTAATTACTATTAAACCAAGCTTGTGCTGACTTGTTACAAATCAACTCCTTACAAGCGGATAACTACAGAAAACTGTTAGACCTGGCAAATGGTTATGTGTGGACAGCTTTGTAAACCATGCATCTACAGAAGATAGCACAGCCAGGTCTTGGATCGTTTTTTTCCCAACCAGAGTTCCTACAGAAGTTGTTAGCGGTTCCTTGAATGATTTGTGCCTCTCAGGTCAGAATAATTGAAACCCTATCTGTAGGGGTGACATTCTTCCCACTGACCAGTAACATAAGAGACATTCTCCCCCCTGAACACCACACTACATGTACTGTGTGGATATAATAGTTATAGCAAGGATTCCCATGTTGAAAACATTGAGAAGGAATTATTATTAATATACAGTATTATAAAGTGCCAACATATTACGAAGTGCTGTACAAAGTCCGTAGTGATCTCACTAGCTGTCCCTCAATGGGGCTCACAATGTAATGCCCCTACCATAGTCATATGTCAAGGAATGTTTCAGATTTTTGCTGCAGTATTTTATCTTTTTCAAGCACATATCATCATTCTTCTGCATGGATCACGAAGGAGAAGCAGAATGCTGATTAGGTCATAACTTTACTATCAAAGATCAACTTGTATTTAGATTTAGATCCACTTTATAGCATACCTATGCTCACATTCTGCTTTTTGCTGAGGTTGATCAATGAGGGAAGGCCTGTAGTACTAATCATTCCTGGGGATAATTCTGTTCCAGACACATTTTATTGCTCTTCTCATAACCAGGATTGTTATTACAAAGATTTATTACAAATAAATGACGCATAGGCCTACTTTGTACTTTACAATTGCATTGATGTGTTCCCTAAGACCGCTGAGTTAAGAGTGATTGGGCCTAGTTTGTTTCTCAGGTCAAAAGTTTTCAGGCTATGCCTCAAGCTGTGTGCTCAACAATATGCTTTACAGTGGAAGGAAAATGGGTTTTTATTATAGACATGTCCCTGCACTAAATAATAATTCAAAAATATATACAAATGCCTTTTTTCAAAGCATCTTCTGGTTGTTCTGGTTCTTCTTCTTACCTCCAGTGATAGCGATGTGCAGTTTCGTCCTCCTATAGCAAACAGCACTAATATGATTATGTGTGATGGCCATTCAGTACAGAACCAAACCCCTATTGTTCACCTGTACATGTTACCTTGCAGGTCACCTCCATCATCTTCTCCTGTAGAGGATCTTTGGCCATCCTGATTGGCCAGGCCAGGATGACTTAACTTCTGCACAGGCGCACTGAAGTTCTTTCATTCATGGTAACCAAAGCTGACCCTGCACATGTGCAGCTCTGCTTTGTGCTAGAGATCCGGAGCCATCAGGCAGGTAGGAGGGATTATTGCAGGAGGAACATCGCCTGTCCCTTTCTGCAATAATGACCAGCCTGATCACGCTGTAAGGCAGCTTATGGAATGGTTTCATGGCAGTCTGGACTCTGGGAAAAGGGTAAGTTAGGTCAGTTGTCATTTATCCTGTAAGACCTGAGACATACAGTGATAGTGAGGAATTAATGAGCTAGCCAACACTAGATTAATAGTAAGTATTGCAGCAAAGCATTTCTTTTTATTTTGCTTTCGGTTGGGCATGCTTTCTGAGAAAAAAGTTCTTCTTTAGTGCAAACAATCCAATACTTGTTTTCATTTGTGAACTCTAATAGCAGAACATCAGCTAAAATCTGGATGGTTTAGGAAGTACATTGCACCCAAAGTCTGCTCTTTTTTATTTTTTGATATTTTTAAAGTTTTAGGTTCCTAGAAAAAATAATGAAAGCAATAGAAATGCAACGCGTTAAATTGCATGCTGCATGCGGTTTTATAGCTGCATGGTGTGCAAAGGCTTTATGGAGAGGTTTTCTGAAGACCGCTGAGGCTGGGAATTGAAAACTGTATGAAATGTAAACCTCTGCATTTTTACTTTGTAGGGACAGGGAATTCAAACACCTTTATGAACCCCCAGTAAGTATAAGGTTACAACATCATTTTTCATGTTTGAGATAGGTTTATGAGGCTTCAAGCTGTCATGTTAAAACTCACTAAAAATATGTTGATACATTTTGTGCAAAAATTTTAATGATTGGAATGGCTACATTCCAATCATTAAAATTCTGTTTGTAGAGATATGTAGGTATAATAGATTTATTTTTTATGTATTTTTATCTATATTTACATATATACCCTTATATGTATACAGGGGAGAATATATATTTATTTTAATGAAACAAAATAAATAGGAAAAAAACTTTGCCCACCCTTTTCATTTCAAACAGCATCAGTTCTCCTTGGTATGTTTGCACACAGTATTGAGTGTATTGATGACCATAACTTTACCATACAGGAATTGAAGAAAACCTTCCTACAGGAACACAAACAGAACTAAAAATGTTTTGTTTTAATGAAGTATGGACACTAGAATCCCTCTCCTCTTTTTATGGTTGTCTCTCGCTGACCTGGTCTGCAAAACTGCAAAGGGGAAATCTCTCTAATGGAACTCTGAATAGAAGTAGAACTGAACCAAAATTGTTAGAAAAAACATTTGCTATAGAAAAAGCGTTTGCCAAAACTTTCAAGGACAGTTTTGGCCCTAGGCAAATATAAAGTGGGGGTCCCAAATGCCCAGCATTCCAGCTTCCTGGACCCCTGGAATTCTGTCATTTGGGGCCCTGTGCAAATGTTTAGTTTTACTCTGCCCTAAAACAAGCCTGGGTATAGATACATTTTAAGATTTTGAAGGCATGTGGTGCTGTATGTGATTAAACAATTAAACAGGTGATAATGATCTGTAAATACTGTAGATATTCTTCTCTATATGTGATATCCTTAGAGAGGCCTCTGATGGTCCCAGATTCATTCTTCTGCTGGGCAATGGTGCCAAATGTACAACCAAGATCATAAAAAACTAACTTCAGTGAACAGAATAATGAGTTCTAGTAGAGATGGGATGGCCCCTGCAGAGCCCCAGTCACAACTCAGTCTGTCCGGGACAGAAACAACTTAAATGGCTTCAATGTTCAGTCCTTGCGAAGGACATTGGTGGAATGGGCATTTCTTGGTGTCCTTCCCCTTGTTGCCATAAGAATGAATATTGTGATCTTGGAGTGTCTGGAATAGTGGGAAAGTCCAGGAACCATTGGTGTTGAGCAGGGGGGTTATCCAGCAGCTCAGATGACTTTTATTAAAACATAGCTGCAAACTTGTTTAAACCCATTCAGAGCCCGAATATATAGCATACGTCCATGAAAGAAGAAGGGTGAAAACCTCAAATATTTGATTTATATATTGATATGTTTGATATGTATTGATGTTTGCCTATTTTTATACAGGTATCAGTAATATCAAAATTGTTCTTATAACTTCAGCATAGCTTCAGAAAGAAAGCCAAATCTTTCTATAAATAAATACCATTGTGGAAGAAATAACACAAAGTTACACAGTTAGAAGAGACTTGTGGCAATTTTTGTTCCTCAGCATTTCCTGGATCTGAATAAGAAAATAAAACCCCTACAATCACATGACCAACTATCCTTGTTTACTTGTTTTTGATGGTGCATATTCTAGGGCCACCATGCTTTTTGGTAACAAATTAATCCAACTGAAAACATAATACACACTTGCATTTTTAAAAATAAGCCATCATTAACAGCCCTCTTACTTTACTTTTTTTATGACTGGTTCTCTTTAGTTGACAGGGTCCTGTTCTATGTTGGCAGATTTTGGCACCATGTGGTAATTGATAGCCATTATCCTGGGCAGTCGATAGCTTAGAGATATCTAAGCAGGGGTTCCCTTCAGGGAAACATTCCCTCAATTGGTTAGCAGTTCATATATTCACCTGTAGCAGACATCACATCTTGAATATTCCCATAAAAGTCAAGCTTTACCACACCTTTACCACTTCCTAATCATTTAGTTGGACTCCTAGATCTTTGGAGGCAGCAGAATGGAGGACAACTTTACTTTGTGGAAGTTGGTTATTATTTCTTTTTGGTCTTTTAAAAACAAATGATCCCCTACAGGCAGGTAATGATTTGTAACATGATTGGTATAATTATTAATCATGGCAGTTGTAAACTTGCATTCCAGGTGCAGTTATCACCACGTTCATTCACCAGGGCTTCTGGAGAGATCAGCTTTTGTGGTTGGCTTACTAGATTTCTATATCTTCTTGGCTCTAGGGAACATACATTGCATCAGCAGATCTCCTCACTCATCAGAAATGAAATATCTTCTTGTTTCCCACAACTCTCCAATGTTTATCCCATTGTATGGATCTAAAACACTTTTTTTAGCTGCCCAATGTAGAGTTTGTCTTCAAATTCTATCCCAAAGACATGATAGGATATGAAAGGGAATCTGTTCAATCATGGAGAAATCCCTCTGCCTACACTTATCACTTAATGCCCCATTGGAAAACTTCCCTTAACTTCTTATTTTATTGACATTTCCTACTTTCTTCCTCCAGTCCCTACAATAAAAACTTAAAGGTACTCTCCCCCTGCTTTATGCAACACTAACTTTACTTTAACATTGCTGACCTGTAAATTTTTATGAAGCCTATTGTACAACATTATAGAGGAAATGTTAGCAGGACCAGCTGGACAAGTTTTATATTTTTAAAGCAGCAAAACTATAGAAAAAAAACATATTTGTAGTTTTGCAGCATCCGTTGTAACTGTAGTAGATTTTTGTAACAAGTAAATGGAAATGTTTCCTGCATATTTCTTTACAGCTGTCGAGGTATAATGCATTTTTGTAGGAGGAATGAGAAGTGTTTTTTTTTATGTCACCGCAATTATTTGAATGCTTTTAGGTGTACATATGAAATAGATCAGCTTACTTTGTGTTCCTGTTTTAAAACCAAACATATTTCTATGTACAGTGCATATAATATATATATATTATTACATTGAAGGGGGGCCATATCTAGAGCTAATCATAAACAGAGAAAATGCTGAAAACCTGAATCCAGATGTGTAACACTAGTACAAGCTTACTACAAAAACAGCAGCTGAAGGTTACTTTGCTTGGTACTGAATTGTCTGTTTTTTTCCAGATACCTTTGTGTTATAATATTAGATTAGATTACAGTTTAGATTGAGAACCTGTAAATCCTGTATGAGGTTACTTTTGTGCCTGTGACCCATGGAACCATTCCCCTGGGTTATCGGTAAATCTTGGGGGGTGGGCGATTCCCATCCAACTTGTCAATAGAATGTTTATCCTTATTGGTGACAACTCAAATAGTTTGAACTTTCCATAACTTTCTGTCTCATTATTGGTTACCCCAATAGTAGGTGAATCTGCCCGGCAGGAATACATACGTAACCCTTCTCTGTATTGTGTTACATATACCTTTATTCCATGTTGTCTTCCTGCAAGATTTAAAAGGGGTTCTGGGCAGGGGGGACACTTGTGTGTATAAATCACACTCTGCCTTCTAGTTGTGCATTGTTCATCTTCTTCTGCTTTTTTTTCACCACATGATTCCCGATGTGTGTAATTTCATAACCTCATACTTTGTCAGGTATCAGAGCTGTATTACCCATGATGCAGTGACTGATATTAATATTTGTATTTGTTTAAGATTTCCTTGGGTGTAGCGCTGACTTTACATTCCGGTATATTCTGGAGCTTCCTACAAACAGACCTGGCCAGTGGCAACCCAGAAATAATTACAGATGTGATTTTGCTTTATTCTTTTACCTCTCACTTTTTCATATTCATTCTTTTCCAGTTCTCTTTATTTGCTAAAACAGTATGAATCCATATGATATAATATTGGTCTCCAGATGTAAACTGCTGGACCACACATTATCTAGGTACCACAGGATGGTAAAGTGAGAAAAGGCAATCTCCCTTCTCCTTCCATGTAAGTATCCTCCATACTAGTTTGTATTGGGAAATAACTTCCTCCTAATACTCTGTGATTTATTTGTAAGGCTGTCTAAGTTCAGCTCCTTCACAAGAATAGGGGTAATTTCTTCTAAATGGAGAATGGTGGTCCATTACATCATCCATCATCTGGTGGGCAGGAAGGCGGGACAGTGTTCACACTGTACACATAACCTTTATCCAGGGTACAATGACTTCATTTAGAGGCTTGTAGTTAAACTTCTGGCATGTGGAGTTCATATCCAAGACACAAAGTAAAAACCTGCTTTGCTTGTATTATCCTGGTTGTAGCCATAAAAATCATTAATTTCTAATGATCTTTCGTGAAAATTAACCCCTAATCAATGCACAGCGCTATGTAATATGTTGGCGATATATAACTATTGTTTAATAATAATTATAACTTGCAGAAGTGAAAAATGTGTGCTTGCTGCATGTCGGTGCAGACTATAACTGGTAGTGTGGAAAACATGCGCTGCTATGGTGTACAGACACATTACAAGATCAGCGTTTCATAATTTATTTGAATCTATGAAACGTCAAACTATGTGTACGTGTTTTCAGATCATTTTATTGTGTTTTTTTTCTCTGGGAGCACGATTCCTCGTCTAAGAGAAGTTGATTTGGATAGGAGGGCGCACAGAGAGTGTAAGCCTAAAACCCAAAACTATTTTTTATCATTGATATTCACATCTAGAAAAATACAAATATTTGAAATTTGCTGCAAACCATTTCTGTGCCTACACGAAAGGATTTACTGTAAATTTCATTTGGTTTTGAAAGGGGTGTGTATGTGAGTAGCATTTGGTGGCTCCCGAGGATTGAAGTTGAACATTACCGCCTTAGTAAATGAGAACAAAGAATCCTAATTCTACGCAGTTACTTGTATTGCTGCAGGGAACATTCTATGTCTCTGCGCTCACATTCAGATGTGTGCAATTTTCCCCAGGCACATTTAATGAAAAGGAGTTGTTAAACTTTTTTTATTATGAATTTTTATTGCAGGAATGTGCAGATAAATGAAACATTTTACACATTACTGGTAAAAACAGTGAATCAGAGTGCATAAAATGGCTTCTTAAGCAGTTCGAAACAATAAAAATCTGACGTGTGTACGTAGCTTTAGTCAACCATCATGATTGGCTTGATCCAGTGCATTGACCCCTGGGAGAAAGCAACTTCCCAATGGTGTACCTAGTGTTATACTTTTTTTTTTCCAGCCAGTTGCAAGAAAAAGTAGGGGCCAAATGTAAATTTGTTTATCCCAATCCACTCCAGGGTCAACTCTCTCTCACACTTGTTGGCTTGCTTTGCACTTTTAGCATATTCTCTTTCTGGCATTGGTTCTCCTTCCCTGGCTGGAGGACATGCTATTCCTTCCATCGGTCTCTAGACCCATCTTGTCCAGTCTTCAGAAAACCTTTTCTGCTCTTACAAAGCCCAGTGACCAATCACATATCAGGATGCTGCAGGACTGAAATGCATCAGACTGGCACTCACAGCTGCCCACAGCTAGGTG
The DNA here is from genome assembly GCF_032062135.1 of Pyxicephalus adspersus. Taxonomy (NCBI): domain Eukaryota; kingdom Metazoa; phylum Chordata; class Amphibia; order Anura; family Pyxicephalidae; genus Pyxicephalus; species Pyxicephalus adspersus. The sequence goes on along the minus strand of NC_092863.1, from coordinate 10,229,089 downwards.
GCTGTGAAAAAATGCCGGGTGTTGCCCCCAACTAAAAGAGCCTGGGGGTGAATACTGGCATTTGCAGTTATTTAACAGGCCCCTCCACCCACATTACTGCTCAGTGTCTGTGCCTCGTTACGTGATCAGTGATTCATTTCTGTAACAGAGTTTTGTACAGCTAAACAACAATCCAGTTTCAACTTTAAACACAGGATGCTACCATCAACCTCCAGCCAAGCTAAAATTTGTTAGCTATTTCTCTATATGTAGCTTTGTATTAAAGGGTTTACTCTCAATTTTATCCTTAAATGCTAAATTCTGATCCCTGTAAACTTTTTTTTTTCTCATTAGGACCCGTTATATAAGACACAGTTGCACGCAGCTTATTCTGTTATTACTTCACATGGGTTGATATATTTATTTGTCATATCTGCTTGGTGTAAATAAAATCAGTAAATATTATTCCCTTTTTAGACATAATGATATACATCTGTCTGTCTGTTTAGATAACAGAAAAAAAAGAGAAGCGTTTGGTATTCTTTTGTTGTATATTGTTGTGAAACTTTATTTGTTTTAATGTTTATAATTAAACTTATGATTACAAAGTAGCCATAGGAGAATGACATGACAGACTTTTACGATAAACCATGCAAAGTACAGGAACGGCTGGTGATTTGCTTTACTCTGAAATAGTTTCACTCCAATCTTTCACTGTAATGAGAAAACAAGATATAAAACAATAGAAACCAACAGTTTCAAAATAGTTGAAACCTATAAGGAGCTTATTCAATCTGTACTTTAAATGTGTGATTTTTGGCAATTGTGCTCTTTGTGGGGCTTTTTATAGTTATTTGTGTAGGTGGAAGATTGCAATGTTTGCATGCAAGAGCTGACATTATTCTAATGTCTCCATTCACTGTATTTTATGCACACAAAGCTAGAATTAGCATGTGACTTGCAGCAACATAGCAAAAAAGCAGTTTTCATTAAAATAACACGAGTGATCAATTAAATATTTCTAGGAATCTGGCTGTAATTTTGATTGATTGTATTTCCCATTGCAAGATGAATAACGATCAGAACCACTGAAATTGTTGGCACATATCACTAAAACTTTAACTGAAGACTTAAAAGAAAGGGCAGGTAGAACAGAGAGCTAGGGGAAAATATAATATAATATATATATATATATATAGATATATATAATTGCATAGTAACAGGCTGCAAAACAATAGTAAGAGTCACAGAAAGCATGCAAACCATGTTTCCCTGAGAAAACGAGCATTCTGGGGCCCTGAGGCTCCTGTAACTTAATCTTGTAATGTCTGCTGCGTACTGACCTTTCTGCTATCATCTACTTTCATGGAATGGGACACGGTATCAGCATTTTCCTGTATTGAGCCTGCATGTTCTTGGCTGGAGTACCTACTTTGAATTGTTTTATTTATTGTAGAGATGTTTATTTTCTTTACATTAGAATAGAGGAGGGTGGGGTGAGACCCTCTAGAAGTTTATAATTACAGTACTCACGGAAAGTGCTCACCTATCTTCCCTGGTGATCATTATCACTGGGAATGTAACCGAGCGAAAATTCCTAAATGATAGAATTGTCACCAGAAAAGGTGGTGGGGGGCAGAAGGTTAATTCCACTCACTTTCTGTTGCATATTAAATACAGGAAGTGAAAAGAAATTTCCACTTCAAGGTAAGAGACAGAAAAAAGGAAATTTAATTTTGTTTCATTCTTTAGCCAAAAAGTAATTAACCCTGATATAGGAAATGCCCAAGACCCCAGCCCAGAGTGGTAAATGATATTGCTGCAGAATTTTAGGCTTTATACATGTTAATAAATGGTAACATACTTTTGGGAGATCCTCTCTCTATGCTTTATACTGGGGTTTAAAGATAATAAATACTTAGCTATTACATACAATCAACATGAAAGATTTGAGGCTAGGATTTTTTTATTTCAAGATTTTTATTGATATTTCAACAATACACATAAAAACAAAAAAAAACATACAAAGAAAAACACTTATACAATTCCTTTCATTGCATAATACAGCGGGCTAGGACTCTGTTATTGGATATGGGTGAAAGTCTTTTATTAGGAATGTACCATTGTATTGGAGATTAAGCAGACAGAGAAAACCATTTTATCTTGGAGTAAGGATCATAGGAATTCTTTTCCTGGTACCGGCTTGATTTAGAGAGGGTTAAGGTGTCTTTCATCATTGATCAAAGCGTGCAAATAATTCCGCTCTGATGATTGGCATTAGAGTGCCAGCGTAGAATTTGTTAGTTCTTAACCTTGTCCATATGATGAAGCTTTACACAGAACTGTAAAACATCTGAACAGCACTTCATCGTTTATCATTGCAGAGTATGTGGGATGAGCCAAAACAATGCATAGATAAAGATATATGGACCATGTACAGCTTCCAGGCTAGGGATGGGTTCATTATTTGGAGGTTCTTAGTTTGCACATCCTGAAAAGCTAAATCTACACAAATTACACAAGTTTGTGTTTCTGTCGATGTTGTGAAGTTGAATCACCCACATTTTTTAGGACCTCAACACACATAGACATGACTGGCCTCCTTCCCAGGATCCATTTAGCATTTACATTTGTGTAAAGCAAACATTTGGTGTGATACTGTATATAGGGGCATTGCTGGAAAGCCGCTCGATGATGCCTGCCAAGTATTGTTATTTTCTAATATTGCAGAATATAGCGTGACTGTCTGAAGTCCAGCCTGCATATTTGCTGCTTAAGGCAATTTATTCAGCTGATTATTCAACGGCTTTAAAAATTTGCTTGGGTCATTTCCAATTTGACAGACCAGGTATACATATATCTCTTTGAGAAAAAACATCTGGGAGACATGAGCCATTCCTGATTTACAGCAAAGATGAATACTGTTCAGATCTCCATTTCTAATCATCACAATAATATATTATACAGTCTTGTACTAACTTTTGCCTAGATATAGGATTATTGGTGGACTGCTATGGACTTGGCATTCCATCCTTCAGTGAAAAAAAATGTTTTCATTGGTGGATCTTATGCTGAGAGACCAGAGTCAGCACCCCTAGTTTGTATTTTTGGAGGAGGGGAAACTGAGGGCGGAATTTTATTATGAGAACAGTTTATATTCTATACACAGCTTTAGTAAACTATTTTAGAAAATTGTGATATTCTGTTTTCATGGCTTCTGTAGCCCTCGTCTACCTGCGGTATTTTTCTAGTATGGCCATCCAATAAAGTAAAAAAGTGTCCGTGCTTACTAATTGGGGACCTGTCTCTGGTGTGACTTGTTGATGCAGGAGAGCAATTTGCAGACAAAGTGCTGTCACCCCATAACATAAAAATACCTTAATGACATTCATGGCAGGAGTACCAGGTCTTGTTTTGGAATTATTTATTTTTTTTAATACGCCCTAGATGGAAAAAGAAAAGTTGGAATGTTTTAGAGCAAATCGCCAAAATAAAGGTTGGCGTCCGATTGCTGATTATGACCACTTAGCTTCCTCCAGCTGGTTTGCTATGGGGTCTGTTTTTCCTAGCAGTGAAACTGTTTCTGTCCAGGAGATATTACATTACACACACAGCTAAATGACTTGGAGGGAAGATACACTAATTCTCTACTTCCTAAAACAGCACAGAGCAGCCATTCTCTACCCTTTTATTGTGGAGGAATTTACAATACCTTGTTAGGAAACTCCTGCTAATAATTACTATATTTAAACTGCACGAGATATCAGCATGAACAAGGAGTTTTAGATCTAAGAATAAATAAAAGGCTAATCATGCTTGGTGTATGCCACACTGCTTTAATATAGGAGAAGTTTCTGGTAATGTAATAATAATCACTGAAATTTCAACCTGTGATTTGTGAAATTACGTCTTTTCAGCATTTTGAATCTATAGTTGTCATTATAAGCATACCTGGTAATCCTGCTATGAAGGTTCTTGTTTGGCCGCCTCCACTCCCAATTGTGCTTCTGTATGGTCACCCATTACATAGAGAAGGCATTGGCCACTATGGCCTCTATCAAACCACCTGCCCTGAGACTAGGGAGCCATCACTGAAAAGTAGCTGAATTAAATCAGCGGTACGGAGATTTAACCAAGGGTGAGGAGAAAATAATGTATTTGATTGAGAAAGAAGGCAATTGTTTCTGATACATGAAGCTTTAACAAATTCCATTCACTTAACTTGGACTCTCCTCTAACCCCTTAATGCCACAGGATATTTGAAACATAAATGACCAAACTAATTTTTTTTAGTTTTGATGCGTGTCACTTTACTAGTTGAGAACTCATTTTGTACGTCACTATTTTATGCAAAATGGTCTCGCTGCCTAGCTCTTCTCATATAATACACAGGGGAAGAATGAAGGGTTACTATTGGCTATGTGATCAGAAATCATACTGACTGGTCTCTGATTACCGCGCATTGCAAGCTCACATGGGTCTGTGCACGATGGTGGGGATGGGGTCAGAAAATAACGTTCTTGCAGGACTGGGAATGTGCTACAAGAATGTTAATTTACTGTGCTGCGGCAGGACGATGTTAACCACTTATAAGCCCTAAATGTAGGAGATAGGCTCCTAAAATGTAATCTAAGTACAGCAATAAAAAAAATTCACATAGGATGAAAAAAAAAAGTCTTATTTGATCTGTAAATATATTTGTATGCTTTATATCAGAAACAGAATACAAATTCTCTTTTAATCTTCAGCGAGTCTAAACATCTGGTAACACTGGCTATAGATTGCATAGAAAATAAAATGACAAAATTGATAACAGTTGCACTAAAAATTGCTCTGGTCTATAAGAGGTGTACAGGTACAAAACAGAAATGGTTAAGATTTGATTAAATAATTCCTTTGAATGCAGATTTAACCTGACTGTAGCGTACTTTTAATATAACGGCATGCCTTCCCTTCCTACAAAACATACGGATTGCTTAGGTATACCGGTTCCTCTATGAGGAATTTCAGGTCACGCAGGATAAATATTTCAATCATTGCACATCTCTCCGTTACATTATTTGTATAAAGTTCTTTTTGTACATGTAAAATCTCAGAGAACAATTTGTGCTGCCAATGAGGTGAATTTAAACAAACAGCTCACATTTATTTATATTTTATAAAGGCAAAGAGTACAGTGTGTCCTATAAATGGTCCTAATAAATGGATGTTCATAGTAAAGATTGCTGCAAATCTTTTTTTTTTTTTTTAGCCTGGATTAGTGAAAAGCGCCTAATTTAAGCTTATTTATATGTGTAGAAAAGGAAGCTTGTTCTGACACAATACTCTAATTTAAAAAAAAAACTAGTATGCCCCCTCCTACTGAAAAATGTACCTCTGCTGCAGAGATTTACCATAGGATCGTACTTGCAGTTCAGGCCAGGGAAATCTTATCCACATGGAAAGATCCGATATTGGTGGTAGTAGAGATTTGCATTGGCATTTACTTCGTTTGGAATTGCCACTGACCAGGACCCTGTATTGAAAATGAGAACACAATACTGGTTATCTCCCCAACTCACCATAACACATTTTTAATTATTATTATTACAAAACAGGATTTATATAGCGCCATTACGCAGCGCTGTACATTAAATAGGGATTGCAAATGACAGACTAATACAGACAGTGATACAGGAGGAGAAAATTATAAAAGTTGAATGTTGTGCGGCATTTAGAAAGCTGCACCTCCGCCACAGATGTAGTTCTCAAACTTTGATAAGAATGAGTGGCTTAATGTTCTTAGACTATGGAAAGAAATTATATTTTTATTGATGGAAATGATGCTTTGTGATCATTTCCAGCAACACTAGAATGACAATTCTGTACAGTTCTATGGTGACAGGAGGGGTAAGGACACACCGCTCTCCTTCACAATAAGTGACAGAGCTGTCCCTTGTTGGTCTTTTAGTGATCTGCCACACATTGCTAAATGACAACCAGGGATCAGTGTACACATGCCAGATTTACACCAGAGATCACACTCGTTCATCTAAATCGACAATCATTTAGCTTTATCCTCAATCTTCTTACATTGTTGAATAGAAGTATTTTTTTGTGGGTAATGCTACGTAAGCACGTCAAATTTCTGTTACTGGAAATTATATTTTGTTATGGTTTTCGGTGACAATAGGACAAAAGAACTGTTGGTTCTCTGAAGAAGGGTTGGAAAGGAATGACAATGGTCCTTCCTGGGCGGTCATTTAATGATCTTCTGCAGTGGATAAGTAAAGATGGCAGGATACAGCGCTAGATTTTAGTCTGAGATGAAATACCGTGATCATCTCGAGCCAAAGTTGTGTGTGCACATAGCTTAAAATTTTTGGTGCAAATGCTTATTAATGCAGGTTATAAATTGCCCTATTACAATCACCATACAAAAAGGACCCGGAGTTATGCACAACAATCAAAAATCTTTATTGTGCATTTCTTTATATCTCCAGTTGTAGTGCTTGTCATGTTTTATCACATTGGATATTCTGTGCTTTATGGCCACATTGGATGTTGTCACAGGATAGCTCTTCATGTGGGGAATGAATGGCTGGGTCGTTTCCTTTTACTACAAATTTAGTGTTTGTTTTTTGGTGTACCTTATTATAGTAGTTATATTTTTACTTTCTGTAAGACAAAAACTAGAAAATAAGAACATTTGTGTGCAAAGAGAAAAGTCAATGTAAATACTAGAACAAATAGATTTTGTAACATTGGTTATGCTAATCAGATAACACATGTACATAAACTTAGAGATGTTTATATACAGAGGTGGTGGAAGTGCTAGGTAAGTTTTAAATAGGTGGGGGACTTGATTATAATTACCAAATTCAACAACATAGTCCATTTGTTGGGTTTTTTTTTTATAATACCCTACCTTATCAGAATTTCCTCAAACTTTACCTTTATTAAAAGTAGTATCAATTGAATGAATATAATGGAAAATTTCCTGTGATTTGGAATAAACAAGGCAATGAGTATAAAAGAATACTTACATGATATGGCTTATGTCAAACAATTCCAGTTATTTGATCAGAGAGAAGGGGGATCACTGTCGTCCTCTATAAAACACCGACATGGGAGGTATCTGGCCATCTTCTCTATTTACTTAAGCAACACATTCTTCAAATCCACACTGATATTTTTATGGAAAAACCTATGTAAAAAATGTCCAAACATAAATAACTAAATTGGTTTCAGTAGTGGACATTACTTGAAAATTTGCACATTTCTGCTAAGTATTTGAATGACCAAACAGCAGCAGAGATTTTGGGTCTCTATCAGAAGCCCTCGTGTAAGTTAGATATTGATCATTTACCTTGTCATTCTCCCACTGATCAGTGTATGAACATATTGAGGGCTATGTCTACTTTTCTGTGATCTTTCAGGGTGTTTATTGCTACTATAGGGGACCGATTACATTATATGGTTTTACTTTATACAGAGGTCAAAGACAAACTTTTCTGGTTTAGAAGACAATATTTATATATGGATGAAACGTTAGGCAACAAATTTATCAACTTCATTCCTTATCTTTCCTCCACTACAATCTATCATCATACACATCTGCTTTTATTCAGCATTTTCAGCCGACCACTGAGATGGAATAAATGACCGGCGTTCCGTCTAGGCATCTTAAAGAGAATATTTACTGAATTGTCTAGAACACCTTGACTATGAGAAGTAGTGCCCCAATAATAAAACACAGGTGTGAGAACGGGGGGGAAACTGGAGACACAGACTTTAGGCAAAACTACAGGCAGACAGAAAAAACATTCAGCCAAGCTGTGTATTGAAATAATCATCGTCCTAGTTCTTTGCAATTAAAACCCCAAATCCTTTACGTGTTTCTACAACCAAAACTTAAATCACTAGGACTGAAAATGTAGGAACAATCTAAATCTTATAGTTGTTACTCAACCAGGAGAAAAGTGGAAATTTTAGATAAGGACATCCTACCCATCAGTCCTAAACAAAACTTAGGAAATAGATGGAATGGGGCAACTGAAACATAACAATTAAATAAAACTGAATGATTGCAGGCACAATTTAGAAAGCAAAGTCGTATGGAAACATTGAAAATAGCTCGTATTGTACAACCATTTGATCATCCACAAGTAGGATATGTCAAAGGTGAATTTTTGCTCCTTTAGACCTTAAGGTCAGGCTCCTACCAGCAGGGCTGTCTGTGGAAAATCCTAGGAACAAAGGTAAGTATTGGACCAGGTCATATTGCCATATTATAGTTCTTAAAGCTTACTAGCAGACACTACTGCATATACATATATATTGTATGCCAGAAATTAAAAATCAAACACTTAAGTGGTAATTTGGCAGTCACAGCAGGCTAGAAATAATTTCAGTTAGGATTTTAGGAGAGGGACAAGCATTACCTATTCTATTAAAACACATTGCAGGTAAAATCCACTGACAATGGCTTGTTCTATTTTGGAGGAAATTGAATGGTGCAGAGGTCAATGTCTTGCTGGCTTGTTAAAACGACCCTGATTTGTAAAAAGGATTTCTGCCGTGTCCTGCTCATAATGGAACAAATTTTCCATTCAGTATTGGTGACCCTAAAGATTTTCTCCCAACCCCAAATAATTTACATAAAAGTGAAAGTCAACCCTTAATAACAGTTTTTGACATTTGGGTCAGAACCCCATTTATGCTTTTCGGGGTCAGACAATAGCAGGAGTTGATCTGACAATTTTAAGTTAGGAGATGTTTTCGAAAGAATTTGCATTTTTCCAAAGAAAGATTAGCAGGGGTTGAGGGTAACTATTACCTGCTGCTTTCTTTTACAAATAATTTATTAGATTTGACAGACAAATGTATAAAATAATTACAACAAAACTAAGTAGTAATAAATCTGTGGTTGAAGGGTAAAGTGATGTAGGTGTGAGGCCCAATTCCACCTAGTATTGTGGTGTAAATTAAGGAAATTGCTGATAGTTTTGTAGCGATGGGAGAAGAGAAAAAAGGGTGCATAAGGAAGAAATGTGACATAGTGGGAGGAACGTGTAGGGAAAAGGATAACAAAACTAAATGTTCTATATTTCCTTGACATGTGTGCAGACAAATCTCTCCAATTACTGGATTTAGGCTTTACATACATTATCCAAAACTCACAATGTGTAGCTGGATGTACTCCTGTAAGTTAAAGGTACATTTCTCTTTATGCTTTGCAGGCACACAGTGCCATATGGACTCTCCAGTTACAGAGGGGGTGTACGGAAAAAGCGAGCAGTAGAGAAGAGCCTGATAAAGTCCTACTCACATCCTCGGTGCACATGCTTCAAACCCAGCGATCAGCACTGTATCAGCTTCTGCACAGAGACCACAAACAAGTAAGGAGTGTTATTCTTGAATCAGCTTTTATCTTACATCTTTTTATCGTTTATATGCATCATTCACATATGTCCCTGTGGTCTGAAAATTTTCATGTGACGTCCCTGTCTATCAAACACCGAAGGTGGTCAGGGGTCAACTTATCTACTGTACCCCCAATAGCTTTTTATAGTGGTGGTCAGGGGTCAAACTTATCTAGTGTACCCCACTAGCTTCAGTAGTGGTGATCAGGGGTCAAATTATCTTCTGTACCCCAATACCTTTCTGTATTGGTGGTCAGCGGTCTACTTTTCTACTGTACCCTGATAGCTTTAACTAGTGGTGGTCAGGGGTCAACTTATCAACTCTACTCCAATAGCTTTCTATAGTGGTGATCAGCAGTCAACTTATCTACTGTACCCCAATAGCTTTCTAGAGTGGTGGTCAGGGGTCAACTTATCTACTGTACCCCCAATAGCTTTAACTAGTAGAGGTCAGGGGGAGCTTACCTACTGTACCCCAAAAGCTTTCTGTAGTGGTGGTCAGGGGAGGCTCCTTCAGTAAAGTCGCAGGATGTAAACAAAGTTTCAGACCTTGGAGTCTTTAAAAGACTATAGTTTTTTTTGTGCAGCTTGCAAAGATGAAAACATGTAAAGTATCTGCACATTTTCTTTATCTGGTAATATCGTACTGCCCCTGTATTGGCTAGCTCTGTCCTAGGTAACCTGTAACTTAGGTGTCTTAACCCCTTTGACAGCTGAAACATAACACAAGTTCATGGTTCGAACAGCTGCTATAAAGTTTCTTTAAATTAAATTTCTTGCCTGGAAATATTATAGAATATTCTGACAACAAAACTCTCTCTACTTTACAGACCTTCAGTCCGGAAAAGACGGAGAAACATCAGAATAAAACAGACAAGGATGCGTGCAGCAGCATGAAGGCCAGCCGCTGGGGTGAGGCCTGCAGCACATCAGGTACACCCAACCCCAATACACACCTGGCTCCTAATGAATAGGGTCCAGTTACAAGGTCACCGCATCTGTACAGCTCATCTTTCCTTTATTAATAGGCAAGAATTCCCCAAATACAATTGCGCAAATAACAAGCTAAAATTACACAGTTATACTAAACAGAAGGAATGTACTAAATGGCACGGTTTACCTGAAGATTTTTTCCTGAGCAGTTTTTTGGTTTATATCCCAGACCAGTTATCAGAAGTCAGTAATCTGTCATGTTTTGGTAATCTCTTCATACAAGCACATGGAGTGCTTCAGGCAATTTAATGTAGTTTGAAGGAAAACCTGTAATGAGAGAAATATGTAGCTAATGGTAAATTAAAGATTAAATAACCTGAATAATGGTCTTTGGAAATTGACTTACAGGAACAGAACATAAAAACACAATTACATTCTATAAGTTCCATAACTGCAAATATTACTGAAAAAATCAGTTGGCAAATAACGAATAGGAACATTAAGTGGTTGTTTGGTAAAGAAGAGTTCAATAAGAAGATTAAAAGCATTGGTTTTGTTATTCTTCACTGTGCCGAGGTTTTCCTGCATAGTGATTTAATATGCATGTTTATTGTTATTGCAATGTTACCTACTGATGATGCTTTATCATATTACATTTTATAGATGAGTTAAGATCAGAAAGGCAAGAAAATAGAT
>NC_092863.1:10216671-10217746 GCF_032062135.1 Pyxicephalus adspersus | reverse complement strand
AAGAACAAAAAAGAAAAAGTAGAGAAGATTCAGAAGGTCGGAGAGAGAGAGAAAAGAGGGGGAGTGAGAGTGACTAAAGGGAGAGAGGAGAGAGGAGAGACAAGAAAAATGAGGAAGGGGAGAGAAAAAAGATGAGACATTAGAGATGGAGGAGAGAAGAGAAACTGGAGAGGGGAGAGAAGAAAGCCTAGAAAAAAAGGAGAGAGAGAAGAGAGACAGATAAGAAAGCCAGGGGGGATGGTAGACAGACAAGAGATAGAGAGACACACAAGAGAGGTGAGAAAGAGAGGAGACAAAGGGGAGAAAAGACGAGAGACATGGAAGAGAAAAGAGACAAGATGGGGGAGGGAGACTGAAGGGAGAATTGAGAGACCGGAAAGAAGAGAGGGGGGAGAGAAGAGACACAAACATGGAAAAGAAAGGGCAAGGAGACGAGAGACGGGACAGACAAGAGAAAGACAGAGATAGGGGAAAGTAGGTAGATGAGAGATGGGGAAGACAAGAAAAATACCAAGAAAGAAGGTTGATAAGAGACACAATAAAAATCCCTAGAGAGCGGAAAGAGAAGAGAGAAAAGGACATGGAAAAGAGATGAAAGACAAAAAAAGACCGGGGGAATGAGAGAGAAGAGAGACGAGAGGGGGGAGGGGGGGAGACAGAATAAAGAGACAGAGTTCAAAGAGAGAGAGAAGAGACTAGAGAGAGAGAAGAGGAGAGGAGAGAGAAAGGGAGACAATAAAAAGAGAGTGGGAAAAAAGAAAGGACAAGAGGGTTAAGAAAAAAGAGACAAAGGAGATTGGATATAGGGGAGAAGAAAGACAAAAGAGAGCAAGGGGGGATGGAAAAGAGACTGGAGACGGGAGATGAGAGAAGGACTAGAGAGAGACACAGAGGGGATAAAAGAGAGACAGAGAGAGAAGGGGGGGTAGAATAGAAACTATAGTTTTGAGGGGAGAGATGGGAGAAAGTGGAGACAAGAGGGGGGGGGGGTCTAGAGAGAGAAAGTAGAGCAAGATGGGAGAGAAAATAGACAAAGATAAAGAATGGAGACTAGAAGAAAGGAGGAGAGAAGGGG
>NC_092863.1:10197967-10216238 GCF_032062135.1 Pyxicephalus adspersus | reverse complement strand
TCAATTCCAAGTTTGCTGGATCACCCAGCTTCACTGATGAAAGTGTATTCTCTCCAGCCTTGGAGAGCTTTAATAAATCAGGGCCAATGAGAGAGAGAGAAAGGGGAGGAGAGAAACAAGACAGACAAAGTCAAAGCTGAAATCTGAGAGAGAGAATGAGGGAGAAGAGCAGAATACATTCAATATTGCTAAGGACATATTGCCATACCTATTTTTATTTATTTTTTTTTTGTTTAATACATTTTTATTGAAAAAAAATGGGGATACAAAAATAGCATGGCTGTTAGCACAGTAAAAAATACAATGCAATAGAGAATAATATAAGAAAACAAATTAGAGATACAGTATAGTCCAGTACTGATACAGAGATTTTAATCCAGAGCATGACAAAGGTGACAAAACATACTGTTGACCATCAAGTTTCAGACGGGGTAGAAATATCTTACAGTGTAGGTCCAAGATACATGTAATAACCCAAAACAGAGCAAAGGGAGAAGTAATAATGGATAGGAAGATGCAACAAAGTAGTAATAAAAAGAAAAATAACTAAATAAAAAGGTATAACCTAAACTTTGAGTATTAAATGTAAGGTGCAGTACAATGAGTCAGAGCAGAGAGTGATGTTTGGCTAAATGAGTAGATAACAGCACTCCACTCAAGGTGACCATATCTGCAAGAAGTTCTCAGATGTGTCCTCCTGCACAAAAAACAGATCTCTGACCGAGCAATGCCCCTGGGGTAACCATAGTAGGAGAGGACCCCAATACCCCACTAATTACCCCTAGCTGTGGTGGTGCCAGGCAGTGACTGATATCACATAATAACCCACTCCAATTTTCCATCTCTATGTTTTTTTTCTGTTTAGTTGAATCAAAGAGGGATCCAAAATAATTTTTATGATATAGGAGAAAGAAAAAACACTGGAGTGATAATTGTTATGCAACAATCTAATATCTATAAATGATCTAAATTATAGTTTATCTACTGAAACAGAAAACAAAAATGCTTCTTTGGTTTGGTGTTTTTAACATATAACTCCATCTCCTAGATTGTAGGCTTTTCGGGGCAGGGCCCTCTCCTCCTCCTGTGTCACTGTCTGTATCTGTCTGTCATTTTCAACCCCTATTTAATGTACAGCATTGTGTAATATGTTGGCACTATATCAATCCTGTTTAATAATAATCTGGTATAGAGTTCTGAGAAGCTGAATGATGCTCACATCCTGACTTGTGTATTCAGCCAGAGAGTAAGTTATTTGGCAGTGAGTCATTGTTGAAGAATGAAGTTGGGAATTGAGGAACCATTGGATATTGGCATTCTCTCTAATTATTTCAGTGACCCAGGATAAAGTAGTGGTCATGCTGCATACATTGTTTCTAATAATATTACATTATACAAATATTACACAACACTTAGTTTGGCCTGAAAAGAATTTTCAGGATTGCTCATTTTATTCTATACAGTATACTTATATTTCTTCACCATATCAAGGCTTAGGCCACACAGAAGCATGTGGTTACAGTTATCAGATGGCTGGCCCACCCTCCTGTTGGCTGTATTTAGGGAGGCAGTCCATCTGCCCGATAACCACAAACACATGTCTTCATGTGACCCAGGTCTTAGTTCCTCTCATTCTGTTACCACCAGCTGAAAGATCAGATCAGTATAAGTGCCTAAAAATCGCAGAGAATGAAACTGGAGTAAATGACTCCCTTCAGTTTCCACTCTTCTCCAACTAAAGTTAAATTGTATAGATGAGAATGCAAAGAGGGGGGGGGAGATAATAACAATAAACTATATTATTTTTTTATTAAACTATATTTCTCCTCTGTTTCTAGGTTTGAAGATGTCATTTAGGACAAGGGAATTTCAGAGACACTTCTTGATTATTGACTTGTTGCTTGTAGGTCATCAACAAGACAGCGGACATGGCCGCCCGTTAAAAGAGTCACCCATTCAGGCACAAGTGAAACTAAGCAATCTGCGTTGTAAAGAATTGTCCTTACCTCATATTCAGTCTATGTGTAGAGAAGTGAAAAATGACATTGGGCACATCCTGCAACACTGGAGAGAATTGTCCGTAGAGAGTCCAACTGTTCATTACCAGTACCGCTAGAGGAGCTGCAATATATCGTTTCACAATGCAGTGTGCTGCAGACCTGCAAACAAGAAAATGGGCCATTTCACTTTGCTTTTCAGTGGATAGGGGTGATGCAATGTGCTGTATATCATCAGGGGCCTTGTCCTAAAAACCTAAATTCCTCCATGCAATCCTTATACAAAACATTAGTAAAGTTAATGAGCTTCTTAATAAAAGGCAGAAAGAGTGACGGTGTAATCTTTTGCATCGTTTGCTATTTGTTATGAAGAGCTGTTCCAATACAGGCCAACTTGGTCAGCCTCCTCTTTTTGCTTAGGTTCCTTTTTAAGGATTAGCATAGAGTGATGGAAATTTAACAAGAACTAGTACGAGTCAGTAAAAGATGTTTTTCCATTGATAAAATCTAGTTAAAACAGACAAAGTGATAAGTTACTTACACATGTCCAGGATTTTAGGATACAGTATGAGTAAAAACAGGTCAATGTCTTGGCTTGTAGCAAAAGATGAAACAGATCTCAATGTTTGCTTCTGGAAGTTCCATTCGGAATTGCTGTGCTCTAAGTAATGCATTATGATGACAGATTAGGGCAGGAACCACTATGGCTCAAATGTAGAAAAAGCAAAAACATAATAATTATAAGGATGGTGGTTCTATGAGATGTTATTACCTGACCCTGAGATGGGATAAAACAAGCAGCCTACAGTAGTGGATGGAGACCTCTGTTGGCCTGGCTGCTCCCATTTAAGTCACATGCTAAGAGTTTAGGGGAAAGTAAGGATTTAAACTAGCAGGAGACAAGGCAGTAAAACAAAAGCAGCATTTTTACCTCAACCCCATCTACTGAAAGGCAGCTAGTAGAGTTACCCTTTATTAACAAATGCAAAGCCTATATAACCAACAAGCCTCCTATATTGTATTTTAAATGCTGAAAATCTGTGTTAAATCTACTGCATAGCTTTTAAAGAGAATAATTATGCATAGAAAAGCTTTGTTATGCCAGACAACTACGGCATATCTCTTGGTCCTCCAAGTGGGTGACACAGTTGTCCTACAACCACTACACCATGCAAACAACATATCTTGATGGATTTGTTTAAAATAACCACACAGTCTTCTCAGCTGGAGTACATTAAAACTGCAACGGTTATTTCCTCATCAGAAAAATGGAAATGAATGAAAATGGTGAAATAATTTTCTGTATATTTACACTTGGCACACACCATGCTCTTATCCTTAGGTGAGACCCTAAAAGACAAAATCAATGAACTTAACTTTAGGAATTAAATTTGGCCATGCAGGAAAACGGACATAGCAATTCATCATATATGGAAAAACTGGCATAGTCAAAAAGGTAACAAATTTAACAGCTAGTAACCCAGAAGTGGCTAAGCAGTAGTCATTTTACTTTGGTCTGAATACTGTGAAAGCCTCTGGGTCATGGGGCTTAGCACACCGTTATATCTGTTAGCATTGCCGAATAAACCTGAAACTTTAGAAACACAAGTAAGGGACTGCTAGTGACATGATGAGTTTTTTAGTCATGCCAGTGCAAGCAAAACCTGTCTGCAGTTGACTGTAAATTGGAAAGACTTTTTGATTAATGTGAACCACTGGGTTCCTAAGGAGAAAGCTATGCTGTGCCCTGTAGACACAACAGCAGCCAATGGTGCACAATAAATTATTGTTACTTTGTAGCCCATTTCTAAAAACAATTTAGTTCTCATTAATTTAATTGCAGATGATTCTAGTTGCACTATGCACTTGAGTGGGGCTAACAAAACGAGACAGCTGGTGCATACATTTCTAAAGCCTTTGTAGTTGAGGGTCTTTTTGCTAGTTCCCTGAGGGGTCACACCTCCCTGCTTTGGAAAAAAAAATGGCAAATTTGCTGGATTGTAGTATAAAATTTTAAATAAAACAAGATCTATAATACATTATACACATGAGGGCACATTTATATTTGCAGATTTGAATCCCCAATAGCCCCCCTCCCCAATAACTGTCTGTAAAGGCAAATCAAATGACTGCCCTGTAGTTGATTATTGAGAGATGACAGACCTGTAATTAGCACAGACAATAAAAGAACAGCCATTACCCATGCTGTGCCATGCTGAAACTTGTACTGATACAAAATGCAAAATAAAAAAAATGGGATATTCCAGAATACATCAGAAAAAGGGGGTATATTTTTAAACTATCAAGCCACTGGAATTTGAAGCTTTATGGACCAGAACTTCCCAATATATTTTTTTTTTTGTTGATTCATTGACAGGCCTCACTTGTACCTTATCCTGCCCCATGCAAAAGCCTTAAAGATCCCTAAAGGTTGCTATTATGGACTATCTGCAAGTCTTCTATACTAACCCTCTGCATACAACTGGGAGACGCTGACCTAAACTAAGAATGTTGAATAATAAAGTCATATATAGTGTTGATCTGTATGTTTTGAATCCGTAATTCTCAAAGTACTGAACCCAGAGGGTCTATAGAAGGAACTGGATATCTAGTATTTGCAGTAGGCTAATAATGGGAGCTCTAATGCTTCTTTGATTAGAGGATCACTTTATTGCCATTCTCAGATCTTTACCGTGACCAAGCTTGTTGTATATTGTATTTACATTTGTCAGAAAACTAAAGAGAACCTGTATAGAAGTTTGCAAATGTGTTCTTTAATAAAGGTGTGGGACATAGAGCCATCATCTTTACACTTGCTTCACTAATGAGTCACAGAACCAGGATGGGTATGACAATGTCACTTTAAAACATAAGAGTGATTTCACAGCAGATTTTATTGTTCCCCTTTTTCTACCAGGTATAACCCTGCTCCTGCCAGATTCCTGTTCTGTGGCCTTCCCAGTCTTAAAAACCATTTCCCCACGCACACGCACTGCACAATCTGCAGATACAGGCTCACTTGGAATGCATAAGCCGGGTGGTGCGGTGATAAAGCGATAAAGCAAGTGGATGGTTAAACCACCACCAGTTCCTTTTATGTCCCATTGACACATTCTTTTTTTTTTCTTACTTTCCTGTGGACACAATAGGAAGTTACAGGAAATCTCCCCAATGTAAGAAGAAATGATCTTTTAGTGGTCAATAAACAGGAACCATAATCAGAAGGTTTCTACCTCTGTTTTGGTTCTAACCTTTCTGGCAGGGAAGGGTTAGTGTTTTTATTGCTGCCAAACTAAACAAAGTTCAGGGGAACACACATAATGAACCCTGCACCCAAGCTGTAATTTACTTACATGTGCATATGCTTGTTGCCATTTTATAAAGTTCTTGTAGGTAAACACTTTAACCCAAAATGAATTTTAAATAACACAGCCACCTATTATGTAAATTGTGAACACAAAAATGGACGTTTTACTTGCCTTTAAAATGAATCCAATGGCTACAGCAGTGTTCCCATCCCTCCTGCAGAAAGAGTTAAATACAAAGTTATCTTATATAAGTCAGTTCAATCACAAATCACTGTATATTTTCCAGATTGTGCACAACAAACATGTGTTTCCTGTTCTCAGTGAGAACAAATACATTTGTATCATTAAATGTTGAATCTTGGCATAACTGAATGAAAAAAGAAATATTTCTTACCCATTACCATCACTTTATTGTCTGTGACCTAAATTCTACTCAGGCCAAAGTTTTTGCTGGGAAAAGACACTAAAAGTGGAACTTTACAAACAAAAATCATGTGGTCAGGTTATATGCATTGACAATAATGCTACAATTTAAAAAAATAACTCTGATCTGATGGAAAAGAAGAGTATTGTTTATAAACAATCCATATTAACACGTGTAAAATCACCAGGGCTCCTGTACAAAATCAGTTTCTGAAACCAGTTTTCTCCTTAAGGAGTACAAGTAAAAACACCTACTACTGTGGACATCAATTTTGCAGAACACTGTCAAGCATTGGGACATGTTGCTGTAATTTAAGTTATTGTAAGAGAAGAGTACTGCTTTGCTTTAGTCTATTCACTTTTACTATTTTCAGAGGCAAAATGTGCAAAGATCAGCAACATCTAAAAACCAATGTATGTAAAGTATGTTATAGAAAAAAGTTCTTGTTGCCCCTACCAAACCAGCAATCAGACATTTTGCTGTTAGCGTAGGTCTCATTCTTAAGCCACCAATTGCAGCTGTGTATTTGCCTTTCTGGCACAAGGAACATTCATGAACTCTTAGCAGACATAAATAATACCATGTGTTAATAAATAACTCAATGCATGTATGAAAAGTGAAGTGACCGTGTTGTCTATAGTGAATAAATGTCAGCTACCTATTTCACTGTGCTGAATGTTGAATGCCAGCTGCAATGCTGGAAAGTCCTTTATCTCACATGCAAGTGTCATTGTGTCTCATACATATTTCTTAAGCTAGCCATATAGAAATCAGATTAAGTTTAATCATTTTTTTAATCAGTCATGCTACCAAAAACTAATCAGGTGTTTGTATAATCAATGGAAAATTGAAAAACTGAGGCTCTTTTGATTCCATACTCCTTATTATGTGCTTTTGGTCAAGCAAATTGATAATTGTATAGTCAGCTCATGTCTCTGAAAAAAAAAACTGGTTTGCCACTACCAGCCACTGTTCACTTGTGTAAATCAGATCATTAAAACAGGAATCTGACTGGAACAAGAGTCGTGTTGCCCTCAGAACAGATCTTTCACTTTCCATGTTCAAAGTGTGCTAAACAAATGTGCAGCTGAATCTGATCGGTGGTTGTGGGTAACACAGACAGCATTTCTTTCAAGCAATGTCACAATTCAAGCTCTCTCTGCATTGACTGGATTTGTTCTTTAAAAAGACTTGCTTTTCACTGTGACTTGTATAAAGTGCCTTAAACTGCCATAAGGAAAATTATTTGCCAAAAAAGTTATATTCTAATGAATTATAAGTTATTCTAGCACCGAGCCTTCTATAAGTTTTCATGCTATCACTGTATATCTGCCTCCTATCCACAGCATTTGCTCTGGACAATTACATTGTGGACTATTTATTGTGGAAAACAATCCTTCTTCTAATACTGCATTGTGTCCGGACTTATTTTTTTTTAGTAAGAAAATTCTTTATATATAAATTTCTATTAAAATTTGACAATTGTTTTGTTATAAAGCAATTGAGCTGACTCTGTCTTGTGCTTCACAAGGGTGCCTGTTTATAAACAATCAGCTGGCTGTTTGTAGTGGTATAAAATTTTATATCATAAAGAATTATTTATGAAGAATACCTAAGCTGCTGAAGGGTAAAAAGCACAAAAAACTCTTTTATAAAGGATTCATCAAACTGCCCATATTAAAAGTGTTTCATCCTCTGAGCAGTGCCATTTTTTGCTAATATTATTAGCTAGTATTTATATAGCGCAAACATATTACACAGCACTTAATCCTATCACTAGCTGTCCCTCAAAGGGGCTCCCAATGTAATGTCCCTACCATAGTCAAAGCATTTAAGGGAATCTTAAATATATCTGCATATATTGTGCTATGCAACTAAAGGGAGCATTCCCTTCACTTTGCACAGAAAAATAGGAAATGGGAGCCCCTCAAAGCTAGAGATATGCTTTGAGTTTGCTGCTGTTGAGCGGGCTATGTAGCTGCAACAACATTTTGTGCCTTACGCATTATATCTACTTATGTTATAATAATGGCAGCATACAGGCTCACCATTGCAAGGGCTTTAAAAATATGCTGTAAAGAAAACTAAATCATAGGGGCTTCCATTGCTGATGACTTTCTAAAAAAATGCTAGGTGCCTGTCTGGCCTGAATCTTTCCATGACCACTGACCCAGAACAAACATGTGCCAAAGTGATTTACTAACTTCTGTCCTGTATATTTCTTCAATATCAGTGAAAGTTTTGAAGCCATTGGATTATCATGACAGCCACTCGCAGTTTCAGTATGGGTCAAAAATGTGGGCACGGGACTACTGTAAAGATAGAAACTTCTAGTGTGCTCCTGTGCCTTAATATGCTTCTCAGCGATGGGAAAATTCTACTTTTCTTCCCCCACTTAAGCCTCTGGAAGCTTATCAAGGTACTCCATATTATTTTTATTCTGTTTGGGATTTTGTAATAAGTCTCCACACAAGGATAAAATAATAGATTTGTATTTTTATTAGAAAAATGGCTAAATTCAACAAAATCCATCCGGTTGATGTGACCGGAGATGAAGCCTCTAAAATCCAGGCTAAATATAATCATAAAACAATGGCCTGCAGTGTTTGTTTATAAAGCCCCATGAAGGGCCAAAGAAGAATCTATGGTAAGCTCAATAAACACACAACGAGCAATGGAACAGCAACAATTCTCCAAAACAAAGATGTTCATGATATTACTGACCTGGCTGCAGACAACACAAAAGCTTGATGCCCCCTGTGCATCTAGAATAAAAATATACACAATGTAAACTAATAGATACATTTTAAACATAACTTTTTGGAAATCTGCAATTATACAACCACAAATAAAAGGGCACAATCAACACACATTTTTAGTATTACTCGGACAGAAGTAGATTTAGTAATGTGTGTTGTACAGAGTCCAAAATTTATTCTGGTTACATGAAAATCCTGGTGGGTATATGGTCTTCAACAACCCTGGGTTAAAGATTGTATCCTAATATTGGCCAGAAGTAGCAATATTCACAGTGAAAGAGTACATTAATGCATGATGATTGTTAAATAATCTCTCCAGATAGCGGGAGGATGAAATGTCTGCATACAAACAGGCTCAAACCCTTTCTGGGGGTTACAAGAGAGCATGCACAAGACAATGAAGGGAAAGAACTTCATTTAGTGGAGAGCTTGTATGACAAGAACATATATAAAAAGAAAAAAAAAAAAAGTGACCTTCTGCTTTCCTTTGATTGGATGTGCACACACGGAGAGCACTTTTGCCTCACTAGCCCCTCCCCAAATTAGTTAAATGCAAAACAATATGTACCACAGGAGACATAATTACACACCAAATTTGGCTATAATTTGACAAGGATACAGATATAAACACTGAGCGATATGGGTGGGAAGATGGATTCTTCTGATTCAAAGCCCTTGTGCACCCACAGCAAGACCAGGTGTTTGTCACTTAATCATCATCACTTACTATCATTTGTTAAAATTTAATGTAGGAAGGAATGAGCACTGTAAAAACAAATTGCATGTTCTATTCTTTGAAAAGGGGCGGCAATAAGACAAGTGGAAGGGTCCCCTGCTATAAGGACAGCTGATTCCTGAGCCAACTTCATAGTATTTTTTGTTCTGCTACTTTCACTCATATCCTGCCCTTCCATTTTTATTTCATTCTCTCTTCCAGCTATCCTGAAGACATTGTGATGGTGAATGTTGGCACTGCTAAGTCAACAGGCAGCATTCTGCTAAAGTTAATAACCCAACACCAATCTTGCTCTGCACATGTGCATTGTGCAGATTGGGCACTTGGTCATTTATATTTGTGGAATGCCATTCATTTCGCAGAGCATGGATTTGAGCTAGTGCAGAACAACACTGAGCATTTCCATCAGAGAACGGAGTAGAATTCCATAGACTCCAGCGGCTCACATGTGGCTGCTGGATTACCTGTCAGTCTTTTTTAATTATATGCCTTTGTCCACTGTACTACAGCTGATTCCTTTCATCCCTGAATTTATCAGATGGAGGAGGGGGCAATTAGGTGTGAGCATGTGACACCTAAAGTAGTAAAAAAAAATAATGTCAGGCTATATTTCCAAGCATACACCTACATGAGGAGTTGAGCTTTTTGCAAGAGAGGAGGAGAGAAATAGTAAGACCTTAATCTGTTATTAGGAAACTAAAAATCAGGGAGGCTTTAAGCCTATATGATGAGATGTGGTTACAGACAGACAAAGCTACATTATTGGGTTATTGAAGGTACAAAAGTTCAGTGTGTCAAAGGTAAAACTTATACAATTTATATTATTCAACATGGTTGCTTTCAGAGTTTCCTTGTTCAGGTTTGGCTTTATATTTGCTCTATGTCTTTGCTACCTTTGCAAAACCTTGTAATACTTTACCTTACTACTTCCACTTGGTGCTCCTCACTTCCCCATCAGCAACCCTTCCTGTCAAAAGTAGACAATTGATACCAAAGCTGTAAAATTACCAGAAAGAACATCTGTGCATACAAAACATTAATAATAACAATTATTCCTATGAAATCTGACATAAAATGATACACTTATATCACAGGAGAACAACTTGCAAGGATGGATCAAAGTTCTCACAAGGCTATACACAGCATCGGAGTCCCTTGGGCCAGATTGACCCAACAGATTCCACGTCCCAGTGGGGCAATTATGATGCCACTGCAAATTATTTATTAAGGGCTTTATTTAGGAATGTGTTACTGCTTGTCTTGGAAGTAGATATCATTTTTTAAACTAAAAACAGAACTTGTCCTTAGAGAAAAGCACAAATGAATTATAATTTCTATGACTGCCATTGACAGGGATGCATTCCCTTTTACAGGGATGTAACGCTAGTCATTCATTCTTGGGTACAGCAGAAAATGATCATGACACTTCATTCTTATACTGGGAGCATGGAAAGCAGTCCATTTTGAAGATTTTGTTCATTAATAAACAGTATCTATACAGAACTAACATATTACATAGCTACGTACATTAATTAGGGGCAGCAAATGGCAGACAGATACAAACAATACCACAGCAGGGGAAGAGCCCAGGAGAGCTTACAATCTAATCTTTAGAGATCTTGTCATATAACTAGAGTATTGTGATAGGTTGAATGTGATGTAGTGTCCTTTTAGTTTTAACCTTCATGGATTTCTAAAAAAGAAGTTTAAAAAATTATTCAAGTCTCTTGAGAACTCCAAATTTAATGTAACACAGTATTTACAAATGAAAATACTTCTTTACCCTAAGTCAGAGAAAAATAAATATCACCCTTAACAGGGGACCAAAATCTTCTCTGGGGAAAAAAATACAGAGCCTTGTTTATAAAATCAGATGTTTATAGTCCCCAGTGACTGCACTGCAGTATATAAATCATCATGGCAATCAAACCCCAACTTCAGATCAGTAAAAAGGTATTGATTGAAGCCCAACATTTCTCACTCAGTCTACTAAAACATTTTCAGAGGGGGCCGAACAAAACAGCAACCAAAGAAAATCTTGCTTGCAATATCTTTGCAAGCCGACCTTTTATTATCATTGCCCATACTTCTATTTATTAGTCCTGTCTTGTAAGCTAAAAAGTTAATAAACATTTAAAGTGAATAGGAAAACTTACCCTAGTTGATTTGCCTAGATACCCGTGATGTTGCAGCACAAGCAAAGATTTGAGATTCTCAAGTTTCTCAGGTGGCTGTAGAAAGGTTGACATCACATTTTACATGAAGGTGATGGATTTATCTATACACAAACTTATATTTAGATGAAGGCAAGCTGAATGTGAGCGAAGCCAGGCCAACAATGGTTTCAGGCTGTAATGACATCAGTACAACCACATAGAAAAACGAGACAAGTAAGATGGTATATGTGCAAAGCTACTGCATTGCGTTGGATATATTAATAGAGCTAATGTGCTTCTTTCTACAACTAAACACTAAATAAAACTGTAATATAAGCTGCAATAAATTGTCCATTTAACAGCGGATCACCTTTAAGTAAATAAATGTTTGCCGACAGTTAAACTTGGATTTCTCTTTTGTGGTAAAGGCAATATACTTCTTAACATTTAAGCTATAAAATAGTAAAGCCACCAACTTTGCAGGTTTTCACAAACATCTGGAGCTCTGTTGACCGGCATACTAAATATTGTAACATTAAAGCTGAACTCCCAGCAAACAGCTTAATACACAGATTAAATACATATTTACAAGCTGTTCAGCTGTATTCCTTTCATCTATTCCTGAATATCACACAACTCCACTACAAGGGTTAATACTCAGGTAGGTCTAGAAGTAAAATATTTAGCCAGGACGTCTAGGGCCAGAAACAATCTGGATTGTTTGATTGGAAAAGCAGAGCTTTGTTTGCTGGGATAGAGAGGAGTAAGGTAAGCTGTGTGTTCCTTACATTCCCTCCAGACCATAATTAGCATTGACTTGCTTTTTTTAATTTCAAAATGGTTTTTAATATTATTTACAAATACATACTTATAGAACAGACAAAACAAAAAAAAAAAAATCAAAGATGCAGCCTAAGGGTGGAACAACTAGGGTTAAATCAAACAAAATATCCCATCAACAAATTTCAGACCCTTCAAAAACTAAAACCAGTATATTAACGTACATTTTCCATTGATAAAATGATATGTTGAATTAAGAAAAATGGGGAAATACCAATCTAGGTTAAGGTCTTTGTACATCTTGGTTAAGGCAGAGGTAGGCAAACTCCGGCCTCTAGGCTGGATATGGCCTAGCCAGTATTCCAATCCGATCTAACGCCCCCCTAGTTATTTATTGTTGGATCCGGCCTAAATGATTTGTTGCATTATCGGGAGTTCCCATGATATCATCAATATCATAGAGTTCTGGCACAGTAATCCCAATTACTATGCCTAAAGAGCAGAAGCAACGCACAGCTACCAGTCTCAAATGACCTCGAATGTCATGTCTTCAACCCTGAATAGACTGAAAAATTATTCTTCGTCCAACGCGGCAACAAAGCCTTGTGTTTAGTGTGCAACGACACCAACAGCACATTCAAGGGGCACAATCTCAAGGTGCATTTCGATGCCAAGCACACGTACAGAGAATTCATTGACTTCTACCGTCACCTGTCACATGTTCAGTTTCCAATGTTGTTAGGCCGTGTAATCGCAATGTTTGGTAGCACTTATTCGTGCGAGCAGCTGTTCTTGAAGATGAAGTTTGGTAAGAACAAGCTCACCGACAATCACCTTAATGACATTCTGTTGCTGCACTCCTCATCATTAGAACCTGATATTGCATCTATCTCTAAGAACATGCAACATCATGTTTACCATTGACCATTCTGTATTTTTAAATAAAAAACCTTTCCTTGGACACATTATTTCGTCTGGCCTAGTGTACTTTCTTGACCTTCTGAAATAGCCTAGTAGTCCAAAAAGTTTGCCGACCCCTGGGTTAAGGTATTGTACACGCTCTTATCATCTCTCCTCTGGACTACTGTAACATCCTCTTCTCTGGTATTCCACTAAGCCGACTCTCT
Source organism: Pyxicephalus adspersus (assembly GCF_032062135.1). Lineage (NCBI taxonomy): Eukaryota > Metazoa > Chordata > Amphibia > Anura > Pyxicephalidae > Pyxicephalus > Pyxicephalus adspersus. The sequence continues at coordinate 10,202,951 of NC_092863.1, read as the reverse complement.
CCTCTACAATTTAACATGAACGCTGCAGCCATCCATCCTTCCCACCGCTCTTCTTCTGCTGCATCTCTTTGTAGTTCTCTTCATTGGCTTCCATTTCACCTTAGAATCAAATTCAAACTCCTGTGCTTTGCCAAATCCCTCCACAGTTCTTATACCAGTTACCTTTCTGACCTGGTTAAAAAACACTCACTCCCCTAGCCACTCTCTCTGCTCCTCCAATGACCTACTAATGACTTCCTCACACATAATCTCATCACACTCACGGCTCAAAAACTTTTCTAGAACTGCCCCAACTCTCTGGAATAGTCTTCCTCGTCCTATTCGGCTTGCTCCTACTTTCTGCTCATTTAAAAGAGCACTCAAAACCCATTTTTTTCAAACTTGCCTACCCGTCTTCTTCTGTCTTTAGAAACTCACTACTTCCCACAACTACATATCGCCCCTCCTACTGTGTGTTAATTCCCCCACCTGCTAGATAGTAAGCTCTTCGGTGCAGGGTCTTCTCCTCCTGTCATTGTCAGTATCTGTCTGTCATTTACAACCGCTATTTAACGTACAGAGCTGCGAAATATGTTGGCGCAATATAAATCCTGTTTATTAATAATAATAATATTTTAGGACCTAGGTCTTTTATTAACTACCAATGCCTATTAATAACTAGACAGGAGAAATTATCGTTGACCATTATCCATTCCAATTTACATTTATTGAAATTTAAAGTGAGACCAGGGGACTTCCTTTGGTAAGTTGGTTGCCAGCAAAACATAGAAGATGAGTTGTGCAGCGAGGGTATTTTATGCTTGCTTTGTGGAGGTCAGCTTTAAATATACTACTGCCAAAATATGTAATTTCTTACATTTCAATGTAGAATTTTAAAACTTTTTTTCACCATAATAGAAACAGAGATTTTACACTTCAGTTGCCTTAAAAGTTCAGTTTACCTTAGGCAACTTTTACTACACAGATCACTCATTCCTTCCTCTTTTCCAATCAGGCCTGTATATTTACAACAAAGAATGTATATTTTTTGTTGTCAGCCTGATACAACTGTATCCACAAATCTGTTCTCTAACTATCCTTAGACAAACAATTCAGCCTGTAATAAGTCCTGAATAAATAGATGGATAAAAGATGTTTGTAGTCAGCTTTGGTTATCAAGTGTAGAGTAACAAGTGTTCTTAAACAAAAATAATGCATAAAATGTTTTACAAAGAAACCAGCAAAGTCTTTACCTGTTATGGAAATTAAACAGAGTAAGAACACGGCTGTTTCATGGGTTTCTATATAAACTGCCTTTCCATCATTTCCCTTACCTGCCTTTCCAATACATAAATCATTAGGAGGTTATTAAACGCTTGAGCTGTCATCAGGGTTTACCTTTCCTCAGCCAATCACAGAGTACTAGAGGTGATGAATGGGGAGACTTGTCCCCATTTAACCTCTAGTGCCTGGGGAGCACAGCCGTGGGAATCCTCCTGTCATTGTGGGATAACCTGTCAAAAAATAAAAGTTAGTTACACAAATCACACACGTTCAATAAATTACGTTACATTAAAGCCTTTTTTTCTTTAACACATTTTTTTTTTTACACACGAATTTGCAAAGTTGAATCGGGTCTATCCGAATTGGACAGCCAGATTCTGGTCGAATATAAGGACAACCCGAATTGGAACACCAACACTAGTTATAACAACTCTCCATGTCATACAAGACAAGAAACCAAATTTTGATGGGTTAGAAAAAATACCTACCCTACCCTTGCAACTCTGGGTCAGCCCATCCTGTTATCTATCGTACCTAAAATCTCCCATCTTCATACTTCCACAGTATATCACTTTTTCAGATAATGTACACACATAACCATAAAAAACCCTAAAAATAACAATTTAGTTTAAATGCTTCACAATTGTCTTCCTTTCTGTTTTTTTTTTTTACTTAGACTGGAAATAAGTGTTTGTACATATGATCATTTCTGAAGTCATAGTATTCCATATAAAATAGTTATTTTTAAACAAGTAACACATCTGATGTCTGAAACAAGCAAAACATCCCAGGTAATATTATATTATATTATTATTAATAAAAGTTTTGATTAACCAATTGATTCCCTCCAAGGTGGACATACAAGGTATATGTATGGTAGAATTTGTCTCCACAAAATCAAAGTCGCAATTCACTGGGGTGCAGGGTTCTTAGCAATGAATGCAAATATACTTAAAACCCTCCAGCCAAACTATCAGTCTCCAAACCAACTCTGAAAAGGACTACCCAAAACGTCTGGACAGTACACCGTGAAGTATTTACATATTCTTAACTTGCAAAAAAAGCACTTTACAAAAGCCCTTAGAAGCACTGAAAGCCAAACATTAGAGCCTTTGTTGTTATATCTGAGAATTAATAACTTCAGGTCACAAGCAGCAAGAGAGGTCATAGATGGTTGGTTTGTTTTAAAGTTTTTTTTCTGCTAGCTTACTGTAAAAAACTTCAACGCTGAACGTCAGTTATCATTTTTGTACAGCTTGCCGTGCCCCCTGGCTCGGATATGCAAGTACGTTTTTATAAACCAGGTAATGCAATAGGGGGGCAGCACAAATGACTCAAAAATGTTTCATTTAGTTAATCCCTGAAAACAGATCTGTTTCCTAAACCATCACTTACCTTAGTTTAGTACCCAAAATTTTGGAATGCAGATATAACACTCCTGTACTGAAATTGTGTCAAAATTCTTGATCAGTCTTGGACTTATTGCTTACAGAAGGTGCATTAGCACCAAAGGTGAAAAGGCAACCCACAGGCTGAACTAAGCACCATAGGTCCTGTCCCTTTTAGCACCCTATCTTGTTGAAGCAACCAAAGCAACCAACCTCTTCTGCCTACGCTGTCTGGCCCTGAACAGATTATACAGCGGCCAACCTTGTGATAGCTATTGGTTGATAGGTGGAACACATAATGTAGATGCAGAGATCTCACCGCTGAAATCCCTAAGAAATATGCAAAGCCAATAGATTGATGAATAAGCAAATAAACAAAGAAAATTAACACTCGCAAGCAAGGCAAGCTACCAGTAATCTACTTTTAGTGGTGTCCAGGGCATAAAGATAATAAGCAGTTCAGCCAACAAAACCACCGTTACAAGTTGCTACAAGTATTTTATGCATCATATCATTATTGCCGAAGTCAAAAAATTCTGAATGGCTTTATAACCCACAGTTACAAAAGTATATTATATTCTTTTTATAGAATAGTTCTTACCAATACAAGCAGAACAAATGTTATAATACATTTCTAAAAGCATAACTGAAATTACAATGAAGCAGCCAGCAATTTTAAGTATTCCAGCTGCTGATCTATCATCCCACACAAAGATCAGTTCCAAGGACAAAACTCTCTTATTTTGGTCACTTCCTTATCTTGGTAGACTGTATAGTATACAGAATGGTACAATCCTGTTAAAACAGTTTGTTCTCTAAATATATGCACCCCATTAAAATGTGGCCTTGATTCAAGAAATTCCACATAAATACACATTCTTCTTGAGTATTTTTTGTCTCCGGATTAGGTAAAACATGATTTTACATAGCTGTATAAAACAGATACTGGACAATGTAAACAAATCTGGTCTCTACAACAGAATCCTGGGGTAATATTAATATTCTTTGGACTTGGTTTTTCTTTTTCGTTGTGCAGTAACAGTACTATAGCTTGTAGAAGTCTCTGCAACCTCAACGCTGTTCGATCTAATGATGGCTGGCCTAGTCCACCGTGCTTCAACTGTTGAGTCTTTCCTCTTGGTGCAGGCTGCGACCAATACACTGATACAAATAAGTGAAAATAGCAAAAAAAATGGAGGCTGCCATTGGCTAGGAATCTCTTTCATGATGTTTCGGAGGCTCTGGCCTATTGCTTGACTAAAAAGTTCAACCGGATGAATGACGAGTCTCCAGACCATTGAACTGATAGCCTAAGAGAAAAGAGAGAAAAAGAGTGGAAAAAGAGAAACCTATGAATGTATGTATGTTACAACCAACATCATTCAACTCACTACTGTGTGCCCAGGCCGTTATGGGTCCATTTTCTGGGAGTGTGCAATTATGCTAGCCTGGGCTCACAGCAGAATGTTGCAGAGAGGTCACTAGATATATGCTTTAATACAAAGACACAAAATTTATGTCAATATACTGTACATAAGTAACAAAATAAATATGAAAGCCAACACAATTGATTCTCCAATAAAAAAGGTTGCTTCCGGGGTAAACTGATGCAATGGTGAATTAATTGCCTATTAAAGCTGAACTAAGGCTGACTGTGCCATTTGGTAGATTTGTTTACATATTAAGAACAAACAGAAATAAAATAATTTGGCAGGTAAAACAGCTTCCTGCTTGCCCAGATTTCAGCTTTGAAGATTTAAATCCAGCCAAAGCTTAGTAGCCAGGGGGGGTAATGCTGTACTGTAACATAGAAGAATCTATCATTGCAGAAAGTTCAGATTTGTGGGTACCACTTATCCTATTTGTATAACCTGGATATACACATATAACAGGCAAATATTAAAAAAAAACATTGTCAGGGTGAAACAATTAAGTTGTTGCATTAATTTGGAATGAAAATGTTTCCACAAATGTTTTTGAAGGAACATGTTGTATCATGCAATTTTACCCAGTCTAACAACAACCTGACCTACATCTTGATTAAATATGCAGCGCTGTTATTTCATCGCTATGTTTCTTAGAAATACAGCCCAGTTTCATTAACTTAAAGTATATTTAATCCCTAACAATTAACTCCTTTTATTTCCTTTTGTCACATTTGTTTGATAAGTGCAATACATGTTGATTCATCGAGAAATCAGATGAACTTCAATTCCTGTTTTCTCCATGCACTAAAATCTCAAGCAGTACCGTGTTTCCCCGATGATAAGGCAGGGCCATCAAATAAGACAGCCCCCCCTTTTTAGGTAAAAATGAAAAATAAGCCCCCCCCC
>NC_092863.1:10130770-10197143 GCF_032062135.1 Pyxicephalus adspersus | reverse complement strand
GTAAATAAGGCATCCCCCTGAAAATAAGCCCTAGAGCATATTTTGGCCTTCAAAAAAAAATAAGACAGTGTCTTATCATTGGGGAAACAGGGTATTAGCCCTGCTTAGAATACATGTTCCTTGCATATAGTACAGTGTTATGTGCCTAGGACAGGAAATGTTTTGCTGACAGAACCACCAAATTATAATAAAGGAAACAAAAGTCCACAAAAAAAACCTAAAGCAGTTGCCGCATAAAAGGACTGGTAACCCACAACACGTACTCTGAACAACCAAAACATTCACTTACAGGTGAAGTAAATCACATTTTTAGTAATCATTAAACAAATGTGGCATAATAAGTATTATATTAACATTCTGGCAAGTTTTAGGTCAAATCCACAACATACATTAGGTTTTAACAGAGCCCTTTAAGAATACAGTTCATTGCTTGTAATAGATGATATCCAGAATGGTTGAACAAAAGTATATCAATATATTTAAAGTGACAGTATCTGTCAAAAAAAAAAAAAAATCTTTAGAGCTGCCTAATAATAGGAAAGTATTGCGGTCACTTACCTGGGTCAGAAAGATTTCGGTATTGGTGAGACATTGTTTGAGACATGTTTGCCTCTTGCTGAACTGGTAAATAAAGGGATAACAAAAGCAGAACCGTAGGGGCTACAGATCTTGATGTACAGGCTGAATGCTGCTCACAGATACAAAGCAAGGTTTACCATGCAAGAAATCCACAACCCAAACAGAAAACCCTACAAAGAAGCAGTCTGGAGTGCAATGATAGCAGACATCTTACATTTATTGATTTAGCAATGGTAATGGGTACATTGAAAAGGTGTTAAGGCAGAAAAAAAGCTTGGGCCATTAAGGAACAATACCCCTCTTCCTCGGGGCACCTGACAAACGAAATACTGTATGCTTGGCCTAATGCAATAAATATGAGATTTTCATTGTCTACAATTACAATTCCTTTCCTTTATGTCTCCCTATCTCCTTCATTGATTAGCACTCTGAACTCCATTTGAAGAAAATCTGAAGCCAACTGGACAGGTTTTTAAAAGTTTCCATGTTTCTCCAAAGGACTGTCTTTTGCCTAGATGTTCTACATCTTATAAAGCGAGACTCTTTTTGCTGTGCTAGAGCTCCATTATTTAACAGGGAAACAGAATCTTATGCACATAAATTTGAACATTACAAATTCTCGCTGCATTGTGAAATTATGTCCTGTAAACAATCTCTTTTTCTGCTTCTATTATAGTGCAATAAATATGCGTGTGTTACTTAATGTACAGATGGATAAAAACTTTCTACAGGGAATCTTGTCATGATAATAGTACAGCTGGTTAGAGACTGAAATCTATCCAGATCTAGGAGTCTCATCTTTGACCTTCGCATGATTCTCTGCAAACTTCCTCCATTGTGCTTTTACAGCAGGATATCAAGAACCCAGAGTAAGTGTTTGCTTTAATCTATAAGCCTTTATATTTATGCTTTAAACAGGACCTATTCAAAAGATGAGAATACCCAAAAAGTTAGAAAAGAAGGTAGGACAGCTGTCTAAGAGGCAAAAAGTGCAGGAACAATTGAAATGGTTCTTGGTCATAAAATGACAAACTACATAGCAGCAGCAGAGAGCAAAAGCAAGACAGCTCTCACTCTATACAGCACATCTGTAAATTTGTGTATCAAGGGAACAGAGGAAACCACAATGCACATAGCACTTTTTACATTCCAATCTGAAGACCAATATAACAACATGTTATTCATTCTATTGTAGCAATTTTTCTTTCTCCAGAGAATGCAGTTCTGTTGCTTTCTTTTCCTAAATTTCGTAACGACTGAGAGAACGCAGGCACCTCTACAATTTACTACAGCTTGCATGACTAGGTGATTTTTAGGAAAGAGGACAAGATATCTTTCTGTTAGATATAATTACTCCCTGAACAAATATTACATTTAAAACATTTGTCTTCTGAAAAAGGTTGTGATCTGCTGAAGTCTACACATGGTATGGCTTGGTATGTGACCCATGTTGATAAAGTTGTGCTTATGTTTTCTTCCAGACACTAGCTCCACCTGTTTAAAGGTAAATGCTATTTAGGAACACATTTTCAAACAATACAAAACTGCAATAACCACCACTGCATTTTATGTGTTTTTTTCAATGACTTACTCCTAAAAAGAATAAACCAATGCTGATACAAACACCAAATTATTTACACATTCTCAAAAACAAACAAAAAACAAACAAACCTAAATTGATCTGCTCACCTTTCTTTGGATTTTTTTTTTCCTGACTACTAAAATGGACTTTCTAGTTCCTGAACTATTACTATTATTTTTTTCAATTAAAATAATTTTATTATTTCTCCAAGTCTGGAATATATATCATAGGAGCAGATGACTTAGGCAGTAAATGGCAGGTAAATGGCAGTCTTCCTGGAGGCCCTGGACATGTTCTGTGGGTACTCTGACCATCATCACAATGTCAGAGCACACAGCACACTCCTGCTATAGAAAACATAGCATAGAGTCTCACATTGTTGGCAAAACGTTTAAGCCTGTGACTCCACCTAACATATTACATGTACTAAACAATGTATTTTGCCACCTCTAGGTAAATTAGGTAAATACTTTATTTTATCTCATAGGAAAATTAGCAGAGGAAAAGCACTCATCTTGCCTTTAGCAACCAATCAGCCTTTAACTTTTTAGTGGTCTATTTCTCCATTACTTAATATTGTCATGGTGCTAACTATACTGATCCTATGAAAGAGTGGATGAATAATGAACTTTTGTAGCAACATAGGTTACCAAAAATATGCACCATACTGCATTAGTAGAAGCTGGTGATTTATAACTTCTTTATGGAGGATTTTGCCACTGACCCACCCTATAACACTCAGTGTCTTAATCAGTTGTATGGGATATTTGTTGACCATATATGATAACCCCTATAAAATACCCATATATTCTGAATACATCAGTAAATAAATACAGTCACAAGTTGTCTTGTTTAATGCACGATTATCAGTCTAGGTTTTAAAGGTAAAATGCATTTTAGTCAACTGAAACATTGCACAAGATTTGCACAAAATCACAAAACTTCTGCCAATAGTACAGTCACCTTAAGCAGAAAACACTTTGCATATGACAAAGTAGAACATAACAGAGCACATCAAGTGACAAATAACTAAAAAGAAAAAAGGATAGGCTTGGTTGTCTATGCACTCCATTACACAGATTATAGGCTGTGTGTGGCTCTATCCTGTTCTCCCAGGCTAGCCTGACACTGGGGTCCACCTCTGCCTTTGATGTGTCCAGTTATTCAGTAAAATGAGTGTTAACACCCAGAGGAGGTGATTTATTAAGTCGTGGGTCAGCACCAGGTCAGGCAGTCAAGGATTTCAAACTGTAATTCCTCACTTAGATTGCCAAGTAAAACCCCAGAGGGCTTACCCTATTGAAATTGTAATACAAACAGCCTCTTACTGTGCAACACCACATACACCACATGACTCGCATACACAGGTAAAAAATGAATCAGTAAAATACTGGCCAGATTAGTGTCAGATTCCACAAGTTCCACACAAAAAAAAAATCTTTTTAGGAAAACTTAAGAGCCTAACCCATTACAAAAATACATGAATATATATCAACACAACAAACTTAAAGCAACTCTGAAGAAAACAGAAATTATTAGAAATGATCCTCCCATGTCTGCCTAGAATTAAGCCTTTAGGGACTGTTGATTTACATGGCTCCCCACAGTTTCTCCTGTTAAAGAGAGAAAAGTTAGAGTTTCCTCAAATGCTCACCCCCAATCCACTTAAAATTATGTTTTCATGTTCTTTATGCCTCCAAACTAACCCTGTGTAGGCTCTTTGTTGAATAGAGTAAGAGTATACACATGGTTGATGATACCAACCCCTCTTCTATGAGACTAGGTATAAGCACCTCTTTAAAAAAGAAGTAACATGCTTAGCCATAATGCTCTAGAGATCAGAGAGGAGTGGTTATGTACTTGACAATACTAGTCTACAAAAATGCTGTATGTTGTCAGTCCACACCAAGACCTCAGTAGCTACACGTATCTCTGGCAAGACCACTATTGTTTTTCTGTATTTGCAGATTTTTAACTTCAACATACATCTCTAGCTGAAGCAGGTATTCAACATTCTGTAATGACATCCAAGGGGCAAAGAGGTAATACAACTTGAGGAAGAAGTTATTTACACACTCAAATGTGTGCAATGCCTGCAGAAGACATGTAGTAGTAAAGCAGTGGTCAGGAAAATATATTTTTTCCAATTACAGCTGTAGCATGTGTGGAGGAATAATACACCTGATGCCAAATTCAGGAAAGGAATTACAGGGCATGTGAGCTCGGAGAAGGTCTTCCAAAGTTGAGGCCTAGTAGACCAGAGCCAGGAGGCCCCCCATTCCTGAACCATACCTGGCCTCAGGCTGGAACTCTCCCTGTCTCAAAGACCTGGTTCATTTTTTGTTATAATCAATGGCCAGGTATTTAAGATCAATCCTCAATTCCTGGCCTGGAAAATTGATGGAGTGCCTGGCCCACCCATTCCTTCAAGTACATTCTGGGCCTGGATCCCAAATAAAGAGCTGCAATCCTGCAGCAACATAATAAAGCGTGGCCTTAACCAATCCCTTTCCCAGGGATATGATGTATATGCTGCCAAATATCCCTTGAATTTGGCATCACGCATTTTATTCTACCAAACATGGTTTAAATTTGTTAAAATGTGCTTTCAGAAAGTGTCAGGGAAATTTTTTCTTAAAAGCATTTAGGCTGGGAAAGGAAGACCAGCACTCTTACAGACACCAGATTTTAATGGATGTGATTGTCTTATGTAGAAATCTAGGGTTAGTACAGCTTTGCTATGATGCAATTTTAGCAGTCTGTGAATTCCCTGGATCACTAAAAGACATTGTTAATGACAGCTATTGTTTAGCATGCTCTGTTGCTTCCTCCCATCTCTATAAAACAGCACTGTTGCGGGAAACAATCACTAAAGGTTGAACAGTTATTGAGTCTCTCTGCTAAGCTAAAGCCATTTAGAGTCCTATTGCTTTTTCCTATTCTGTCAATCAACACATTTAGCTTGCTTACAGAAGTACGGTAGTGTGCTCCTTTCCTGTTGTCCAGTTATAGCTCGAGAGAGGTTTGGTGGTCAAGCTGTATTGCTAAACTACAGTAGAGAAAAGGTGACAAGATCACAAGACTTGTCAGTTAACAGTCGTCCTTTCCAGCCAATGTGGGTGTCTATTCCAATAAATCAGCATTTTTCAACCAGGGTTCCTCTGGAGGTTGCTAGGGGCTGCTTGAGCAATGAGCAATTTGTGTCTCTAAGGTCAGCTTAGGTGACACCAATGATCCTTTTGGCTATCTTTAAAAATGACAGCAATTAAGAGCCATTCTTCTCAATGACCACCGAAGCTAATGTATTGGAGATGTAGATATAGTAATTATAGCAGGGTTTCCCTAAACACGTGCAATATTTGTCGTTGGAAAGAATCTTTCACGATCCTTTCCAACGACTAAGGACTGCACGATGCATGAACGAGAGCTGTACATTCTGCTCTATGGAGAGGGGAGAGCGACGGAGCGGCACCCTCCTGTGGGCTCTCCCCCTTCACTTCCATTATGATCGTTCTTCATCCATCCTCCGTGGATCTGTCAGGACGGTTGTTCGGACAATGGACGATGGGCACTGTACACACGCCAGATTCTCAACCGATATTGGCCCTGAGCTGATTATTGGATGAGAAGCACTGCAAGTGTGTACGTAGCCTAAAGGTGCGTACACACTTCCAATTTTTATCGTTCAAAACGAACGACGAACGATCGATTGGGCAAAAATCGTTCGTAAAAAAAGTAACCAACGACGCCAACGAACGAGGAAAGTCGTTGCAGTAAACTGAGGTTCTAGAGAACAAATTGTAAGTTACAGTTGTGTACACCAAAAAAATCCCAGAAGGTAAGGTTTAACACTTTTATGGGAGTACTTAACACTTGTAAAACTGTACACAGATAATTAGTAGAAATTAATAGCCCAATAGTTAACCTTTAACTATTACTGCCATTGTCCTTATAATCTCTTCCTCTGCTCTTCACTACAAGCATGTGTTTTTTATGAAAGTTTGTGTCATACAATAGCAAAGTTTCACATGTACTATATAAGTAAAAGTTTGTGAAATAAGCGACTGGGGACGTTAATTAGTCAATAATATGTGGAATAGGGATTTACACCCAGCTTACTGGACAATGGTGCAGGGTGAATGAATTCCTCAAAGAAACATGTAAAATTTAGTTTTCAAAGAAACTAACAGATGAAGAAGGGTGCACCATAAGAATGCCTGGATAAAATAAACACAGTCCAGATGTTTTTCACTAACTTGTAATAAAGACAGACAAAGGGATGATAATTGAATCCAAAGTGTTGGGGACAGAAACAATAATGAATTATACATTTTTCCTTTCTCATGCTTGAAATATTAGGTGCCTTAATTATATTTTGTTTTATGGGCCTGAGTGTACAAGTCATCAGAATCCAAAAAAAAATTGCCTTTCAGTAGTTTTTCTACAACAAACAGAGGTAAAGATATGGGTCAGAAACTAACTAAAAGGGTATGTTTTTATTGGGAGAATCTTGTGCAATATTAAAGTTCTTCCATTAGCCCAATTGTAGTGCCGATTACCAAGTCAAGGGAACCATTTCATAGTCAAAGTCCTACTCTTGGCACAAAAAATACAAAATGCCAACCTTTACCTATTCTAAAGCCTACAGAACCTAGAGAATATTGTACATAGAACACAATATCCAAACCTTAACAAGGCTTTCCGATATAACAACATAGAGGAAAACATCTGTTTTGGTTATGTATAGTTTATCGGTATAGAAAATATTCATGAAATAAAGTGATATATTTAATTGGTTAAAATACATGAACCTAATGTATTACATTATGTTATAAAGTAGGCAAGGAAGCAGCTGTTGGATATTACAAATTGCTGTACTGACCAGTGCTGGGAAGTGGAATTTGAAATTCAGTAGCAGAAATCTCAACATGAGAAATACCATATTAGATAGGAGCGGGCATCAGTTTTGGGTTGGATATATCTTTTATACAATGTTCTCCCCATAATATTTTTTAGGCTATGTGGTAAGGCGCTGTAGGTGGGCTGCACCTGTATTTTGACCCAACTTTTCAGTAACCACCCAAAAAACAGCTGGGTGGTTACTGAAAAGTTCCAAGTAGTTCTCACCTGGCCATAAGGCCTGGGGAGAACACCTTTATAGCTACAACATTCCCCATATACATTATCAGGCGGCAATGCATGTCAACAATTAAGATTCCTTCACTGATGCAAACGGCTCCTTTCTGCTTTATAAGAACACAGAAAAACTGCTTCACCTTGTTTCATCATCCCGACAGCTACACCTTCACTGCATATTAGCAGAGTTGTTTTGTAACAGGGACACTGGTGACAACAATGTATAAACTCCTGGCATCTTTGCTTTCTTTGTATTTTGTTTAACAGGTAAAAGATCCCACCAAGAGTGTTTGTAATGTCAATTTTTAAAAACCTGAGACTCCCTGCTCCCCATGTATAACATGTATAATGGTGATGACAGTTTTTAGACTACCCACCTACTGTGTGTTAAATGTGTATACTAAATCTAAAATATACCAGGCCCTTTATGTATAAATGAGAGCAAGTAGGTGTCACATTTTACAAAACACATCCATTGTTCTACCTCACTGTTGCTACAATGGCAATACAGGGACAACAAAATGAATTCTCATTTTTCATTAGTAAAATCACACCTGGAATTGCAAGAATGCAGTCAGGAAAAAGATCCTTTTTTTATTATAAATCACATCCATAAACAAATTTGGTTTCAAGGGAAAATCTTCATTACTGAAGGATTAGCCATCCTGGCACTTAGTGACATCTGCCATGCAGATTTTGTACAGTATATTATAAGCGGTCTGGCTTTTTTGTAATTCAACTTGTTTTTATTATGCATCTTATTCTTTCTTCAGGAGTCGAACATGTGTTTAGCAGCCCTTCCCAGCAAAGTCACTTCCATGTAGCACTGCGTACAACATGTAAAGTTGGTAATTCAAATGACAAGCTTTCTTGATTTAGATGCCTGCGGTGTTCCAAAACTCTAATGAATTAATTGTTTTTGGAATTTTGAAAGTTTGGGAGATGGAAGCTCATGTAGAAATGAGGGGACAGCAAAGGAATGTATTCATTTTAGTAGTCTGTGTCTTTAATAACACAGAATATTTACATTTTCTCTCACATTTTAGACAATAGATAGTTCTTGATTTTAGTACTTTGGCTTTGTATGTTTACTAGTAAACACTAGTTGCTCATTGTACCTTGTAAGTAAGCATTTGCAGAGGAGCACATATGGGCTTGTACACATGCATCAGTCCTTGGGTGAAAACAAACCTATGCTTGGTGCATAGGTAAAACAATGTACTAAGTAGCAGCAATGGTGGAAGAATTGAAGCTAGTGACTGACTCACAACAATTGATCACATTTGTGTCAGTAACTTGCTGGTAAAGTTTATACATAATGTCAATTTCCCTACCTGGTAATGGTATCTCCATTACCAGGTATCTAATACTAGATGGTTTACATAAAAGTGAGTTTACTAATGAAATGGGTAGATATGAAAATATTTTGGGGGTTTACAGAACAGAGCAAAGGTGGCTCAATGTGACAGTGCAATCCCAAGAAATCATTTTCCATCTCACATCTGACTGTCCTTCATGTTAATTTAGTTCCATCTTCCTGCTAAAAATGCGCTATATATATATATATATATATATATATATATATATATATATATATATATATATATATATATATATATATATATATATATATATATATATATATATATATATATATATATATATATATATATATTTGAAAAAAAAATGCTGCAACACAATTGGAAATTCAAGCTCTAATTATAAAGCTGGATTTAAAGAATAATGTTGAAGCAATGCTAGTCATCCCAATTTATTATTATAACAAGGGTTTGTTATCTGGGCTATCCATCTCTACACATCCCACCAAGATTGTTTGCTGTGTTTGAGAAGTTCAAGATGCAACAGCTCTGACTTTTCCCGTTCCTTTTAACACCTCCCTTGTTTTTACTGATATACTGTGAAACTTACACCCAGCTGCAAGGATTCTTGACTTTTTTCCCCAAAGTGTTTGTTTTATTGAGGTTAAATGAATGCCACAAATAATCGTGCTCTGCAGAGTATATTTAACAAGTTCTAGGAGTTCTGATAATACAACTAATAACTAACCTAAGCCAGATTCTAGAACAATACAATATTCATACACTAGTTTTTGTGATATCATTGACTAAAGATAAAAAGCTCATAATAATAAAATGGGCATCCTGCAAATATACTTTACAATCTCTGTTTAGTCGGTGAGGACAATACTGTCCAATGCTCGGGTTAACCAACCTTCTGAGAAAAAAGAAAATAAAATGAATGGACCAGCACAGCCCAAATGATGTATGCAATTTTTGAGTTTGTACAGCACAATGTCTTTGTGCTAAAATGTTAATTGAACTGCTTTGTTTAAAGTTAATATTCACCACCAATTCTGAAAACCCCTAATTTTGGTCCACGTATTCGCTAATTATTATAAAGCTATATCAAGTTAATGAAAAGGTACCGAATATAAAAGGCACGTGCATAACTGTAATAAAAATCTTGTGTTTTTATGAAATTTGAAGGTACTGTAAAGCATCTTTAAGAAAAACCTTTTAAAGATATGTAAATATTTATCAAAATGTTTCCAATAAATTATACCTAAACTTTAGGTATGCCTAATGTTTTTAAGTTATACAATATTTCATTCATACAGGTGAGAAACTAGTGAATTAGGACATGACAAATAAATTCTGCAGTACTACCACAGACTCCATTTTAACATGATCCTTGGCATGCTGTGGCTTTTAAAAGTGAACTTAAATAATTCCACTGAAAATATGTCTCTCCAGAAAAGGTCTGCACAACTCAATTTCTTCGGTGATAATAATGCCCTGTGGAATGCAAAAGGAGTTCATAAAAGTGAATGGTAGAATGAACAAAGGGTCAATTAGGACCAGACCACCGAGATGTAAACGTGGCGGTACAGTGAAAGGAATGTACTGATCATGACATCAAAAATGAATGTGTTGCATGTTGGACTGCTTAGCATACAATAAAGTTCACTGTAACATACTAGGAGGCCTCACACGCAAAAAATTGACCACAATTGTTAGGTTCTGTGGCTCATACACAGTGTACCGATTATTGACAAGCAGCATTCTTTAGGACAGTGTTTCTCGACCAAGAGGCTGCCAGGGGTTCTTTGAGCAATTTAAAACTCTCTGGTCAGTTACCAGAACACCAAAGCTCTTTTTGGCTACCTGTAAGGGTTATATTTTCCCAATACACTAATATGTGACTAATAGTAATTATAGTAGGGTGTCCCTGAAGACCTGAAAAGTTATTTTGAGGGTTATGTAAAAAGGGCTAGGAGGTAGCAGGGCATCATCTCTCTTGCCTTCTTCTCCTCTCCTTCAGCACAGAGAATGCTCAATGCAGCATGGAAATACAGCAGTAAATACAACCATTTATTATTGTTGTTTGGTGCCTTCTGCCAGCCTTGAATGCAGAGGACTAATCCAAGTCTGATGTTAATATTAGCCTTGTCCATCATAAATGGATGTTTGAAATTTGGTACCGTGCCACAAAATATTGAATAGATTAGAGGTAACTAGTTACGAAGGTTGGTTCTGCTGACAAAGTAAATATAGGGCTGAAACTACACCTGGCTGAAAATTCTATATGAAATTTCACATTAGGGATCTTAGGAGTTACCTCAGGGGCACATTGTATTTTTAAAATAATCTATGCTGAGAAGCCACACTCATCCACAACATCCTGGATTACAGTTGTGACATTGACGCTCTCCCACAATAAAGTCAATGTGGTAAAACATTTTTTAAAAAATCTGAAAAAAAATGGAAAAATAGGAAATTGGAAAAACAATCAGATCAAACCAAGATCCTCGGCACTCCATGTTTCAGATAAAAAGAGTATAAATGGAAAACAAAAAGATCACCTTAGATCCAAAAAGTGCTCAATAGATCCCAGTCAAGAAAACCCTTTCTGAAATCATATTCATAGGCTCCCATCACTCATAAATTAGTACATGCCTGTATTACCTGTGAGCAGGTATTTGAAGCCAATTTGGTGCTTGTGAACAGGACATTATCAAGGCTGAACCCCAGACAACTAGCAAATATACACTTTATGTATGAGAAATGTTGTACCTTCCAAAGGATTTTTATTTTTGCAAGCAGTACAGCTCAACTGGTGGCCTGATTTTTTTCTGCAGCAGTTAGGCTATAAAGTTTTGTTACCTCCTCAACCTTAGCCTATGACCAGACAGTAAAGGAGAGCCACAAGTCCAATCCTCTGCTCTCTTCTCCATCCAGCATGGTATTTGTCAGCATATATGTATTCAGAACATCTGATTGGCTTCCAGTCCTGTCTCTAACCCTCTATAGACTTACTGCTATTTTACAGGAATTACATCTGTTTAATATCACGTCACTTTAAGGAACATACACATTTGTTTTTTATGCCTTGTATACCAATAAATAATTTCTGTAAAATCTGCTGAAATTAAGGAGGCATTATGTACTATTGCATTATTTGCTGTGTAAATGGATTTCCATGGCTGTCAACAAAAAGTTCTTCAGTAAGGTTGGGTTGCTGAAGTTGCTACACAAGTATGAGGGAATCGATGGGAAGAGACTACCGAAAATAAACATATCCAAAGTTACATAAACTCCCGCTAATCTGCTCTTAGTCAGCAGCTTTCTTTTCTTCTTTGATGGCATTACAGGTGGGATTTGTGTCAGGAACTAAAGAAGGTTACAACAAAACATGACACATGTTTCCCATAACCTGGGACAGATATCAGATACTGCATAAACTTGTTACCAAATGTAATTATCAGTGTAATTAAGACCCATCTGCAAGGGGCTAAATTTATTCTGCTTAATCCAGGCCAAATACAGGGTCGTACTTGGGAATTATTCCCTCACACTGGATTTCCTGCACATACTCTGTCTATCACTGCCTAATCTTTCATCAATATTTAGAAAGCGACTTCATGGGAACAGAGGGAAAGTATGCTTGGTATTAAAAATAAATAAATAAACTGGATTTACTACTTGAAAAAAGTGAAACTAAAATGAACAAAGAAACAAAAATATTGGAAAACATATAAGGCAAAATAGTATTCTATAAACAAACATTTACCGTTAAGTTGTCCTACTTTCACAAAAGTGATACCAATAAAGGATTTTTGCTTTTTTTTTGTACTTTTGTTTTCTCATACACATACCAAACAGTACATGTCACTTGTCACACAGAGCTGACCTTACATCTACATTCTGTAGTCTAATTTGAATTTCATTTTTTCAGTTTTATCAAACATTTAGACTGCTGTACAAACCTACAAAACATTTATTGAAACAAAAGGTGTTTATTTATCAACCAAGCTACTAAAACTGCTAAAAGGCTCTTTGTTACATGAGCTACTCAGTGTTGAAATAAATATAACTAAATATTACTCGTGTAGCTCACACCATAAAGAAATATTTGTTCTATCAGTACAGAAACTGATCATGCTTTTTATTTGTATTGAGCTACTAAAAAATGTCCCGTGTGCTTCCAAACCAACAAGCTATGCACAGTCACTAGTTAAAATCTGGGCCTGGCCCACAGATGTGTTGTGCACTATCCATTCAATCCCCCATTATTAGGGTTTATATTCCCTGCTCTGAGAGAATACGAACTCTCCATACGCTTCAATGGAGAGTACACAACATGTGTGGCTAAGATGTGAACAAGGCTGTGCAGCCTTATTGTAAATATCTTGCTGAATCAGGAACAGGTGAATCTAAGACTGGAAAGGGACTGGGGGAAGTTACATGATACCGGTTAATGGAAGTAATATATAAAGACCTTTGGATTTCTCCGTTAGATCTCCGAAGCAACATCTAAACCTGAATACCTTAATCTTTAAACTTTACAGCTGTGCCAATTCTAGACTTTCAAGGAAAGACCAAGCCTATCTGACATAAAGAAAGGCAGACATGAGAACATGGAGCTTGTAGGCAAGTATGACAAAAACATCGCCAGAAATACAGGAAATTAGAGTAAACTTTTCTAACAGAACCTTAAATAGTAGTAAAACGGACATAAAACTTAATATAGATAGCAGTTTTGCTTGAAATAGAAATATTTTATATAGCAGTAAATGATTACCTGAGGTTTTGTAAACATTTGCATAAGTCTATTTGATAATACAAAATGTAATTACTATTTTTAAGTACACACAACCAAACCTTTTAAAAGAAGAAAATAATATTAAACCCTCAATTGCAGGCAAAGGCTCGCTTATATAAAGATAAAGCGTAACACATTTCATAAAATATGCAGAGAGAGGAGAAAATTAACACATTTTCAACTGCTGAAACTTAGCAATAATTTAAATTAGAGATTTATATACTGCCCCAGTATTCTGTAGACTAGATTGGTACAGATACTTAACACTGTCAGGTTTTTGTTAATGTCTGTGTTTGGGTAATTCTCCCTCACTTCAAGTCCTGCTAAAACCTCAATACCAATAGCAGGCGATTAACTAAAGAAAGTTAGGCTGTTCACTTATCAAGATGAATTATCACCTTGCAAAGAATATTTCACTTATATTAGTGAATCATTCAATATTAGTTAAGTCAATCATCATTATGTGCAAGGGAATCTAAAATAGCAGGATTTGTCCTTGCACATGATTGAATAGTTGAATTCAGCAGAGCTTCATATATTTTGGTAAGCTAAGTGAAAAATCACATGCTAGGGAATAACTCACTTTGCTATGCAAACAGCCTAAAATCTCCTAATAAATCAACCCCATAGTTTCACCAGGACAGTAAAGAAGGACACAGATGATTATCATCCAAGACAAATGGTTGTGCTCGGGAAAATCTGACATGTGTACAGCAATCATCCAACATGGATTATCAACCCAACACAACGGATTGATAACATGACCAATTGGGAAGGACTGCTCTGCACTCCTATTGAGGGAAGCACAACTCATTCTTGCTCATTCTCCTACCTCTCCTCTCCATAGAACAGAATGGCGCTCTGTGTGCAGCACTCGTTCGTTCATTTGGCACTGGAAACAATTATGAAAGATCGTTTCCAGAGACAGTCATCTGACATCTGTACAAGGCTTAAGTCTCTAAAGTGGGGACAAAAGTCAACTAAAACACACTTCCCTGTGCTTTTAAAAGGTGGGAAACCATCTTAAGAATATTTAATAAATCAATTACCTACAATTCAGCTCATCTGATGTTAAATGTTAAAATTCTGTATAGTCATAGGCTCTCCAAAGGGACACATGCAATTGAGAAGTAATAAGGGTAATTTGCTGAGAACACAGCTTTATTTAGACAGATGACCGGTTACCTTTGACTAAGATATAAAACAGAAGTGTTTGCTGATGCTAAAACAACTATTACGCTAAATACAAATTTCCCGTTTATCAATAACATTTCCTGCGCCTAACCAACCAATTACTTCCCACTACTGTAATTTTTATGTTACTTTTTTTTCCACAAAATTAAAACAAAATGAAATTATGAAAGAGTAAATCTAGAGCCAAATTTTAATTTAAGTTGAACTTTATTTTACTTTATAGGTTCCTCCTTTCTCTTCTCATTACCTTGCTAATAAAATAAAACCGTTTTTTAATTCATTACTACATAACCAGTGAAATTGTCTTTGTGCTTCTCTATGAAAAGAATGGAGGTCGAGGCTGGTGGGAAGGGCTTACAAGATACAGTAAAAAGCTTCCAGAAAACAGTAAGCTGCGTAATGTTGACACATGACTAAGCTGGCCATCACTGAGCAAAACTAAATACAACAAATAAAAGTAGAAGGCCAGGGACAGTAAGACTGGGATAGGAAAGGATAGATGATGTTACAGGTCTTCCAGCCAGAAAATTAGGCAAACTCTATTTGACTTGCCATAGCTTCTATTGCACACTGTGATATGCTCAAAAAGTACAGGAAATTAAAATAGGAAATGTATTTCAGAAGAGGAGCTTTGCAAAAGACCTAAAGCAGAAGAAAACCCAAAACAATAAAATCACACTTGCCTTCAATGCCACAGATCAGTCTGTCTGTCGGGAGGTTTCTTCCATCAGGTCCGGAATCCTCCCGGTATCTGTCTTCGGCCAAGGGCAGAGGGAGCGCCAGGCGCTGCCATCTTCCTGTTTCTGTTTCCTACACCACTCGCTCTTGTGCTGTGATCAGGTGATAGATTGGTAAAAAAAAACTTGCCAATCTTACTGTGCATGCGTGGGATTGGCAATTGTTTTCCCTGTTAATGAAAGGGCTCCTTCAGGAGCAGTCAAGAGCCTCCCAGAATACGTGATGTAGGTATCCTGGGTGGCTCTGCGCTCCCATTCATTCTCAAATGCCTAGGCGATAGAGAATTAAGGGGGCGGTGCGTCACCCTTTTTTTTTTGCACTTACAAAAAACACTAACAAACTAAATATTTACTTGTCTACCCTTTTATGTAAAGTGAAAATTCTGAGTTTAGGTACACTTTAATGAAACTTTAGCAGTTTTAGTTAAGTAAATGCTTAAAACCCTTTTCAATTACTCGTTAACATTTGCATCCTTTTCACGTCTTGCCACTAAAAATAGACAGAAGTAATAGGGAGTTATCTCACGTCAAAAATTAATTTGCGCTTAGCATTTCATAGGGCAACCTATCAGAATGGATGATAGCATCACACTGATCTCCGAAAGATGTGACTATAAATCCTAACAATGTTTTTGAACCAATTTAGCAAAGTACTTTCTATGGTATATAAAAAAAATCATACACTTTAGCATCATCTCCACAAAACATACTACAACATACATATTAATAAAAACATTGGAAGAGCAGGCTGCTACAATATACTACTTTCTGCTCATTTAAAAGCGCACTCAAAACCCATCTTTTCAAACTTGCCTACCCGTCCTCTCCTCTCTGTTAAAACCCTCATTACTTCCCACCATTTCATATATCCCCTCCTATTGTGTGATATTTTCCCCACCTCCTAGATTGTGAGCTCTTTGGACAGGTTCCTCTCCTCCTCCTGTGTCACTGTCTGTCATTTGTAACCCCTAATAAATATACAGCCCTGCATAATATATTGGTGCTATAAAAATCCTGTTTAATAATAAAAATATTAATAATAACAGGTGCACTGTAAAACCCACATAAACAGGCTACGGTCAGCCTAACTATTCACTGGATTCGATAATGCCAGATTTTTTCTGGATTACAATATATGAGAAATATTTTTTTCGTTCATTCCCAGATCACAGGACCTCCCACACAGTTTAAACTAAAAGAGATAGTATTGTATCCACGTTGCAGATTTCCGCTTTTGGGTGTAAAGAAATGGCAAGAGTTCACCAAGTACAAACACACTGGCCTAATCTTAGGGGCTAAATGGATTAAAAAATCCATGAAGTAGCTCAAAATAAATATTCCAATATGCAGTATATTAGATTAAACTCACCGGTCAATCATAACATTAACTTCTTGGCGTTAAGGAGCCAGAAAGTGTCTCTGTGTTCCGATGTTTTTATTCTCAGAGGGAGATTATAATGCAATGTTTACACACCAATTACACTAAAAACAACAAATCTCCTAGTTAATGAGGCCAAGAGTGATATTTTTATGTTTGCAGAACCCTGAACTCATGAGAAGCAATCTTTGTTTTTTGTGTAATGCCACGCCATGTTCTGTGTACAGACAGATTCTATGCTTACAGATGCTACAAGTCCAAATCTGTAAATGGCCATACAAAAACGTACAACTTCATACAGTTTCTAAATAAATGTACACATCCAGGGTTTGGGAAAATTTAGCTTCTTTTACATAGCCCCACAGGAAAACTGCTTGCAAAAGAACAACGAAGTAAAAACAAAACATGGTAGATACAAAGGTTATGGTCCTCAACTTACACCGTAGCAAGGTCAGTGACAGAGAATGGCACAAGGGATGGTTTATGGTGCCACACAGTAGAACCAGAGAATATTCAGGGGGTTGGAAACCAGTCCGTGGTTGTATGCCAGAGACTACAGCAAACATAAGTGTTAGATCAAGGTTAGATCCTGAAGTGAACATCAAGCTCTGAGTGCAGGGAACTGAAGCCTTATATACACAAATAAGTGCAAACATCTTTGTCAGTCCATCTGGTTAGATCTTCCTCTGGTGTTGACTGGTAGCACTGCCCAACTTGTATTTGCTCTTCTGTCTTCAAGTTCTATTTATCAACATGCACAAAGCAACGGTGCTGGCCTAACACTATCACTGTCAATGACGAATGCCTGCTGCAGGTATGTACCCCATACAACAGATAGTCATATGTGGCCCCCAGTCTTACAGGGCAGCAATCCTTTCAATTATTTCAAAGTAAGGGACACAATACAAGGGACCCTACAAATTTTGAGGCACCAGGGGAAAAACTGGAAAGATTAGAAACGTTTTAAGGGCACTGAATGCAAGGAGGGCATGGGAATGTGGCAATACTATAGGAGGCAAAGAGACTTTGGCCCACACAACCATTATCACCTTAATACCCTGCAAGGACCACTTGGTTGTCTCCTTCTCAAAGCCAGATTATTCCAGGTTTTGCTTTAGCTTGGAGAGATTTCTTTTCACTAGCCCTGTGGTGTCTACAGGACAAAAAGTGAAGGAGAAATTTTCCTAGTTAGCCACAAATAGCCAAAAAAATAAAAGACACATCCTAAATCTATTCAAAAAAGGTTTTGCGTTGTTTTTTAACTCAATTCATACCTTAGGATCTATATGATAGAGAAATCAACTTTATTTTATAATGAAGCTGGTAAAATCCTGTAAGCAAATATATCTATGTTATGAAACCATTTTCTCATTTGGGTGACAGTTATTTTAAAAGAAAGAGCCTTTTGCAAAAATCTATAGAGAACAGATTTCAAGCACATGGGAAACTAGGGATCCCCATATATTTTTCATTATAAACACCTAACATCTAGTAAACAAGGCATGCTGGGAAAAAATTCCATCACAGCTGGAGAGCCAAAGGCTGGCCTAATTCCTAGCTAATTTAAGAAATAAAAGAAGTTTTAGTCATGTTTGAATGAATGAGAAATAGTATTGTCATTAATGAATTACAGGCCTTCACTGTGTCACGTTACTAAACGATGCATCAGAAGTATGGTCTAAATGTTCTTTTGTTTAGTCATATGACTTCAAAGGAGCAAAAGATTCATGTGATGGAAAGTAAGGAATGTGAAGTCATAAGACAAAATCTTGCTGTAAATTCAAAATGGCTGCTATATGAGGTTTAGGCAGAGCCAATCAAGAATGGGATCAGGAGTGGACAAACAAATGTGAACATGTTTAGGTACCAGCAGGAATACCTAAAGCGTATGTCTATCCATTTCAAAGTCATCATTAGCCCAATACACCCTTTTAGAATTTTTCGCTCATGGAGACCACCAAAAAAGTTGATGATCTGTTTGGTAGTGAAGCCAAAAGGCGTTTGCTTTGCTTAACAGCAAAGTATAATTTGTCTCTTTCTTTTTATGGATAAAACTTTACCTCAAAGAAGAACTTAACCTATTCATTTTAAAAATTGCAAGCAGGCAGGTTCTTTGTTGCAGAAGGAACATGGTATGTCTGCAAAAAGGAAAACGTACTATTAAAGAATAAGTGACTACTATGCACAAGTGCAGGAGTTACATCACAGGTTAAAATTACCACTTTGTAGGAATATTGTAAGTATACACTTAATAAATTGTTCATGTGAAAAGCATCTGAACACAATTATGTATTTGAAATAAAAAAGATTTTCAACTCCTTTAGTACATCAATCCTTTTTTTTCCCCTATGTAGAGATGTTCTATCTCATGACAGATGGGATAATCATCAAGAATCAGTACCAGAAGAGAAATTACACAGAACTGATTAAGAATAAGTAAAAAGGTACTTAAACTTCGGGTCATCAGGTACAGCTTTCTCTCCAGCAAACCCTCAGGGGAACAATAAGCATAACAGTAGTGACAACCAAAAACACATTCCTGTCACTTGATAATAGCAGCAGTATGTTTTAGGTTACATCACACTGCAACTTTATATGGCTTTGAGGTTATAGACATTAGAGTGCCTAAGTACAGTCTATGATCACAAAATACATTGACATTTTTCAGGACATAACAAGGGACTGCAGTTTTGTCTCCAGAAAATTTTCAGCTGGGTGGGGGGGAGCTGTACCTGGGTGCTCAAAAAATGGGTGGGATAACCTGCAACACATTTTAGTGTTTAGTTGTTTAGGTTGCCATTGGCATTCAGTAACCCCTATAATTGTGGCCATATTTTACTGCCCCCTATGCTTTGTTCCACCTGGAACCTGGAATGACTGGCCTTCTAGTATGCAAAGATAGAAAAGTTTAAATCTTCTCGCCTCTTCCAGAGCTGGCAGGCTGCCTGTACTCATGGACAGCTCTCTTTACACAAACCCAGCCTAGATTGTTGTCTGATGACAACTGGGTGGCTACTAAAAAGTGATGAGTGGTGCGCCCGGCTAAAAGGAGCTTAAATGGGTACTGTTTAGGAAGGTAGGGTACTTTTCTGGCACAATTATAATTTCTTGATATTACCTATAGGATTGCAAAGTTCAGGCCCACTTTAACAGGCATTTAGGCTCAAATGCCTTGGCACCTCCCCCACCCCCCACCCCCCAGTCAGTCAGTGCTGTTCTGTTAGCAAGATTATGCAAGTCTTTCTAATGTTTTGTACTATAAGCCCCCAAAAAAGGTAAAACTAATACTATTCATGAGGTAAGGATGATTTGTTTCATCCACACAGAGATCTGCAGACTGGACTGTGAAGTGATGATTAATTTGTACTCCCAAGAATTAGTGGCTAAGAGAATAGAACACTAGGTGAAAGGTTGGCTAAGCCTTTAAATCCTTTTAATCTTGTAAGCAAATTATAGGATCTAGGAAATTGACACTGCAGGCACACATAATAAATCAGTTTTCCTCTATGTCTGTATCTTGAAAAGCCACTTATGTTAAATGCTTTCAACTCAACATTAGTTAGTAAACTATGAAATATCTCACAAGAGCAAAAAAAAAAAGTTTTCACCACAAGTTTTATTTTTAAACTTTGGAGTGGAAGCGGCTTGGCAGGAATCTTTTAATTGGACAAGTTATCAGTTTAGAATACTAAGAAAGGTAATATGAAACAAAGATCAGGAAGGAATGTTGACATAAAATCTGACCTTTCGTCAAATTATTTGTATATGAAATTGCCATAAATGTATGATACTCTGTCATTTTTTCTCTTTCAGGCAAACTTTAAAATCCATAACTGACCCAGTTATATTCTACCTTACACCTATCCTCCACTATCCCCTTATTCTGTCATAAGTATTACAAAAGACCAATGTCAGAATTTACAAGGAGCAAGGGCAACACCCTAGCCATTACATGCCAGTATTTGGTTTAGGCTGCTAGGACTGAGAACTGCATCGTGGGAGAAGGTTGGTTACATTTTACCATCCCTAGAAGCATCAGATAGTTTGCAGTGACTATGACATACAATATGGCACATCAGGGAAGAACTATAAATGGGTTGAAAGGTAGACCGTGTCACATTTTTCAGAGCTTCAATTCCAACTGTTTTTTTTACAATATCATGAATTAACATTGCATACTCATCCTTTCACCTACCCTTGAAGGCTTTAAGTAAATGGGAATTCATGTTTTACCTGACTGTATTGTAATGAAATCAAGCTGAAGGTCACACTAGTTCTTTATCGACTTTGTTCTCTGGTGCTTGTACAACCACTTTTCCATATGTTTTACTTCTGACATGCCTTTGTGAAATGTTTTTTTTAAAGATCTGGGATGCAGTTGTTTGAATTTTAAGCAGGATCATATGGAGTTGTTGAGTGACAGGTAGAGTGATCAGTTTTGCTTTGTTTAAACGGTTTGTATCCCTCTGTATAAATTTATTGCTCCGTTTAAACCGTTTGTATACCTCTGTATACATTTATATGAGAATGGAAGCCAAATGATTTTAAACTTATGTCAAACTATTTTGTTCTGAAAGCCTACAGCCTTTAACTAAGTTTAGGGTTAATGTCAGTGCTAATAAACCAAGGACAACGGTATCCTATAAGGGGTACTTACCATCAGTGGGTTCACTTCCCAGAAAGGATCCACCATCAGTGCCTTGTAATAACTCTCACAGGAGCCAACGTCCCAGGAAAAATTCCAGGAGAACCAAATTTTCATTGTCTCCCAGAAAGATAAGTCTGCTTGATAGCAGCTGCGAGCATATCCCTAAGTGGAAGTGCAAACAAATGCATTAATATACAATGCAGACACAAACAGATAATATTATCAGGCTTATACCTAAACTTGGGTAATAATCATGTGATGCAGATCCATGTTCCCAAAAGCCTCGCTTTTTAATAAAAAGAAGCAGAAAATAAAGTGTATATGTTAAGCCAGTGTTCATCCCAGAAAACTGTCATAGGAACAGGTTTTTCCATTAAGGCTTTAATTGGATTGGTATTAAAATGTACTTGTATTAAAAACTTGTATTAAAATTAAAATGTTTAAACAAACATGTAAAAAAAAAATACACCTAGAGGAATTTAAAATGTTTTTAACACTTGTATTAAAGGCAAAATTTGTATATTAAAGACTTTTAAATGCCTACAAATGCCCATAAATGTTTAATTGTTTTGTGCCTTTAAAATGCCTTTAAACACAACCACATAATGAAATGAACAAATGAATCCTCTAATTCAGCCAATGCTAAATTGTAAAACTGAATTTTGCCCATTGTAATTTAAACATCTTTTGGCATTGCTTGTTCTTTTTATTCTAGTAAAAAAAAAATCTACAGAAAAAAACGGCCTGGATATACTCCACTATGTTGCTTTATTACGTATTCAACTGGGTTTATTCAAGACATCGCTCGTTTATTTTTCAGTTTCGAACATGACCATACTTTGTATATCCTCATGGAACTGCCTGTTTTTCATATGTCATCATGCAATGGTGATACTTCTATAGATGCACAATTGTTTGTGCCACAAAATGTCTGTTGTATTACCCCAACTATAACTATCAGTCATAAACATTGTAATGTCACACCAGTAAGACATCAATATTTTTGTTATTTCCCATACTGACACCAAAGCTAGTAATAGCTGTAGATTGAAAAAACTTTTGAAGGCTTTAAAAGTTTACAGATACAATGGTCATTTACAAGCATGGAAATTCTCTACTGACTTTAATTTCTGGGTGTGAAATTGCAGATCTGCTATAGGTAGAATACCCTTTTATATAATACAAGCTGGTTATATAACAGAACAGCTGGAATCTCTCTCAGAGGTAATTCAAATATTCAAACAGCAGACGAGGGATAATAAAACACTGCAGCGGCAGAGATAAAACATCTCACACTGTGCTGAATAAGTCTGGAGAAAAGGTGGAGAGGGGCACACTTCACCCCTGCATGCTCTTCAGCCGCTACATGTCAAATACGCTGTTTGACCAAGTTGGAGCAAAGGAGTGGGACCCAAGGAACAGTTAAAAGGCAAAAACTTGACATGGACAAATCTAAGGCATATGAAGCTAAGGGAGAACACATCTGTGAGTGACAAAATGTCAATTTACATTCTGTGGATTCTGCAAAAAGAGTAGGGAGTACCCGAGAATAAAATGCCAGACCCTCACAAATCGGGGGTTACACTGCAGGGATGAGGCTCTCTCCCCTAACAATGCCCTTGCCACCAATGGGAGCAGGCAGGGGTCTGTTTTTTTGCCAAAAGTAAAAAGGGCTTCATTCCTTTGGCCTACTTCCTTCTTTGGCAAGCCAGATTCTAGAGAGCCTTCATTCTAGTAGAATGAAATATTTAATGCCAGAGAATTTGACATCATGTAGCTCAATTTCACCTGAAAAGGGCCTGGATGAGACAAAGTGTAACTATGTTGCTGCAGATTTGCAGCATTTTATTTGGGATCCAGGCCCAGACGGATTGAGTAGGTCAGGCATTTCATCCTTATTCAGGAGTATTCCAAGTTTCACGTCTCTGGGTCCAATATCTCTGAAGAGAGCATAAAAGGAGAGAACCAGGAGACTTTGTGCTTTTGTGCTTTTTTTATTTCTGTCATGCTGTAATGACACTGATCCCCTGCAAGGGAAAACCCTGGAAGATTGCTTTTGTCTATATTTTTGTGAATAAAGGTGGGCGGAGCACCCTGAAATTGGAAATACCTATCTTGAGTGAGTGTATATATATTTATAAAAAGCAGAGGGGACATTCAAAATGCCTGCACAAATCTTTGGAGATGTCTGCAAAATCCAAGCAATTTGGCCAAAACACACTTTTTTACTGCTAGTCTAAATATAGCCTAAAATGAATATTTCCTTGAATATTTTTCTGTTAATGGTGACATTTCTACACATATATTTTCATTACTTGCCTATATTTGTATTAAACTAATAAACATTTATTACAAAGCTTGTCCATGATACAATATTTGCAGAGAACTAATAATAGTCTTGCAGTCGCTGGTACGTGAAATGTTATCTTCCAATGCTTTCCTTCACTTGAAAATGCTTGATTCATAAGGCCAGGCCAGTTGATTTTTTTCTAAAGTACAGGTACACATGTATTCTAATAATTGGGAGAAATAGGTGCCCTATGCCCCCACTGAGAAGAGATTTCAAATTTCAGCAACACTCAACTAACATCATAAGATTATTAAAGGTAAACACAGAAAATCTCTTAACTATTCCACAGATGTATTGAGCACCTCCTTTCCAACCTTTCCTATGTGCCAACTCACCATGACATGAACTTGAACTGCATTCAAGCTCACTCAGGCTATGTACAATATTTGTATCTATGTCCATAATCCCGGGGATAAAAATGGATTTCCAGATGAAATGAACAGAAAGGAAAACAGATGTAAACATTGTGTAATCTGGAACCAAATGAATCGTATAGAATACTTTCTCTAAATGAGGTAAGATTAGATTGTCTTCCCAAAGAGGCCTCCAGCTTAGTGTGCGGGAAGATCACAAAATAATTTGTCAGCGCAATCTAGACCACCAGAGTATTACTGCAGCAATTGATGTATGACCAGGTATAGTTCTATTTTAGGCAGCACTCTGGCTTTGAAGTACTGGGACCCAAGGTTCAAATCTCAGTGAAGCCAATACCTGCAAAGAGTCTGCATGTTCTTATTGTGTTTTCGTGGACTTCCTTTAAGCACTTACATGCCAAAACTTGCATTTAGGTTAACTGGCTCCCTGTTCTTTCTTAGAATGTGTTAATACCACATAGCAATGGTAGGGACATTAGATTGTGGGCCCCCTTTGAGAGACAGTTAATGCCATAACTATGGACTTTATTAGGCGCTGAATAATATTTTAGTGCTATATACAGTCGAACCCACTAGGTTGAATTCAGAGATACATCTGGTACATCTAGCATGAATAGGCCTTGAATTTTGGACTAATGGAGGATTTTGTTTCTGATGCTTTTATCCTTTCCACTTGTAAGCAAGCTTGAACTTTTTTGGTAATGGTAACCTCCTTGTATTTAAACATCTTTCAATCCAAGCAGCCATAAAATTTCTAAAAGAACAAGTTATTTTAGCGCAACAAATTGCAGGTTTTTTTGGACACATAGAAGCCAACCAAACCTCTTTCCTGCTAAACACTTTATGCAAGCTTCACATACTGGATTTTCTTAGAGCTATGAATTGTTTGCACATCTTAAAAAAGCCTTAAGAAGTTCTAAATAAGTTCTTATTTATTTACTAACAAGCTTAATAATAACACTTTCCAAAAACTTAGGCAAGAGTGGAAGAACATTCTGTTAGGTCCATGGCCAAGGGTGAAATATTCTGTAAAATGTTCCGTTTGGTTCTTCGATAGCAGAATCTGGGAAGCAGATGGCACCAAGGACAAAGACACAAATCATTTTAATGATTCTTTGGTACCTCATTTAATACAAGGTAATATGACTGCCTGGATCTATAAAACTGTAGTAAGTAAACTTACAGATCTGATCATCTAAAGAACAAAGAGTGGTAGTGTCACACTTACTGATTTCACATTTCAATGATGGGCCCCTCCTCTGGCACCTGACCACTGATGCAAATGTTTTGTTTTAGCAAATCATCACAGAGACAAGCTGCTGTGACTTTCCTCTATGTAATCCTTGTACTCCAAAGTATCCCCTTATTCTTCCTACCAAACCTTCCTCCAAAGACTCATGTGCACCTGTGATCTCCTGTTACTCCTAGTGCTTCAGTAACCCCTTTGCATAAGTGGTTCTAGTGACTGTTTCTGATACTGAAATTCTGGTTACCAACTCCACCTGCTTGTTGCCCTCTATGATGATTGATCGTTCCCAACTGTGAGATTGTCTTTTGCTTTGATACCTTACTCTATTGATGACTTCAACATTGTGTCCAAGGGCCACAACTCAGGAGGTGCCTGCAACAAACCTATTATCCCTTGGTGCTCTGGAGAACACACTGGGCAGTTCCCAGTAGTAACTGGCCCATAGACTCTACACCACTGCTTACACTCTGCTTTGAGCTAAAGTACTGAGCACCTATCACAACAGTACCGAGTTCTTATCACAACAATCAAAGCAACTTTAACCACCTGAGCGTTACACTGAGGTCTAGATTTCTGTACCAAAAGTGATCCACTGTTTTTCATGAAATTTTTTTTTAAATCGTAGACCTGTAACTTACAGAAATATGTCCGAACAAGGGTTCTAGTAGATATTATGAATATAAAAAATGTTTGAAACACACAATCATGTAAAAAAAAAAATACTTTTAATAAAATTAAAGGAAATTAGGCGAAGATCAGCAAAGGTAAGATAAGACACAGTGTTACACACTAGCCATCCAGGGAATAACTGGCAATTTTTAAAACTTTGATTCTGTATTTATTGGGGTTTGTTTTGAATTATTTTATATTTGATTGGATACGGGAGTTTGTATCCAATCCAATATAAAATAAGAATTTGAATTTCCAAGTTATTTACTTTTATTTTATTTTTTTTATTTTTTTTGTATTGGATTGGATACTGGAGTTTGTATTCAATCCAATACAAAATGAGCGTTTGAATTTACCAGTTATGTACTTTGTATTAATTTTATATTATTTTGTATTGGATTGGATACGCAAGTTTGTATCCAATCAAATACAAAATAAAAATTTGAATTTCCAAGTTATTTACTTTTATTTTATTATTTTTTGTATTGGATTGGATACGCAAGTTTGAATCCAATCAAATACAAAATATAAATTTGAATTTCCAAGTTATTTACTTTTATTTTATTTTTTTTTATTTTTTGTATTGGATTGGATACGGGAGTTTGTATTCAATCCAATACAAAGGAGACAGTTTGAATTTACCAATTACAAACTTTTTTTTTTTTCCGAATTATTTTGTATTGGATTGAATACAGGAGTTTGTATTGAATCCAATACAAAATGAATGAATGAGTTTGAATTTCCCGCACGCGCGCCGACGTCATCACGCACGCAGGGAGGAGCCGTACGTTTTTTTTTTTCTCCACCGTACGGCTTCTCCCTTCAGAGATCATCCAGCGCTGGAACGAGAAGGACGTGGGACGATCAGCGGGACCAGGTAAGATGCCGGCCAGTATCTTGTGTTCCACCGGCCGGCATCTTACCGGTCCCGCTGGCACCCGACACTGGAGAGGGAGATCGACGGACGACGATGCTGGAAACGATGCTGGAATAGGAAAATGACGCTGGATGTGCACAGTGGGACCATGGAGGTAAGGCTGTGACAAAAATACGGGTTTAACCATCCTAGCCATTTTTTTTTGCCCGTACGAAGGTCGGGAATAACGGCTAGGTGGTTAAGTGGATTTAGATCCCTGTGCATGACAGGAAACATGTTCTCCATGACTCCATAAAAAGTAGTTGTAGTGTTGGTGTACACAATATCCTGCAAAGGAGGATAGGAAAAGTAGACATTGTCCTTGTTATTTAAGGTATACGTTTTACCAACTTTTAACAAGAAAATTACATCATCTGGTTTGCTAAATCCACATGGCCACATCCGTTTAATTATTAGAAAAAATAAATAAAAAAAGAAACAAAAAGAAAAAGGGTGAATAACTAAATCATAGGCCTTTGAGGCCTACATTACAAGTATTTCATTAATACACTATTGAGGAGAGTTTTGATATTTGAGTTGTTTGATCATATATCTATTACATTTCTTGGGAAAGTATTGCATCCATGCTTTTGTTCCTTGTGTGTCCTTCTGGTTGAGAGGGGGTTTATGCCATCACCCACACTTAGGATACCAATGTAAGTCATACATTTGGGGAGGAATGTAAGTATGTTGGTAAATGTTTTTGTAAAATGTATACAATGCAAATTTTATGATTGGAGATCTCCCATTTCCTGAAGAAGTGGAACTAAATCTATAAAACACATATAAATTTGGGTATTCATAAAGGAGACCACTATTGAACTGTGAATATTCATGAATGTGTTGTTAACCAGTTTGATATTTTATTAAGGCTTAATAAATCAAGTTTTTAACTTATAACATGTGCAAAAATATTTAAAATAGTGCTAATGTAGGCCTTAAAAATACCATGATTTGGTTATTCACCCCTTTTTTCTTCAAGTTTTAAATTTTGGTAATTTTTCAAAAGGGATGTTAAGTCCACTGCTTATGTCATGCAACATCCTCAGTTTTATTAGGCTTGTGTATTTACTAATGGTCACTGAACAGAAAAAGTTATGAAGAACCTTAAGTCAATTATTGAGAAGAAAATAGAAATACCTGGTGAAGGTCATGCACTATAGGGGCTGGTCTTAAATGGTGGATGTGGAAGCATTTCATAAAAGATAACACACCTACATCGTTTCCAGAATTAAATAAATTATTTAGCAATGGAGGTATTGAGGGTATAAGGTGCGGGGCTGGAAATTTTTACAAAAAAGTAAACTTGTACTTTTTAATTCACTTAATTGGTTATTGTATTTTTGGTAAGGTACTGTGGGTGCAGTAAAAACACAGCATGTCGATTCATACAAATTATAAACAAAGTTTAGCAGAGTAACTTAAAAGGCATGTTTTATTAAACACAAAATAATACTGATATATATATATATATATATATATATATATATATATATATTATAATATATATATATATGCATTAATTTGAACTAGGTGTTAATTTCTGTTTATTGTGACTAAACCATTAACAACTGTTGCCTGTTTCAGTCATTCTGATGGCTTTTTCAATGAAAAGTTGATATTAAAAGTTAATGGTTTGTTCCCCAACCGTAGAATAGTTTTCTTATATCAGGATTAACATGGGGTAGAAAACACAGCACATGCACTCTCATCGGATAAATACCAGCACTCTCATCCGGTAAATACCAACAATCCGGTAAATCCGGTAAATACCAACAAAACATTATTACAAAATAGGAGTTCAGAGATAAAAAAGGGTTTTTACCATATGGCAAACCCGAAGAAATTAATCACAGCAACTGAAGACTTGAGGAAGGAAGCAGAACAATTACAGTTCTGCTATATCAACTCTCTTTGCTACTGTTAGGTTAGGATGTATTCTGCATAAAAACAGATGGCCAAGAGAAAAAAATTCTGCCTCAGCAATGCACCATTTAGGAAAATATTTTGCAATAAAATACTAATTGTAAAAAATGTCTTACCTAGCAAAGATCAATGGCATAATATTATTAAGATATGGAAACTACCATAGTTTCCAAAGCTCTGCCATTTGGGAAAATTGTTAAACATTTTTGAACTACCTATAAATACGCCTGGGCTCTCAAGTAACTCAAACTAACAACTAAGAACCACGAATGATAACATGCCAATATCATGAATGGAAAATGATGAAACCTTCAATCCAAGAAAAAAAACACAATACTTAGAATCCAAAAACAATGACACATCCAAGAACAATCATACACTTTACTCTAGCAGCCATTGCATAAAAAACATTAAATACATTCAGATCTTAGCGACCAGTCTGTCTAATTTGTGTTTCCAAAAATTGAGAGTAAGATCTTTAATTTTTGGCCCATGCTTGCCACAGGTAAGTTGATCACTGCACAATCTATTTGATATTGGTCAGTGGAATCATAATACCATAGCAATAACTAATGCTATCCAGTAACAGGCTCTTAAGTTTCATAACCTTATCCAATTGTCATTCTTTCTGCAGAAACAAGCAACTCTTGGCATGTATCTGCTGGCTCATACTTCCCCTATTTCAGTTCTTTAAAGCACGTAAATTCAGCTAACACAAAAATAGGCCGTTTAGGTATAGTCATATTTGTTTTCTACACATTACTACACACTAATTGCTACTACACATTAAAACTATGCATAATACAACTGTGATTTGAGGTACAGGTAGTGTCCGGGTTACATACGAGATAGGGACTACAGGTTTGTTCTTAAGTTGAACGTAAGTCGGAATAGGTACATTATTTTAATAAATGCATTTAGGACAGATGTTTTTCTTAACATATTATTTTTTTCTATTTTTTTTTATTATTGCCGTGCATGCACAGCATGGTGTAAGTTACTGTATAAAATCCACACTGTGAGCTAATCACAAAGCAAAGAAAAAACAAAAAAAAAAAAAACTTTATGGAGCCTTCTGCAAAAGAAAGCAAGCTGTGCTTTTATATGCAGAAAGAAACAACTGCAGAGTTTGTCTTGGTCATTAAGGATTTACAAGAGGTTGCAGCTAAGTTTACCAAAAGACTTCTTCTGCAAGTCATAAGAACTGCCCGCCCCTGCCCCAACAAGCCTCTGTCCTGCACACAAGTGAGCAGGAAAGCCCCGTTCGTATCTTTGAGTCGTCTTTATGTCGGATGTCCTTAATTCGGGGTCTACCTGTAATCTAAAATTTAGGAAATAGAATATTATCCTTCACAAACCAACACACTGACCCTGCCTGCCATTAAGAGAGTATAATGTAGAGATGTAACCCCTTGCTTTCACTCAAGTCAGTCCTTTATGGAGTTAATGAAAAAAATTGAAGCTCAAAAAGTTTTTGCTTTATTTAACTATATCCATATTTTGTGTTTGGATTTGATCCTCCAAGACCTAACAGATTACCTATTAATTCAGTCCACCCAGTATCCTGTGTTATAATGTGTTACTCAAAGGCTGCCCAAATACAGACACATCTTTCACTTAGAATGATAGGCATTGTGTCCTATGCAGGTGCCTGGTGGAATGATGCACACATGAGAACTAGTCTTTACCCCTACAGGATAAGTTTATGCATTTTTTTCATAGGTCAGGAAAATATACATTGTCTAGAACAGGTAACAATAAAAAAAAATAATTGATGTAACTTGAACTTCTAGGATTTCAGATGCAAAACAGCATTTGAACTGTGTAAGAGAGGTCACTTATACATAGCCCTACGGCTGCGGACCCTTTGCCTGAGCATTTGGTCCCATGGAAGGTCAGAGTTCATCTTAACTGATTCTACCCCTTTAGCATAGATTACAAAAGCAAATGCCTGACATTCTCAAGTTAGTTAATTTGTGGATTCTGCTACTAATATTGAATCTAAGTGAACAGTGTTGACAGGACAGTATGAAAGGATTATTTTTTAATGTGTAAAGGTGCACTGTTATATTTCATTTTATTTACTTCTTTTTTACTTAAAATACAAAACATTTTTTCATTTTAAAAAAGAAACACAACTAATATGACAAATATTATTGTTTTAGAAAGTCATCATTCATTCATTGCAACAGATCTACTGCTTGTGTAATTGGTTCTTCAAAGTCTGAACAGAACACACAGTAAAATTTAAAGCATTACATGTTCTATCAGATTTTGGGAAGTAAGCTTTTCATTTTTGGCAATACATCTACAGGGGCACTGATGATTTAATGTTTTCCTTAACAAATTAAGTGATTAGAGAAGGTGCCTTTACTAAATCATTATTTGACTTGTCTATTTCAGAAACGGGTTAAAAAGGAAGAATGAGAAAACCACACTCAAAGTGGCAGCATTAAGTAATTGCTCTTTGTATTATAATTTGTGCATATTTACATCTTCTAATGAACTATGAGATCATTTAAGCCGTTTTGGCTCCTTTTTCCCCCCAAGTTTGTAAATGTTGCAAGTCATCAACAAATAATTAGCACTCTCAAGATGGAACTCTGGAAATATTTAGCTTGACAAGAGCCGAGTTTGATTCGTTTTGGTTAAGAGCTATGTGCAGCCTGACTAGGCTCCTTCGTCATCTTGTAGGGAAACATTTGGGTATGAGTGATGGCTTGCAAATCTCCTAAGGCTGTAAGCCAAAGCTGTTTGATATATAAAGTCTATGTCAGGATCATGAGCTTGAATGTAACACAAGGATTATTTGTTAGACATGAGGATACATTACACTATTACAAAGTCATTGATTTGAAGTATGCGTGATTGCATTTGGGTTTATGATACCAAACAAAAAAGCTGTAACTTCAATTCAGATAACTTATACATAAAATTAATTACAAAAATGCTAAAATTTGTAGGGAAAACTGACTGCAATGATCCCTTTCTGACGCACTAATGTAAAAAATATTTGGTAGATATCTACTCCTGAGTAAAGCTTTCTCTTAATTATATCAGGTCCTATCCTCTCAACCTACAATGTCTCAAAGGACCCACAGATGGGTCTGGGCTGCTGAAATTTCTGGAGCTGGATCAGGAAGACCGGGAAAATGGGAAGTAGACATACTCCAGTCAGGCCAGCTAGATTTTTTTTCCCCACTGGAAGATTTGGTGAAACCCCTGGCCATCAACTACAACTATCAACTACAACTTCAAGTCTTCTCTTTCATTACAAATGGAATTAAAAAAAATTCTTTCCCACCCACTTTTGGGGCTTGTAAAGTTATTTTAGTTCCCCCTTATACTTGTGTAAGGTCACTTATGTTAGTGCAGGATAGTTTACTGAATTTACCTAAGTTTAGGGACGGAATCCTTGTATATTTTACACTCCTATGAGAATGTTTTTAGATTGTTTTCTTCAGACATTTCTGGAGATGACCTGAGACATTGCAAATGTAGTTATGTGGATGGTTAATAATAATCTTAGCCTTTCTGGGCATGTCAGGCCCACATCTATGTTGATCCCCATCTACTGCTTCACATGAGTGAATGATCCCAGCCACATGGTTGCTTCACATTAGTGCACTGAGAGTGACAGCACAGAGAATACAAATAGAAGAACTGGGACCAGAAAATTGGCTCATTACAGACATTTGGCAAAGTAAGATTCCTACTAAGCTTGCATTACACACAACATGGTAAAAATATGTGGAACCTGTAAGTATTTTTTTATGCTCCCTACTGTTTTTTGCGTTTTCATTTGAAGTACTCTTGAGAACGCTTTAAAGATTCTTGATTCAATAAGGAAGGACCTACTCATTGATTTCAGCTCAATTTACCGCAAATAAATTTTGCAAAACAACATTCTGACTGCAATTTAAGAGACAGGAAATGCACACAACATGAAGGAATGCATATTTTCATGTTCATAATCTGACTTAAGTTTGCTCAAATAAAAACATATTTCTTCTTAATGTGGTTTCATGTCCCACTTCTGATCTCTAGTCCCCAGTGCATTGCTCAAGACCAAAGCAATTAATCACCATTGTGATCTGTAATTTAGATCCTATTTTATTTATTATGGCCCCTTGCTTACAGTAAGATTATTTGTGGGCCAAATTTCAATGTGTTTTAACAATTTGTGATTGCAAAGTGCCTCCTGAGACAGCAGTTTAGCTTCTAGTTCACACTTCCTGAAAGAGCTTTGTGGTTTAAAGTACACTCTGGTCAAACAATACATTTTTCTAAGGTTTGACAGAGGAAAAACTGCATTATCTCCTTACAGTGGCTGATATACTGTATATACTTAGTGGGTGTTCCTCAACCTTACCCTCCAGAAATGCAAGTCGGTGAATTCATTGGTTCCATGAGCCACCCTCTGTGGTCCTCAGAGAATAACGCAACACAAAATTATGTGACCAGAGGCTGCTGTCCTCTTCAAAGGAACTGAATTACCTTATATAGCACTGGCAGATCGCCTATTAGATGCTACACTAGACTGTGTATTTACAACCTTTAAATTATTATTCTAATTATTATTACACAGTAATAAATTACCCTAACTGCATGTTTTTGGGATGTGGGAGGAAACCTGAGTACCCAGAGTAAACCCACGCAGACACGGGGAGAACCTGCAAACTCCATGCAGATAGTGTCCTGGCCGAGATTCCAACCTGGGACCTAGCGCTGCAAAGGCAAGAGTGCTACCTCTGAGCCACCCAGAATTTTTAGTTCTGGTTTAATATTCATACTTTTCATGCTGCACTCAGGAGAAGGTGCAAGGCCATCACTTCTCATAGCATTTGTGGAAAGACCAATAAGAAATCAACAACACTTCCAATTCAAAGACAGGTTTTCATAGTAATAGGATAGCACCATCCTGACACTTTAAGAAGATAGCCCTTCCTTTACCAAAAACAAATAAGAAATTATAGAATTTTCCAATTGACATGAATGCCTTTCTGTCACAGAAACAAGATTAAATAAATATTACAAAAAGTTAAAAAAAAAATTTACATCAGGCAAAATGAACACAATGCTGGGAAACAAAATTTGATCCTGTCCTAAAGTGACTACCAGCTTGTCCTCCCCCCCCCCAAACTGTACAAAATGGCTGACATTACCCATGTTTGTATTAAAGTGTGAAACATTAATAAAAAGCATAGGGCTTATCTGCAAAAAGAAAATACATTCCAGTTCAAGGACCTTAGGTCATCTGCAAGACCTGAGAAATAAATCACAACAACATATACCCGATTTAATTGCTTTTCTATCAGTCTCTGGTACTGCTTTACGCATGTGTAAACAAACATATATCATCCAAAAATCCGAACTCCCACAGCTCAGGAGGAACACAACTTGTGAAACAATTCACCTCACCCGCTAAAACCCAAAAGCAATTTTCTCTGACACTTTTCACACCTTTAGACATCAGACTAAAAATGTGAAGATTGATCGGGTTCCTAAACGCATGAGAAGACATGTTTAGTCTGAAGTGATCTGTCAGACACTAAGGGGAAAGGAACTGAATTTGATGTAAACTGCTTGAGGGAACGCACAGTTTTTTTTTCAAAAGTCCAATAACAGCCTGTAAAGACATGCTACACTCTTACTCAGGCTTATTAACGTGCTAATCAACACTTATTTATATGGAGATGGGAAGATGATAATGTTTAATACCAATATGAAATTAATTCAATGGATGCAAACACATGCCTTATTGGTTAACTATAGCATGTTTTGATTAATACACATTCCAAGTTATTATTAGAACACAGATTGCTAACAGTGAACATCATCCAATTTATTTTATTCTGCATTTCAGCAGAAGGAAAAGGGCTAGGACATCAGGTTTGCACCTCAGTTCTAAACCTTTCATACACTGCTAAATAACAAAAACAGAAATATAGACGGACATTGAGAATTTTTTATGTTTATACTGTTTACTTTGTTTTACAAATAAACATTGGGGCTGAATTTGTATTAGCTTTTGTCTTGTTTTACCACTCCTGATGCTTACCGGAAAATACTAGGCTACCGGAGCATTAAAAGGTGGTTAATAAGCTTTTGTAAGTGTTTGCTTTATGGTTGAACGCAGTGTTTTTTATATAAATAAAATTGCAATTATTTGCAAGTGGAGAATTTAGCTGCTTTTGGACACTAAATGTAGCGTCTGACAAAAACCTGTGGAAATGTGACCAGAGGCAAACCTACCAATAATGGAAATGAAAATCTGCATAGGTAAATTGCAAAAGCTATGGCACTTTTTTACATACAGTGTGGGATAAAGTATTGAACACCTCAACGTTTTTCTCAGTAAATATAATTCTAATGGGGCTATTGACAAAAATTTACACCAAATGTCAGTAACAACCCAAGTAATCCACACATACAATGAAATCAAAACAAATAAATCCGTAAATTAGGTTACCAGTTATATAAAGTTTGCCAGGAGTTCAATTTTGGTCTCGGCTGACCAGACTATATTGTGCCAGTATTTCGCTGGCTGTCCAAATGTTGTGCAGTAAACTTTAAATGAGCTTTAACATTCTTTTTCTTCAACAGTGGAGTGTTACGTGGTCAGCATGCACATAGGCCACGTTGGTTGAGTGCAATACTTATTGTTTTCTTTGAAACAATGGTACCTGCTAATTCCAGGTCTTTCTCAAGCTCTTCGCGAGCAATTCTTGACTCTTGGACAACTCTTCCGATTTTTCTTTGGACTCTTATGTCAGAAGTGGTGCAAGGAGCTCCTGATTGTGGCCCGTTTGGGGTGAAATGATGTTCTCTTCAGTTCTGGATAATGGCCCCAACCATGCTCACTAGAAGATTTAGAAGATTAGAAATATGTCTGTAACAAATGCCATCAGTATGTTTTGCAACATTAAGGTTGCAAAGGTCTTGAGAGAGCCTTTTGCATTTACCCATCACGACATGCTTCTTGTGCGATACCTTGGTAATGAGAAACCTTTTTATAGGCCATCAGTTAGTACTAAACCAGGCGATAATATTTGCACTGATAGGGGAAAGGATGGCTTTCTGAATACTGCCAGATTTCAAAAGGTTTCTTGGCTTTCCATGTCTTTTTGCACCTCCTTTTCTTCATGTGTTCAATACTTATTCCCTGTACCATTCCACCTATTGCACATACTCTAAATGTTTGGATTTATTTGTTTTGATTTTTTGGTTAGTCTAGATTACTTGGGTTGTTACCAACATTTGTTGTAAATTTCATGTCAATAGCCCTATTAGAAATATAGTTACTGAGAAAACCGTTGACGTGTTCAATACTTCTTTCCCCCCCACTGTATGTAAAAAAAAGTGCTATAGCATTTGCAATTTACCTATGCAGATTTGTATCTTCTTTTTTGGGGGGGGTTTGCTTGTGGTAGCACATGTAGCTACATGTAGTGTTTAAGAGCACCTAATTTCTCCACTTACAAAAAAAAGGCCCCCTGCAATCTTTGCTAAAAGTTTCTTTACTACTAAAACTACGTAAAACGTAGTACATAAAATGTATAATACACTTTCTACAAAGAATGTTAAGGAATAAACATATGAACGTTGCAGGTCCAGAAACAAGGAAAATATAATACCCAGAACAGTAAAATACCACATTAATCAAAATGATTTCAAGGCACTGCAATGGGGGGTAATTTGTCTTCTGTTTGTTTACTCACTCCCTTTATTGATGTCATTTGTTCTGATTTAGATTTCAAAAGTCCATTCATTTAGTTAAGATTGTTTAACAGCTGTCACCTTCCAGAACACAAATGAGGTCAGCCTGGTAACAAATGGTTATACAACATGAAGAATGTTTGCTTTAACTAAGGCAATCACCCACTGAATGTGCCACATATTGTTGCAGGTGGGTAACACACAGTGATGAGAGCCATTGAACTGGGTTATATTTTCACATTCTGTTCACATATGACAACTCCCCATGGCCCTTTATTCCCAAACCGACTTTTTATGGCTTGTTGTAGCAATTTACCAGTTTATGTTATCAAATTAAATGTGGATTTAAACCAGTTTTTAAAGTGTCCCTTGCTATCCAAGTCCTATGATCTATGACCCGATGATCCCTATCTAACCCTCTGATCTTTATAAAAAAACATTTTGTCTACATACCCCAACGCCATCAACCTACATCTCATTAACAAAGGAAACGTCAACAGTAAATTTCATTTTTTAACATTTATTTTTCTCTTTTATAATCTCCAGGAATACTAAGTAGTGCTTTGCAGTAAAGACAACTATTTTCAACAGTTCCTACCACAGTAATGCAATCAGACTGGTCATTATTGCACAAAAGGACAAGTGATGTCCCTTCTGCAGTATTCTCTCCTATCTGACTCATCGGTCATGCTATCTGTCAAAAAGCTGAGCAATGCATTCACAGCGTCAGTTTTGGTTGCCATGATACCTGGCAATCCTGGCTTCCCCTGCACATACTGGGAATGAATCAACTCCCATGCACCTGTGCAGGATTTACATCATACTGGCCCAGCCAATCAAGATAGCCAGTCAACAGGAAGAGAAGAAAGAAGAATGCAGGTGTCCCATGTGGACAATTACTGCAGAAGAAAGAGAGTTTTGTAGGTTTAGTTCTGCTTTAAGGACACTTTCTAAAGGTAGTAGTAGTTTGTTGTCACCGCTTGTTAGACAGAAGTCTTGCACTGGCTACATGGTTGCTTGGTATTGTTGTATTCAGAGAGAAAGTCTGAGGTCTCATTAGCACAAGGAGATTTTAATTACTTTTCAGACTCAGGCTACGTACACACGTCAGATGATTCTCATGAGTATGAGGGCTCGTCTGGCACAAAAATCTGACATATGCACAGCAGCCATCTGACATTATTCATGAATCTGTACTGGTGGATCCACGAACGATGGAAGACCAAGGACCGCCAG
Source organism: Pyxicephalus adspersus (assembly GCF_032062135.1). Lineage (NCBI taxonomy): Eukaryota > Metazoa > Chordata > Amphibia > Anura > Pyxicephalidae > Pyxicephalus > Pyxicephalus adspersus. The sequence continues at coordinate 10,159,327 of NC_092863.1, read as the reverse complement.
GAAAGTGAAAGGAGGAGAGAGCAGAGGGCTGAAACTCGCTTAGTCGCTCCCCTCCATGGAACAGAATGGCGCTGTATATACAACGCTTGTTCATTTATCTTTTGGTCTTTTATTGTTGTAAATGATTGTGAAAGTTTCCAAAGACAAAAATCTAACGCGTGCACACAGCCTTAGATGATGCATCTCTTTTTAGTTTAGTGTCAGATTAGCTGAAAAAATTCTAACAAAAACCTTTTAAAAACATAGTAATGATAAAAAAAATAAATTCATGTCAGGCACTTTTAACCCATCTAACTTAAATGCCCTTAGTGTTTAATAAGTCACACAGCTCATCATTATATAACATATTAAAAAAAAGCCTCACTTAAATGAATAAACTTTTAGGTACTGAGGCCTTTTCTACCTAATAATAAAAATGATTTAATTCATTATCATCATCTTGTATTTATACAGCGCCAACATATTTAGGAGCATTTACAAAATCCCTAGTTACAGTTTGGCTTTTAAAGAGGCTCACAATCTAATGTCCCTACCATACTCCTATGTCATTAACACAGTTTAAGGCCAGGTTTTGGTGGACGAAATTGTACAATGTGGGTAAAATGACAAGCATTCTCAAATCAGTGCTCAAAATTGAGCCCTGAGAAAACCACTGCAGCCCGATTCAATTTTTTATACTACCTGTAAAGTGTGGGAGAATAGAATAAACATTCAAATGGCCTGCTAACCTTCCTTCAAAGATTTATTACGAGACCTACTCTCTTCTATTTTCCCTAAACGGACACTGCTTGTAACAATTGTGGTAGCGAAAATAAACAGGAGAAAACCGCCTCCACAACAGAGAATGTGTTTAGAAACAGCAGTCATCTGTCAAAGGCAGATTGCAGCTTTTGACAAACAGGCTCCAAACACAAACAATGTCTCATTACTTGGTAAAATGGCCCCCAATTGTGTGACCGCCTCGCGCAACAAAACTGCATCTGCTTTCTGTCACATCACTGACAACTGTGCATAGATGGTTTAAGTGTGCTGACTCGTTATTTATTGTTTTTGCTTCTTGAATTTCAGAAGATGTACACAGTTATTTGCAAAATATACACAGCACAACTGGCTTTAGGAGAATGCTGAGAAAAGTACAGCACTTCACCTGGGTGGATTAAGGTACGGAAAGTAAAAAGATTACATATTATAAACCTCTATAACATGGATGGTATTCACTTCACCAAGTTATTGGGTGGCTGCGCACTATACACTTCCTCAGATACTATGTTATTTTTTATTATTTTGCTTATTTTCTTTTTATTTGATAAATATAAATGTACAAATCACAGGAAATAAAAAAAGTATACCCTCTTTTAATTCTAAGATTTTTTTTGTATCACGACATATAAAAAGTCACTTGATCCGTCTAAAATTAGGTTCTAAAATTATTTAAAATGTACCTTGGATGTAAAACAACACAGTAAAGATTCCACTGTGTCATTATCTACTTAACAAAAATGAAGCCACAATAGAAAAGCCATGTGTGAAAAAGTACATCTCATGATTTAATTTGTAGAACTACCTTACTTAGTAAAACAGTACCATGAAATAATTATTTTCTATATGACTTTATCTATACCTAATAAAATATGGTGGAATTTGGGCAACTTTTTTTTACAACGTTGCTTCAGTTCAGGGAGGTTTGCAGCGATTCATTATTCTTTTTCATCCATTCTGTTGTAGATTTGCTGGTGTGATTAAGATCATTGTCCTGTTGCATGACACAATTTTGGCCAAACTTAAGATGTCACACAGATGGTGTCACATTAGATTCAGGAATACTTTGGCATACAGAGGAATTCATGATTGACTCAAAGCCTGCAAATTTCAGAGGCTGTAAAACAAGCCAAAACCATTACCATTCAACCAATGTGGTGTTGTGCCAAACCTCCACCTCCCATCTGCTCAAAGGACATTGTTTTAGAAGTCTTAGTAGCGCTTCCAAACAAGCCATACTTGTTCAGTCTTCTGATTTCGCCATCATAAACTTTAACATTTAACTTACTGGGACCTGTAGAGTCAGAGAAAGTTCTTGTTTTTTTTTTTTTGTTGCTATTTCTATGAGCATGGCATGGTCCAAGACATCCGCTTTTGGTAAGATTGGCAACAGTCTTGAATGTTTTCCACTTGCGAAGAATCCTTCTCAGTATCTTTCTTTCTTGGTATTATGTTAACACAGACCTAAATGTTCCAAACCCGAAAACTGGCAAAACGTTTGCTTTATAGAGGTCATAATTCTTGATGATGCATTTGATCAGCCCCAGGCTGCTACATACTACCTTAATTTGTATTTAAGTGGGTGAACTTTGTGTACTTAATGTTAATACATTGCTTGTGTATTGTGATTTGATGATAATATTAAACAACTACCACACCCAACAAGTTTGGAAACTTTGTAGCAATTCAATGACTACATTTTCACAAGGCACTTTTTACTAAACTCATTCCCCTAAAGAAACCACAAAGGTATCAAAACAATAAAAAAGCAATAAGAATAATCATTGCATTGTCAGCTATTAAAGACTACATATCAGCATCATGTGCAGCAGCTGTCACTACCAATTGCTCTATGTGGAAGCAGCTATCTCTCTGCAGAGGACTGGCACACCTACCACTGTGTTAGCTAAAACTACATAAGGTTCGTTAAGGTAAATTATTAGTTTAGCAAAGGAAGTGTTGAAACTCTGCAAAGAGACCACTACTTTTACACTGCAATGCTCGCTCTTTACAGCATGCTTTCTGGGGACAGGCTTTTCTGTGGCTTTTTTCCAAAGAAAAACAACTTTAACACTTTGAACAGCTTTTTTCTGATGCCCCAGGTATTTAGAAAATTTCAACTAAAAGAAAAGTTGAATATTACGTTGTTTTCCAATTATCACTTTCGTTTAACCTTAAAGACAAGTTGCAGGTCTGTACAATACACAAATAAAACAGCAATGTATTCCCTATAACTGCAATGTTTTTCTGTTTTCCTCTATGAATAAACTGCCAACACTAATCGTTTTCATAATGTTATCTCCAAGTTCTAGACCACTACTAGTTTTAGTGCATGGCATACTGCAATTGATAAGATAACAGTTGTTTGTGCCCCTAGTTTTTCATCAAAGTTTTTCTCAAAGTCTCTCTCAAAGAACTGGATTTTAATGACGTGACAGCTTAATCACAACAGCATGAGAAAGAGAGGACAATTTTCTTGTGGTAAGCATGAAAGGATCAATGCTGTTGCGCGGACAGCTTTGGTGGCCATTGGCCAGAATGAGGGAATAAAAGGAGCCTTTTGGTGATAGATGTGTAGCCAAAGTGTCACCCTTCATGAACTGGCATCTTTCTTCATCTGCTGGAACGAGAGGAGCAAAGTGTTCTTTTGCGGTACAGATTTTACAACTTCCATTCATTGTTCTAGATGCAAAGCTTAGAATAGTTAACTTCTAATACCCCTCCAAACGGTTACAAAAGTTAAGGGGTTACACATCCAATAACCCCCCCCCCCCCATAGGAAGCACATGAAAAACTGCACTTGGTACTACACAGTACATCACATCCACCAATAACAAAAACACTCGGATACTGACTTTCAGGTCAATTGACAAAAGATAAACTTCCCAGATCTAGTTAAAGGAAACTAGTACACAGTTAGCACGTGGACCACACATTACACTGAGCTCATACAGACGTTTAAATATTTGAAAATTCTTAGCCAGACAACAAATTCATCTAATCTGCAAACTACTGAAACTACGCAAGTAACATTCTGACTCAGTCCAAAATGTTTAATATGTTCATAATCAACCACAACCTTTGCATAAATATACACACACTTTATTACAGGGCAGCTGAGTTTAAGCTTAAACTTAAAGCCAGTCTGACCATGCAAATCTGAGACTTCCAACAAATGTTTGAATCTGGATAAAGATAGTGTGAAACTTCTTGGTACAGTAATTTCTTTTTCAATTTTCTTTTTATTGAAAAAGACAGTAAGGGGTCCATCTTGGGTGAATTAAAGAATTCTTTTTCTGCATTACAAGCAAGTGTTCCCAGATTACTACATTACTAACAAGGGGGTTTGGTTGATAAGTTAATTGCTACAATACCAGAAAGAAAAACTAAAGTACTAAGCAGGTAGGCTGTGCTCCCTGTATGCAGCCTAAAATGGAATTTGCACCAATAACGAAATAAAATGAACAGCCCATAAAAAATAATAATAGCTTCAATCTAAAGATTTACCCATTAGTATTTACACTCTGTCACTAGATGCCAATTGTCTAATGGCCATTATTATTCGCTTCTTCTGAACCCATGGCCTTCTGGATGTGCCCCAGCTTCGGACTGGACAGTAAAAAAACAAGCAGCAGACTGGTGAGCTCCCAGTGTCATGCTGCCAGATAGCTGGTGAAGTGAAAACTGCTGGGTGATTCACCCAGCAAATTGCGTCTAGAGAAAACAGATATAGTAAAGATTACAAAGCTGCAATACTGTATTTTATATCTAATTAGATTTTAGCTATACCATGCCCATGGGGAACAATATTTATTATTTTGGTACTGGCCAGCTGTCTCTGTACTGCATCCCGGACACCACAGAAGACATTCTTTGATTGAAATGCAACAGACACACAAACTACATACAGAAGAGCACTGGAAGGTTGGAAGGTTTCTGTTCATTGTTACCAGCAAACATCACATGTAAAGATGTGGTCAACCTGCCTGGGAGATCTTCAGGATAATGTTTGGCATTAGTATGTTCAACAAAGAGAAGGAACATCAGACTGAGGAGTAAAACGTAATCAAAAGACAAAAGTTTACATCTAACAGAGTATTCTGTGGATTAATAAAAGTAAATAGCTTACATAAACAGGAAGAGATGCAAACAGAATGACTAAGAGGGATATTGAATGAGAAACATGAGACGATTAACAATAGGTTCAAGAAGAAAACCATATTATAATGCCTTTTTTCCCATATTTACTATTTTATGGCACGGCTAAAGGGATGGAGTCATGTGTCCACCAATGAATTCTGGAAGAAAGCATGTTTAGTAGCGCAATATAAAAATTCCATGAACAAATAAATATCCACAAAACTCTGTCCAAAGTTTCAATTAGAATGTCTAAAAGAAACATTTAATGTGGTTGCTCTTTAACCCGCCCTTTGTCACATTTCCAATGTATGTTTGTTTAACAAACAAGAAAATATATTACAGTGATTTAGCAATAGTGTTGGTGTTCGAATTCGGGTTGTCCTTATATTCGACCTGAATATGGCTGTTTGAATTCTGGTAGACTCGACGCGAAAAAAAAAACGGCATTCGACGGCAAAAATTTGGATTAAAAAAAAAAAAAAAAAAGTGTTAAAAAAAATTAAAATTATTGGTAAATTAATTGTTTGTGTTTATTTTGTTTTTTTTTTTTACAGGTTATCCTACAATGACATGATATCTCTTTTGATATGTTCTGTCTATGATATGTCTGTAACACACTATCCAGCACAGAATTATTATTATACATTTGTTACATTTTTCTTTTATCCACTTAGAGAAAAACGTAACAAATGTCTCATATTACTGTGCTCGAAAGTGTGTTACAGAGTAAGAGATACTTGCGGGTCATCTTCTCTGTGTCTGCAATCATTGAGGAGAGTGTGCGGATCCCCGGGGCACTGCAGGTTAATTAACCTGTAGTGCCCCGGGGACCGTAGTGGAACTGCGGAGTTTATCTGTAGTTCAGTTCCCACGGTCACATGGCGGTGGGAACTTTGCAGTCACAGCTGTGACTGCAGGCGATCCCCGGGCACTAGAGGATGAATTGGGACAAGTTTCCCCATTCATCACATCTAGTGCCCTTTGTTCATGGATAGAGTTTCTCTAACCAAAAACAAGAAACACAGGACTCCCTGATCCAAGATCACATACAACTAGTAAAAGGGCTGCAAGAGCAATCTGATTGGTCTTGCAGCCCTTATTAGTCCCTAAAAATAACCCAAATTGTCCCACCATTGACCTCAATGGTGTTCGAATTCGGCATTCGATCACCCGAACAATATCTCACTATTCAATCGAATAGCTGTCGAATCAAATAGTGAGATATCCGACCAACACAATTTAGCAACTTATAAAAAAACAAGAAAAAACAATACAACTGATCCAAAACAACTATTACAGAAGCACCCTATGTAAAGTAAGGCAGATACCACCTACGTAAAAGGGTATATGAGAACAGCATGCGTATGAGAAAAAGACAGCACTGGGAAGGGCATTTAAAGAAGAACCAGGTTGGATATATATATATATATATATATATATATATATATATATATATATATATATACACACACATACATACATACATACATACAATATACATCCTAAAACACAGGTATCTTAAGTAAGATTGCCTGCTCTTACCCTACGCTGTGCTGAGAAGCCCACTGTGCGTTCCACAACTTACATGCCCCACTCACCTGTATTGTGCACAGTTTGGCTGGGAACAATAAGAAAAATAAAACTGGCAATACATGGAGAGGAACATGGTGAAAGGAAGGATTGCTAACTCATTGTGACTCTTTGCCTACTGGTAGTGTGGTCACTCATTGTGACCACACTAACTACCAGTAGGCAAAGCGGAAGAAAATATAATTTCCACAGCACTGACACTGGGAGCCTAGGGAAAAGGCGCTAAGGAAAAAAGACAAAGTCAGTCAAAGGTTATCATTCATAACAAAATGAATGGTGTCCTCTTTAAGCAAGAGAAACATAAAAATTTGACATAATTCCTACAGAATCTAAAAGAATGGCATGAATATACCTGTGACAAAATCATCAAATTCCATATCTGCTAAAAAATAAAAGGCTGTGTAATAAATAAAACATTGTCTAAAGCTCAAAGGAAAGCAACTCAATAGCAACGCAATAAAATATTTTTAAAACTGAAGAAATTGCAACACCTTGACTGCTGGACATTAAGACAGGAAAAACAAGCTGAGTGCTAAAGGGAAAACACAGTTTTTTTCAGACTACTTCCATTAACAGAAAATCAAACATAAAACTTTCATTGATGAAGTAAACACTACAGTAAAACACTGTAGCTATTTAAAATGTTTCACATACAGTGGATGAGAGGAGCTGCTGCAGGTAGGACTAGTTTGGATAGGCAGTGAGGATGATGTGCAAGTACCACTACTTTCCCATTCATGGGCCAATGCCACCCATAGGAAATTAATAGGGATGTTAGTGAACTATTCAGCACTGCCACTGTCTAATGTTGAAATATTGGTTCATTTAATATCAGCACAGAGGTTGGGGCTGCAGAGTGGCTGGGAAGCTTGTTATGCTGGACTTAAAGAGACTTTAGAACCCTGAACCTTTTTTTTATAACATGCTATACAACCCAGTATTAGTTAACCCTAATCAGCCCAAATACCTTCTTTCTCCCTTTTCTTTTTTTTCAATAATTATTTTTTTTATTACTTGTTCTGATTTTCTTTCAGTGTTGCATAGGAAAATGCCCAATATATTTGCCATGCTTTGTACAAACATCATTTTATCATCATTTCAAATAGAACAAATGAAGGAATTAGGAATGCCTAATTTTTTCATCAATTCTGCCAGAAAAGTTGCATTGCACTGTGGAAATGATATACTGTGAATCTTACCTCTGAAAGTATTCTCATCTTCTTAGCCACTTCTATCTTGTACAGTCGAAACCATTCCCAAGGGATTGAAATGGACAAGCTCAGCACAAGAAGCAGAACAAGATTATGAAGCCACCTGTCCAACAGAGGGCGCTGAGGTATACCCACGCCTTCTAAAGGTAACTTTCTGGCCATAGCTGGTAACTTTCTGACCATAACTTTGGTGGTGGCAGGAGTTCTTTTACAAAGCTGCAGAAATAGGAAAACAAGAAAGCAAATAAGAGAGGAAGCAAGCAATGCTTTTGAGTGAAAGGTCCATTGCTTAAAAGGTGATTCTAATGACCAAAGAGGAGGAAGATGAGGTTCATCTTGTTGTAAGCCAATCACTGTGTGTTTAATAATAAAAAGTTTGTTCCCAATCCAGCTGTAGACAGATTCCATTGTGGTACTTTGATTTTCTTCAAAGGCTTGGACAAGCTGTGACTTCAATCTGCAAGAGAACAGAGACAAATGGTTTATATGTGGACAGGTAAAAAGTATGTAATGATTTTATACACGGAGGAATAAAAAAAAATACCTTCCCTACACCTGGCATCTGCCCAGGAGAGCATCTTCACAATCCTTTCAGCAAGATCCTGGGAATGTGAAGTATTAAAGACCTACCAGAAGATACTTTAGCTCAGTGCCAAAGTATCCTCAGTGTTCACAGGTCCTCACTATGGCATTACCATCACAAAAATGCCTCCCCAAATTCTGGGTATGAAATAAATATATTTTCTAGCTTTTCTTAACAGAATTGTATTTTTATAGTTCAGCCATTTTTACAAAGAATGAGGAGAAATAGTGAATATGTGAACCAAGTTCCACTTTAGGAACATATAAGTAATTTTATTTTTATTTAGAATTTTTATTAAATTACCTGTTAAGATTTTTAAATTTAAGATGTCAAGTGAACTAAAAATGTTTTTGAAGTTTAAGTCTTACGATTTATTTCTTGTAGAGAAAGGATTTCTCTCATTTGCTGCCTGTTTGTTTATAGCCACCTCTTAGAATTGTGTAAGGAAGTGAATAAAAAAAAGATAGAGGTTTAAGGCTTGTGTTATTTCAAATAAATTAGGTATTGACATAAAATTCATACATTATAACAACATCATATATCATATCTCCAGCTCAGTTACAGTTTCACAGAACTGGGATATATGCACTATACAGTTAGGTCCATAAATATTTGGACAGACATTTTTTTTCTAATTTTGATTCTGTACATTAGCACAATTAATTTAATTTAGTTAAACTGCAGACTTTCAGCTTTAATTCAGTGGGTTGAACAAAAAGATTGCATGAAAATATGAGGAACAAATTATAGCAAAGAAGTGGAATATTCTTGAATGGCCAAGTCAGTCACCTGATCTGAACCCAATGGAGCATTTCACTTGTTGAAGACTAAACTTCGGACAGAAAGGCCCACAAACAAACAGCAACTGAAAGCCGCTGCAGTAAAGGCCTGGCAGAGCATTAAAAAGTTGTTAGTTCCTCACATTTTTATGCAATCTTTTTGTTCAACCCACTGAATTAAAGCTGAAAGTCTGCAGTTCAACTGCATCTGAGTTGTTTCATTTAAAATTTATTGTGGTAATGTACAGAACCAAAATTAGAAAAAAGTTGTCTATGTCCCAATATTTATGGACCTAACTGTACAATAAATTCCTACTGCAGGGGTGCCCAAAACATTTATCGCAATCTACTGGACGATCGCAAAGGCAACACGAGTCGATCGCGGAGCCCTGCCTTGCCCTTCCCTTTCGGTAACAAGCAGCCTGCTGCACTTCTATAGGGATGCTGGGGATGTCTTTCTGTGTGAAAAGAGTCGTGTAACAGCGGGGAGTGGGGAGGGAGGCAGAGAGGGCAGTCTGAGGTAAGCAGCGCTGGGCACCCAAGTCAGTTCAGGCTTGGTGTCAGGGTTCAATTACCGAGATACCTTTGTACAGATTAGCAGTTCTTCTTGTGCAGCATGTCATTCTCCTATGACATGTGAACTGCAGGTTTCCTGTCACTATAGTCTTGTAGTGCAATGTCTGTGCAATGTTCTACCATTCAATGTCTCATTAGCTTTAGTCACTTCTGTGTTTAGCATTTTTATTGTTGGTAGATCATTTGGACCCAAGTCATTTCAAAAGCAGCTTGCAAGCCAAAAATGTTTGGGCACTCTGTCCTGGTGAGTACAAAAGGTGTGACCGTGTTTATTCTTTTAAGTCCCTAGACCCGACGTGTTTCGCCAGAAGTGGCTTCCTCAGGGGTAGAATATTTGGGACTATACGGTTTGGAAATGATGGTTTATAATGTGAAAAGGTGTCAGAACATGGAGAAACATAAGGTGACAATGTGTTAAATTATAAAAGATATGTGCTAGAGAAGCTAGGATTTGCAGAGGTTTTCCATGTACATATGTGGGCATGCCAGTACTCTGGAAGATGATTGGTGGGTAGTCATGAGTCCATCTCAAGGGGTAAATGTGGAGTCCCTCCAAGTACAGGGTGGGGGGTGCTTGTCAAATCTCTTCAAATTGAGGGTATTAAAGAAAATAATTATACAAGCTACAGGTACTGATGTTCCATTTAGGATAAGGGGTATTAGTGGTAGAGTTCGAACTTCAAGGAAAGATGGTAACCAATGATGAGAGTTGAACAAGCTCAAAGGGTGAGACACTTGTACAGCCAAGGGCTGTCTGTGTGGTACAGCACAGATACACAGATGCGGTTAATACATCATTTAATTGAAATAACACAAGTCTTAAACATCTATTTTTTTTATTCGCTTCCTTACGATTTATTTATTTACAGTCTGCATATGACTTTAGCAGCTGTATCCTTCTGGCCGACGCCGTCAGTGTGTCCTTTTCTGTGCAAGGCACAATGCCAGCTGAGTTGGAAGATTTATTCATCATGATTTCCTGCTAATCAGAATGCTTGCCAACCTGATAACTATCAATGAAAGCAAGATTTTGGAACCAGAAGTCTGCTTTACAGGTAGTTTATAAATAGAAAGCAAAATAAAATGAAGACAAATGTCCCCCTAGCACAGGAAAAGATAAAAACATAAATATAAGTATGCAGGTAAGGAGATCAGATGAAAATTCTTAAAAGTTTGCATTTTGCGATCCTAACAGTTCTGCTAAAACTGTACAATAAAATTGATTTAGAAAAGAGTTCTCCTTTAATTTAGGAAAGCCATTGTAGGAGATTTCAGATAGTTAGGAGCCAGCCTACAAGTGCCACCTACTGGACAAACTCAAAGACAAGAGGCATATAAACACATCTGTTGTATGTGACACCACTGCTTTAAAATCACCACACAATGCTGGTGACACTACTGTAAGGTGTGTATATAAACAAAAATAAAAAAATTGGGTCTGGATAGTACATTCCAAATGCCACGCAGGAAATGGAAAGACCCCTGTGAATGGTTTTTATAAGTACCAACTTTTTATGCTGTTTTGGTCTTAGCACTAAATCCTTCTGTGCACATACACAACAACACTTCAAGCTCAGCTTCAACCAAACACTTTGTATGCATTTTTGAATAGAACCATAACAGCCAAATGGCCCGACCAGTTTTTTTTGCTAAATTATCAACACATTCTGCCCCGATAATCTTTTTATCTCTATGAGGAAGCTAGTGTAAAGCCCATGGGTAATACCTGATATACCAAAATACAGAACATGGTCAGAACTCTAAGCAACGTTAATGGAAAATTTAGAAAACACCAATGTCACACAGAATGTCAACAAAGACCAATGTTTGGGGGGGCATGAGGATTTCCTTTTACAAAATGGCAAACATGGTTGTCTATGTTGGTCATTTTGAGAATGAAACCCTAAGGTCCCCCTCACCACCACCATATATTGGTGCATGTTGACACTACCGGCTTGATTTAGTAAAATTCTCTGGACTGGAGAACATAAGACTATCTTGGTAGAAACTGGGCAAATGGATTTTCTAAAAATCATTTGTTATTAGTTATAAAATGTTTTCAATCCTGGATGAGATTTATTCCAGTTTTGGTGGATCCCCCAGGTTCACATATAATAGTCTATCTTCTCTATTTTTGGAGATCTTTAATTAATCAGGCATTATGTCTGGCATGGGTTTTTTGTAGACTTTGCATTATCTGTGCTTGAAGAGCTAACCATCTTCAGTTTGTAGGTTTTAATTTAAGTGTGTCTTGTGTTTACTGTAAAGACATGGATGTCTCAACTCATTGTTGGGAAAATAAATAAAAACACATTTTAGGTAGCTAGGGGTTGAGTCCCAACTTCGAACAATGTTTTCATTTTGGTTTGTGCCCGGTGCCATTGCCCTGGTGCCAACTACATCTCCATATGCTATCACAATGACCAGGTATGAATGTAATCTCCCCAACAGAGACCCAAATGTGAGTCGTTACGATGACCACTATGATTGGGTGATATGGGCTGCAATAGTTTACATTCAGCCTAAATGAATATCAATTCAATCTCGCTTGAAATGTAGGATAGTAGAGAACAAAATAGATGGGAAAGGGTAGAAATAAAAAAAATAAAAGGAGAACAATAATAGCAGTAAAGTAACAATTGTGTATCAGACAATTAATCTATTCACAGAAAGCATACATAAATGGGTACCAATTTTTGTGAAATTAACTATATTTTTTTAATATTATTCATTTTTGTCCCCAGTACTAAAAAATTAGGATTATAAACAACTAAGCACAATTTATAATAAAATGAATACACAAAACTATAAAACTTGCTTTTAAAGCTTGTCAGCCTAATTTATGTATGTATACACACACTTGTCTTTGCTTTCAGTATAATTTGTCAATATGTTTATCTAGCATTTACAGAATAATAAACCCCATCTGTCATACTTTCTGGAAGGAAGAAGTTTATCAAAGTAGCAGTTTTAAAGGAAATTAATGTGACAATACAAACATTTGAAATTTACCTTTTTAAAGTGTTGAGGGGACATTTACATTCACAACTTCCTCATCGTAAATCATTTAAAACCAGACAGCCTAATGTGTATTTTATTTCCCAGGACAGAGAAAGGCCCCATACAAGCAGGAGAGTGACCATAACTTGGGACTCACTGCCAATGCAACTACTATAGTATAGTATAACTGACAGAAGAAATACTTCAGGGCATACAACAAAGTACAAACAAAATAATCCAGTGACAAAATTAGCAAATATTTGGAACAATTATGCTTTTTTTCTAAACAGTAGTAAATAAATGTAAACATCCTTATGAATTACAGCATTTGTTCTTGCAATGTATTTTGCTGTAATGTCCCTTTTCAGACAAGGGACCAGAAATCAACAAAATCAACAGGAAAACAGTGAAAAAATAGATGTAACTTTTATGTATTTATAAAATATACCCATGCTAAATCAGAAAGTTCACTCCTGTATTCTTGGTTATTCCAACCCAGCTAGGTTGTCAGTCAAGTTTGGTGCTTGGGGGGCACTTAGCAGTTATGGCAAAAGCGCACAGAAAGGAACAAGGCCTTCCAGGATTAAGATTGTTTTTTTTTTTTTTATTATTGGCAATAAATATTCTTACTTGAAACATTTTATCCTAAATTAAAGCTGATGTGTGTTTTACAAAAATACTGTCCAAATAAAAGAGCAATATGTACTCCTAATTAAACTTCCTGGAAACTTCCTACAGCAGTTTCCTGTACCTGTAGTTTCTTCACATCTTTGCAATTATCCAACATGATACTTCTGTGCTTTGCCTGTACCAAAGTTTCCTGTAAAAGGTCAGTTACTGTTGCTCTCTCCCTTTGTAAAGGGTGACTGGTCCTCTATCCACCTCATTGTCTGCAGTCAGCATGTAGTGGATGAACCATCCGAATTCCATTTACAGCTCTTTTTCTGCACAGACTATAGAATAATGTTACCACCACTTTTACAAAGCAATATCTGGGTTAGGACATAAGTGTACTATGTGACTATTTAAGGGCACGTGTAAATAAAATAAAAAATAAAAAGCTGGCAGCACGGTGGCTTAGAGGTTAGTTCTCTGGACTTTGCAGTGCTGGTTCCCAGGTTCATATCTCGCCCAGGGCATTATCTGCATGGAGTTTGCAGGTTCTCCCTGTGTGGGTTACCGCCAGTTTCCTCCCACATTCCAAAACATGCAGTTTCCCCCAAAAGTAAATTGACCTTAGACTGTAAAAAAGACATATGACTGAGGTAGGGACATTAGATTGTGAGATCTTTGAAGGACAGCTAGTGACATAACTATGGACTTTGTAAAGCTCTGTGTATTGGTGCCATGTAAATACAAGTTATTAAATACAAGGTAATTACAAAAAAAATGTGTATTTCTAAAGACATTCATGTGGGGTGGATGAAAACATTTATAAAAAGACCCTAACATTTCTTTGAGCTCACAGAATGTGTAAAAGAGGACAAAAAACAGGTTTTGCACTTATGGAGCAGTTATAACAAAACATTTTCAATGTCATATAGTTAGCAAGTCAAAAAGGAACATAGAAAGGAAATGTATCATTACGGTTTAAATACATTTAATGAATGTTCTATAAATAGTTAAAGTTATTTGAAAAACATGCCTTCAAAACATAAAAGAGAGTAAACCATGACTTTCATTTATTAAACAAGTGATGGAAGGAAATCCCTTTCAATAACTCAAAGTAATAAGATCTTGCACTATAGTAAACATTTTTAATAAAAATAGTTTAATTTTGTATTTAAAAGAAATAACACTGCAGGCAAGTAATAAATACCCATTTGTAGCTCATAAAATCACAGAACAGCCATAAAGACCCATTTGGAATTAATAAACACAAGAAAGAAAAGTTGTGGGGTCTAGAGGATGAAGTACCGTCATTTGGGGAGGGGGGCATTCTTATAACTAAGTTTTTGCTTTCTTTTAAAATGAACGGAAGACAGATGGTTAGAATCCGGATTATGGTTTTTCTGAGATTTTATGCTTGGATTTGCAATGACAGTCATGTGGCACATGCAAGGTTCTAATTATGGACAGAGAAATTGTGTAGTTATACAATGGTGTTACAATTGCTACCGGACCTATGGATAGGGAGGAGGGAGGTCCAGCTCTGTCAATGACGGTAAAGTCCTTGCTCTTTCCTGCTCCACCTCTCTGCCAATTTCTTAGCTGGCTTCCACAAAAAGAGCCGACGGAAACAAGAGCTTGTAGTCAACTGTGCTTATGTTACTAGAAATACCATAAAATTTACAAATGACAACAAACAAGCAACCTAAAGAATTACGAAAATAAACCTCTTTATGTCCAGCACCCTGAGAGTAATAGATTTAGGAGGCAGTTAACAAACAGTACCCACATTTACCCCCAAACCCCTCTCTAGAGCACTGTTTTGTGATCTTTTATACCATGGGGGAACCCTTTTAATAACTTTCAGGTGTTGGGTAACCTCTACTATAATTATATCCACAACTCACAGTACATTGTTGTGGTGGTCAAGAAGAAGAATGTCTTTTACATTGCCGGCCGCTAGGAAGAATGTCACCCTTACATGTAGCCAAAAATGTCATTGGTATCTATTAAACTGACCTGAGAGGAACAAACTGCTCAAGGAACTCCTAGCAAACTCAGGAGGAACACTAAGGTTTCACTAAATCCTGGCTAAGAACCATTACCCAACATTTGTTTACAATGCTTCTGTAGTAATAACTTTCTGAAAACCTATGACATCATTACTTGGCTTGCAAGATTTACAGGAGCAGCTGTAAATCTGCTCCCCAGAACTACACCTCCCAAGAGCCCTTTCCTTACACACAGGTAGGAAATAAATCAAAGCTTTAAAGGAAAGAAACAATATATGTGAGCTGGGATAGGCAGAGTTCTGTAATTGGCAGTGTGTACTTTTGTCATATGCCAAATAAAACTCATGCATATGTAATGGAGCTCATTCATGCCTCTGGGGTCAGTTAAGACAGCCAAAGCTCTCAGAAGCAAAAGAGTGGAAGAAGATGTCTTTGCCCGGGAGGGAGCTTGTGGATGGCCCTTTGCTGGAAGTAAAGTTCTGAATTAGGTATAGTTGACTTTCCAAAACAAAGAAACACTTTAATTGCCCAAACAATTATTCCTTTATTTTGCTGTGGTAAAAACCTCTAAGTCTTCATACTAGTTTTTCTAGGCACAACATCTATTGCAGTACTGAAGGGGAAACAGAATTAATTTATTATAAGATTATACTTGCATGTTCAAGGAAACTAAAGTCCTACCTGAAGCAAGGGAGTAGCCAAATCTGCCTGAAGATACAACATAAACTACACATAAAACAGTTAACGCCTTCTGACGGTTTAGCATTAAGAGAGAGCCAGCCAAGAAAAAAATTATCATAAGTTAACATTTTTTACGACAGACTTTGTTATGGTTTTAAATCGGATTTATTTTCCTCTCTTGGGCTAATTATGTAATTGCTCAGCTACTCATCGGTATGGGCGCCGCAACTTTGGAAAGCAATTAAAACAACTCCACATTTTCCAGGTATGATAAATTAAAGGAATGCATAAAGTATGTACTTGTCCAGAAGCAAAACATAGTCTTGCTCAGGTGTCGCTCCTAGGAGCAGATGAAATATTAGGATTCCGATTTTCTTTTTAATTAGAAAACTAGGAAATATTGCATGAGGATATTCCATAAGTAACATCCACAGCCTGTTGGTGGAGATATGTGCAATAGCAGTGATTCTCCGATGCCTCTCCCTACAGCGGTCACAAAATAGTCAACAGCACAGAAGTCAAAACACAAAATCTCACGCCAAATCATTCAAGACTAGCAGAGTTTTATCTGCATTAAGGGATATCACACTTCATATATACCCTTATGAGGATCAGGGTGCATTAATATGTCTAAATAAACAAAAAGTTGTGTTCATTTCTTTTATATTATATATGAAAAAGGATTCTAGGCATGCAAAACTATGTGCCCTATCCACAATACCAACTCCGTCGCAACAGTTCCATACAAATAATCTGATTCCTCCCCAATAATGGACAGACTAATTTTCGGGAAGTATTATCAAAGTTTAATTGAATAGTTAGGGAGACTCTGTGCATGCAATCTATAAACAAAAAAACAAGGGTAATTCCTCCCAGTAGCGTTTTCATTAAATTTTAACCTAGGTGGAAAGTTTTATTTAAAAGAAGCTTGCAAGCATTGTCCTCTGAGTTGACCATTTAGCTAAACCACAGTGCACTTTGGATCCTTTGTTATGGAATAAATGTTAATTTGTAAAATACTATTACACATGTAGTAAGTATAGGTATTAAAGGTATGTTCAAATCTGCTTCTGAAAAAAATGTTGCTTTTAAATGCTCTTAAAAGCCTACTCTGAACAGCTAGGCTTCTAGGATTGTTTTCATGCAAAAAAAAAAAAAAAATTTAAACAACTAAAAGCTAATAAAAAGTTTAAAATATGTATCCTAAAGCTAGCTTCAGCCAACTACTGGGTAAAGATAAATAACATATATAACAAGCGCTCTTAAAAATGAAAATCTTCATTATCACTTTGAATCAGACTCTAAAGTTACTTAAGTTACTTATTAAAAAATAAGCAAGATATGCAGTGCTCAAACCAGATTTTTTTTAAGCTGAATGGGAAGAAATCGTAGGCAGGTGGCAGCCCCTGTATTGTGACCCAACTCATCAGTAACCCCCCAAAAACAGGTGGGTGGTTACTGAAAAGTGCTGGGTGGTGTGTCCGGCTAAAAGGGTCTGGGAAGAACATGGATATGTATGGCTTTACTAAGAAATAAAGAACTGCTAAAAGCAAACTGCTTCACTTCTTGCACACAACTAGTAGAAGTACCCAAACTTGGTATAACTCCTTTGGAATAACACTAAAACGTAGAGTGCGGAGCAGAACTCAGAACCAGGTAAAGGTGCTCATAAAAAGCATGCAGAAAAATAGGAGAACCCGGAGAGAAAAAAGAAAGAGCACATTAGTATGCAACTTCTCCTTCACTGTCCAATCACAACCTGGGACAGAAAGTAACTGTAAAAAATACATATTCTCTAGTAGTTAAAAATTTAAATATTTTTTTCTTGTGTGATTAGTACTTTGTCTAGATTTAGGCTTTTTATCCATACACCTGCAATGTTCAACCCAGACATTTTTTTAAGCCAGGTGGGAAGAAATTGTAGGTCAGTGGCAGCCCCTGTATTGTAACCCAACTCTTCAGTAACCACACAAAAAAAGCTGGGTGGTTACTGAAAAGTGCAGAGCGGTGCACCCAGTTAAAAGTTGCTGGGGATAACACTGCCTGTGTACCCTATTTTATCACGTAATCCATTGGACAGAAACATAGGACCGAGATTGGAAGCAGAAAAGAAAATTCTCAGACGAAGCTGTTATTAATAGGAATCATGAGACTGTCTGAGCAGAGCAGGGAAACTTTTCACGTATGTATTTGGACTGCCTGGAATTCAGCATTAACTTATGATTTACTCAAAAGAAGCTCAAAAAAAATAACAATTAACTAATGACTAATACAAGGGCTCGAAGTCCATCAAGTTTTATGTACCTAGCATGTTTGCAGTGTGTCTGAATATCAACAAAAATGTATTTGAACCAAATCTGGGTGCTCTGTCCTTGGTTTCCCTTGGATAACGGGAGTCTGCGTGCCTCATGAGGCTTTGCCTACACAAACTGGGCGGTTACGAAAGCCAGAATTGTTACGAATCAAATATCACAAGCATCTTGTAATGCTGAGGCCAAGCAACATTATGTAAAGTGAATGAGTTATGTAAGCAGTCTGCATGGCGTCACACTGCACATGGGCTCTTAACAGATCTTAGAACAATATCAGTCTTGAGCTTTGTCCTGCAGTGCAAATCCTGACTCTCCATACCCGTAAGGAGCAACTGCTCAGGCAGCACCTGTTCCTGATTTCAACATGGAAGTGGAGGGGACCCGGCGTTCAGGGAAAACATGGTGTCTTTAGCGGGCTAGAGAAATGGATCATTCCCATGTGTCAGCCTCTGTGATGTTGCCAGCGAATATGTTATGCAAAGATCGTATCTGGAGCAAGTTCAAAGTAGGTTTAGCAATACTGGCAGTAAACACAACTTAATAAACTAAGGATCATTTCTTTTTATTATTATTTTTTTTTTGTTTTTGCAAGCTCCCCGACTCCGTTTAGTGGTCTGTGGGTACTTTTCTACTTCATTGTGCCAAGCACCATTAAATTATTTACCTTGGTTCATGAAACACGCTATTTTAGCTCATCACCTCTGTCTTAAGCTTATTGTCTCCCTCTGTCTTGGATCCAAAGCTTTACGGAGTAAAATAACTTTGAAAACTGGCTGGTTTTAGTAGGTTACCTGCTTTTTTCATTGTGCCTTTACAGGTCCCTGCTAGGATTACATTTTGTGTTACCATAGGACAAACAGTGAAGTGAACCCAACCTCGCTAGAGCTTCATTTTATAATACAGGTTTAGCCACTGAGGCCAGATTTGCTACCAGTAATACAATGAGCTATGAATACCACTTTTCAGCCTTTGCATCTTTAGAAGATATATAGTTATAAAAGTGTGATACATAGCTAAAAGAAACAACTTCTCAGTGTATGCAAGAGCAATGCAATTTAGGTAACTGCATAGTTAAGAAGAGGGCCTGTGTGGCTGCTTTAGTGCTAACCACCACAAGCTGCAAAATAATAAGGTAATAAAGTGGCTGTTTTGGCCAGTTTAAAGAATGAGCAATGGTTTGAAGACACAACAGTTAACTTGTAAAAACTAAAAATTAACTTTTCTTAGTTGCTCTTTTTTGGTGTGTTTAATATAAAAATGCAACGGTTTTGGTATACCTGTCTGAGTAATATATACGGCTGTTCAGGGACTGCAGTTGACCAGTGTTGTATTGTACTGTGGTTCTTGAAATGCTGCATATGGCATCGAGGTGAAAAGGAAGTGTAGGCAAAGCATATTAAACACAGTCCTTCATTTCATATGTCTTCTTTGCCACTGACACACATATATTTACATACGAATAAGAAATGTAGAACCTAAAAGTATGCCAGCCAACATGCAAGCTTGATTTACCAGGATATATTACTGGCTTGAATTACCAGGATATATTACTGGGATATCCTCCTTTTTATGTGGCACCATACAGACATATCTACTTACCGGTTTGGTTAGATTTGAGTAAAACACTTAACTGGTTATAGTGTGAAATCCTTAAAGTTTATTGGCAAATACAACGAAATTCATATTTTTGTAGGGGTAACCAAAACTTCATGAGATCTCACAAGATGTATTCCTTGTTCTACTGTTGTAGTGCAGATTCACATTATCCTGTGGGACTAGGTTCTGGGGGCGAATGGAACTTGTGCAGAATTAGTAATAGTATGGTCACAGAGAGGGTTAAGTTTTTACGTTAGGTTTATTTTGCATTTCATATAAGTATAATTGTTTGCACTAATTGAAGCATTGAGTTATAAATTTGTAATGTACTAATTCTTGTATTCTTTTATGCTTCTGTTACCACTTGTGCCGTACACTTTGTGTCCAGCTAACCTTAATGCAACCAATAGCCAAAAAAAAAACATCTACAGATTTTAACAGATTATGGGGTGATGTGTGGAAAACTGTGGATCCACTGTTTAAACATGGCCATCTTCATAAAGGTCCATTCATTACCAAATGAAGAAATGACCTAATTAGGAAATAGATACTTCCTGACAAAAAAAAAATGAACATATGTTTTCCTATTAGACTTTAGCATTAACACAACTTTTTTTAGAGCCGTTCTTTAATGTCAAGTAGAAGCACAATTTACAAAGAACTTTTTTTCTGCCACCAGTTTAGAAAGTGAATATGAGAAGTCAGATCCCCCCCATCATCCTAACCTAAAGATAAACGTTTCCAGAATATATGAGCAGAAATGTTCACTGATTAAAGCGCAACTCTCAGAGGAGTATTAAAAACAAACAACAATTTGAATACATTAGAGATCCATAAATCAAGGGAAAGTCTAAGCCTCTTATGTTAGGAGAATGTAAAATCTCTCAAATATTTTATTCCTGGGTTTCTAGTGCTTTTCGTGCTGCCTCTTCTCTACTCAAGAGGTTATCAGGTTCAATTACATTACTTTTTGAGCTGACTGTCATTTTCATGCTTCTGCACAAGATCTCACTTTATTAAAAACATCGCCCAGGAGCCGTCATCGCAGATTGGAATGAGATTGTAGACAAAAACATGCACCATGGCTGCCATAATATAGATTTGAACCTTTAAAAAAGAAAACCCTACGTGTTCATTGATACTAAACAGCATTGGAACATGAGAAATAGGCAGTTTGGTAAAGCCATGGAAACATATGCTGCAATTTACCTAATGGCTCTAGAACCTTAATGCAAAAGGTTTTATAAAAGAAGATACAAATAGTTAAATACTTTTTTAATTTGCCTTTTTTTATATAAGCTTCTTCTCACCAGCATTGCAAAAAGATACAACAGTATGAGACAATTAGGGTTCTTCTAAAAGGTGCCGTCAGTGCAGCGCTTTGAAATAGATACCAAAAGGTACAATCTTGTTCATGTGCTATTCCTCCTATCATTGTCCAAGCAGCTGGTAGTAAACATTAGGAAAAGAGAACTTTATGAGCAATTTTTGTCGAGGTGCACACATCAAATTGAGGAAGGTGAGGTATATATAATTATAAGAAAAATAAAGATGTAAAACCGCACATTTGGAAGTTACAAGCAGCTATACCTGTAAACACATATGTTTGTGCAGTAACTGAACTCCATACATATCAATAGATTGATAGACATGCAAAAGCTGCTTGATGAAGCTTAAGATGAGATCAAAAACAGACCAGAAGGTGGTCAACCAACCATGGATCAAATATAGAGGAGAAAAATACAGAAGTAGTTCAAACTCATTTAAAAACAATCTATGTGCATCTTATAAGCAAGGTACATTTTGGCCTGGGCTCCTGATAAGATTAAAGCTTAACTATCAAAGCTCGCGCCTATAGGCCCCACCTTAGCAGCAATCACAAAATATTTTCATTCGCATTGGGTTTCAGCCTCCCCATCTCTGTTATCCCGAAACTGGGACACATTGATTTTCCAACTGGCAATACTGAACCAGTATTCCAAATTCTAAAGAGATTTATAGAGCCAAACATTTTATAAGAGGTAATACTTGGGTGCCCCTTACGGAATTGCAAGCGGAACATGATTTACCGGAGCTGAATGTGTGGCATACTATCCAATTGACAAATTTTATTAGATCCCTTCCTCCTCCCTCTCAGTTCATATGCACGCTATTGCCATTCGAAATACAAAGTTCTTCCCAATCTGGTGTTAGGGGTACCTTATCCTATGCGTATCACAATCTTATTTCAATGTGACATGTTGGAAGAAACACAACCTTTTGTGACAAAGTGGGAGGAGGAACTGGGTGTAACATTCACGGTTAAGCAACGGGAGATGATGCTAAATTGGCCACAAAGCTTCAGTCTGTATTAAATACCAAGAAATGAACTATAAAATGGTCACCCGGCAAAAAATTTATCCTCAGGTTGACATAACATGTTGGAGGTGTAAGGTGGTTACCGGTACACTACTTCCCATATTTTGGGACTGTCTGAAACTAGCATCCTTTTGGGAAGCAGTTGCAAAACTTATCCATGATCTTACTTCCATAAATTTATGAGGTAAACCGGAATTGGCTCTGTTACATATCTCTGACATGACCATGAAACGCTACAAAGCCTCACTACTGAAACACTTACTTAATGCTGCCAAGGCATGTATTCCCTCCTGCTGGAAAAGTGAAATACCGCTGTCAATCAGCCAATGGCTGGGTAGTTACGGATATATATCACATGGAAGATATGATGTCCACAGTTTCGGGGAAGTCTGAAAAATGTTACGACACCTGGTTCTATTGGATCCAGTTCATTACTACCCCTGCTTTCACCTTATCTTCACAAGGGTTATAAAATTAGCCTGGCCATGTTTTTCAGGACTAGATTTCATTGTTATAAGTCCTCATGTGTTACCAGTTATATGGTATTAACGTGCCTGTGCTATCTTTTCACCGCCCCCTCTTTTTTTCTCCCCTTCCCTTTCCCCCTCTCTCTTTTTTGTTGTTGCCCTCATTTGTTTGTTATATTTAAAGTTATTTAAAATATTACTGAGAATGTTCTGGGTTCAATGTCTGACCAAGATGTGCTCATACGTTCCACGTGCTGTGCTATGTTCTGCTATACTGATGAGAATATTTTTATGTTTGTTTTATTTATTTTTGTACCTGGAAATGTCTCAATAAAAAATGTAAATATAAAAGGTGCATTTGTACATTAAAACAAATAGTTCTGTTGTTGGAGAACTTTATAATTTGTGTTACCACAGCTTCAAGTTTTCTTGGATAAGACTGGCGGCTCACTGACTGATAGTACATTATGTCTGGGTTTGTTCTTTTAAATGTGGATGAATCTTCTATGGAGCTCAACTTTCATACAATAAATGAGAAAAGCACACCAGGGTCCATGAATTATCATTATCTCTTCTCACCTCATCCATATGTGTAGGATAAAAAGGAATATTTTGCCTCTTTTCACTTAATCAGAGGCCTCTCAAACCTTAGTCTGTAAAAGAGAGGTGCAGGTGGACATATATTATCCAGAAATATTGCAGAATTAGATCAGAATGTTTATGCCTTTGTTCCATCCAGAAAAGCATTGAAGTTGGCCATGTAAGCTCCCTGCTGTGAGTAATATTTAAAACACCACCAGCATCTGCTGTTTTATTTTATATGCTTTGTAATCCATCACAGAAATACTTTTTTCTCCTTTATCCAAACCATACTCCCTCAAACTGTCATAATCTGGCTATTTATGGCATTCTCTAAATACTGAATCTTAGCTTCACTTCCTTCGTGAAAACAGAAGGGTAAAAAGTTGTCGCATTCACTGATGCAATGAATATTATTGTCAGTTCTTTTGTTGTGTAAAAGCTATATTTCTGGTTTTGGATGGGCACCTATTAATAACAGGCTGGTGCCTTAATGCGGAACTAAACTATTATCTGCAAGTTGACGACTATGGAGCGATGTATTCTAGGATAGTCACGAAGGCCCTGCTCCTCACCATTCACTGCAGGGAATACACATAAACAAGCATTCCCACCCCTAAGAACTATCAGCCAATAGAAATGCTCCCCGCTTGCTTGTCCTAAAATAATGTACACAACAAAGAGAATTTTATAGACTGATGGTTGTTACACGAAGAAACATTTATTGCTGTGTAACCAATAGTGCACATTAAGTAAAACAGAAGATAATGCCAGAACTTGTAATGGTGGCACAGGACTGAAAAGGAGATGAGACTTCAAGATAAAATCAAGATGCTGTTGGCTTGCACAGAAGGATAAGTATGTATTTTATTTCTGTCAAGTTTCTCACATCTTTTTAAATAACAAATTTAGTTCCAGACACCTAAACTATGTTACTCTTAATGGAACTTTATTATGTAATACCAAACTACATACTGAACATTTACTGTTGTGTTTTTTTCCTCCATTGCTGGAAATTTGCACCTCCAAAAAAGACTATTCTACCAAGAATTGGGAAATGGTGGATCTTGCAAGGTGCCAACACATAGGAAAGTGGGCCACATCAAGCGGGTTTGTTAAAGCCATGTTATCATGTTTTTTATGTTGTAAAATATTTTATAATTTAAATTTATTCAAGATTTTGTAAACATTTCCCTTCTTAAAGGAACTGCTAGCTAGGAGAGATGGCTTCCATCATCACCATCATCAATTACCAAATCAGCTCAGTATAAATCCGTGACTTGCTATTGGGTCCGGGTTAAAGATACTCCTTTGTATGTTACATTTATTCAAGGTAGTCAAACAGGACATAAAACCTGAAGAAGACTGAGCAAAGTTGTCAGTGTGATAGATAAAACTTGTGATGTTAGATTGTAAGCTCTTCGGGGCAGGGTCCCCTCCTCCTGTACCACTGTCTGTCATTTGCAAACCCTATTTAATGTACAGTGCCGCGTAATATGTTGGGGCTATATAAATCATGTTTATTAATAATAATAATAATAATAATGTTACATCATTGGAGGGGGAGCAAGTTGCATGACTTTTTGTGCATTCTAAGAGCTTTCAATTAATCAAACAGAAACCAGCTTATATTTCATGGACTCCTTCAAAAGTCTGCCTCTGAGGTTGTTGGAAAAAACAGACAAGTATGTAGGAAAACGTACTTGATTAGGTAGAAGTTTGGTACTCTGATGGCAATATAGAAGTTTTGTATTCTGATGGGGATATAGAAGTGCTCTGAAAATAAGTGGGCACATCAATCTAGTATCACATATAACTAAAAATCATACTGGGAAAACTAAACTTCATATTTAAAAAAAAAAAAAAATGAATAGAAATTGTGTAAACTATAACAGAAAAATTAACTTGACAGTGGCTTTAAAAAAGAAATATAGCGAAGGAAGTGAATCTTAAAAAGAACACAGGCTTTATTGGTAAGCCAGTCTAATGACGACCACATTTTTTGGTCACAGTAGAAAGAATATGTTTAAAAGAACAGAGAGGTTCCCCAATGGCCCATTAAATGGTCTGTAGAAAAATCTCATCAGTGCCAGGTCTACTTTCCCATGGTGCATTTTTCTCCAAGCGCTGTCCACTGAACATATTCATTTTAGGAAAAACAGGTGATGAGACTTTGAAGAGACAGAAAAATCTGTGTACTTATCACAAGAGATTTATGAGGTGGAAATGTGAATCTGCAGGTGTTTGCTACAGTAAATGCAATGTCAAATGATTTGCATCACCCCAGCGGGGAGCTAACCTTTACATTTCTATTTGATATTCACAGAAAAGGCCAGCACATATGTTATGCACAAATAGGAAATTTGGACATTTATACGCCGATAGATTTGTTACAGCAGCTTCTAACTTAGACTGTCAATGCCAGTATGGCCAAAAATTGCTTGCTAAAATTCTGTATATCCCATCCCCAAATGTGTGAATGCTATGAATCTAAAAAATGAATAAAAAAAATTAATCTACATTTTTTTGCATAAATACATGCATCACAGCTGTTGAAATAAAACTTTTTTTTAACCTTTTGGATAGAAGGGGGTAGGGATATGTCATCCGTTACTGCTCTTGTTGTAAAACTGATTATAAAAGTTCTGACACTACCACAACATGTTTTTTTTTTGTGGTACCTTCTACTGCCAACACACAATAATTTGTGTTAATGCAATGACATTCATTGTCATATGCACCCCAATGCATGGTACTGGACTACCACAAATTATTAAACAAAATATAATGCCATTTCAATCTTCTGTCTGTTCTGGTGCTCATGGGCATGGACTGGCTTAGTATATTACATAATAATAGACTTAATACCAGCATGCAATGCCAAGCTGCAATTAAAAAGAGGAAGCTGTATTAAAAGAGGAATAGACTGCAGAGATGGAGACATTATCCTGCCCCTGTACAAAGCATTGGTCAGACCACATCTGGAATATGCAGTTCAGTTTTGGGCACCAGTTCACAAAAAAACAATTTGTAGAAATGGGAGGGAATATGGAGAAGAGCAACTAAACTAATAAAAGGAATGGAGAAGCTCATATATGAAGAGAGATTAGCTGAACTGAATCTATTCCCCCTTGAGAAGAGACGTATAAGGGGGATATGATCAT
The DNA here is from genome assembly GCF_032062135.1 of Pyxicephalus adspersus. Classification (NCBI taxonomy): domain Eukaryota; kingdom Metazoa; phylum Chordata; class Amphibia; order Anura; family Pyxicephalidae; genus Pyxicephalus; species Pyxicephalus adspersus. Next base: position 10,132,911 of record NC_092863.1, on the reverse strand, counting down.
CCTATATAAATGGTTCAAAGTATTTAGGTTTTAAAGTAAAGATAACAGAAACTGTTGATCCAGGAAACATCTGATTACATCACAGGGTCAGCAAGGATTTTTTTCCCTGTTGGGGAAAATTGAACCAGGGATCTTTTTTTTTATCTGGGATATGTTTATTTGCCAATGGTTGAATTTGATGGACCTATGCCTTTTTTCAACCTAACTATGTAACATCACATGTGGTAATGTAGTGTTCCAATACTGACAATGTGAATAGGACCTAAAACCACAGACAGGTGAAGAGAATAACACTGATCATCTTGTTACAATTGCACCTATCAAGAAATGGAATATATTAGGCATCAAGTGAAGCCAGTTCTTAAAGTTGATGTGTTGGAAGCAGGAAAACAGGGCAAGAGTAGGGATGTGAGCGACTTTAACAAGGAGTAAACTGTAATGGCTAAATGAAAGGGTAAAACCATCTAAAAATAAGCAGGTCTTGTGGAACATTTTCATTTTACAGTGGTTAGTAACTACTAAAAGATCCAGAAAAAGATGTACCAGTAAAGTGTCCTAGGACAAGGCTCACTAATGTGTGTGAGGAGGGGAAGAAGATTGGGTTGTCTAGTCCCATCACAGATAAAAGATACTGCAGCACAAATTGCTAAAAATGTAGTGCTGATTATGTAATAAAGGTGTCCGAGAGATGTGTGGGGGAAGAGGACTAGCACGTTTGGACTGATCCCATAGAAGAGCTACTGCAGCAACTTTTGCTGAAAAACATAATTATGGCATGAGAGAATTGTGTTAGAACACAAAGTGCACCACAGCTTTCGGTGTATGGAGCTGCACAGACAGATCCGTCATACTTCCAATGCACCAACAAAGGGCACTTAAGCATCAGAACTGGACCAAGGAGCAATGAAAAGTATGGTCAGGTCTGATGAATATTTTTCTTTGCATGGTGTGGAAAGCTAGGTTCTTGTGTATCATTTACCTGGGGAAGACATTTCAGTAGGACACTCTATGGACAATGGAAGAAATGTCAGATACCGCAGGTAATCTTCCAAGGTTTTGTGCACTTCACACTTTGATAGATCAGAACTATTGTGGCAGCTTACAGGGGGCCTATACAACATTTGACAGGTGATTTTAATGTTTTGGTTCACTGGTGTATTTCACAGTTCAGATATTCTTTAAAAAAAAAAAGCAGATGCCTAGACTGGGCTGACTGACTCTTGAATGGCTTAATTCAGCTCTTGCCTACATAATACCAATCATCGAATATGTGTAGAAATATGGAAGTGATCAAAAAACAAATGTTAGTTATGAAACGAGGCAACATTCTCTATAAAGGTTTTATTGGCAAACACCCACTCGTTCAAACGATGAAGATGTATATTCAATTCTTTCCAGATTGTTAGGATTTTACGTGAAGAATCCTGAAATGGCAATGTCTATTATTTTTAGAAACAAGAGAGTAAACACAAGCATGACTAAAATGCATACAAAGCAGAGTCCAGGAACTTTTACTAAAGAGACCGGACAGCATGCACGAGATATCCAGCTGTGTTTCACATTACACAACCTTATTCTCATTTTTTAACCAGTGTTATAAAACAACCGGAATGGTATTTGTAGCTTGCATAACAAACTTGTATACAAACCACATTTTGAGAAATTTCCTTTAATTACCGGCTTCTTGGATAAGTAATTATATTGGCAGGAAAAGGAGTAAAGCTTACTGTGATCTCTGCAATGAAGATCTAGCATTAGACATTCCCTTGACAATTCCTTCATCTTCTTTTTCCCTCCTGGCTTATTGGTCATTAGAATGAACCTCGTGCTGAATATTAGACTGGTAAAGCTGTGGGGGAAGCTGGTCCATGAGGGGGCAGAGTTTGCAGCACTGGATCGGCCATTTTCATAGATGCATGAAAATGATATAATGTATGAGTTACATTTAAATACACAAAACTTTATTGTTCCAACAACATAATTGGACTGGACTACCAATAAATTAAATTATGTTGTTGGAACAATAACATTTTGTGTTTTTAAATTTACCTCTGGTTACCCTACAAAAGCCTGTCTTTCCCTCCCACAGATACACCATATGTAATCACAGGCTGGGCAAATAGGAGTCCACTCCTCTTTGA
>NC_092863.1:10008138-10130714 GCF_032062135.1 Pyxicephalus adspersus | reverse complement strand
ACCCCGCTGCGCTCTCCTACCTTCACAACCATTGCAGTCGTTTGTCTAATGTCGTTCGTGGATCCGCCAGGAAAGATCCCTGAATGACATCGAACAGCCACTGTACACGTCAGACTCTTGTCCGAGACGTTGCATTGCCTGAGAATCATCTGACGTGCCTGAAACTGGAGTGGGGTTGGGTACAGAGTAAAGCCATAGAGGGGCATCTACAGCATAAAACAGGAAAAGGTGGAGTAGAGGTCAAAAAACAGAGCGGCGATAGAAAGCAAACCAGATAAAAGAATGGTAGGCTGCAACATGGAGAGAAGGAGAAAAAAAAATAAAAAAAAACAGTAAAAACCAAATGAAAGATAATTAGATATAAAGTTTTGAGAGAATTGTAAAAGAATGTGGAACCAGTAAACACTTCACTCATAGATCAGTCAACCTATGATGAGAAGATACTCTGGTATGAACGTTCAGCTTACTACCACTGGTGGAGTCTTCCACCCTAATGTCAATGTTTACAACAAAATATGTCAACTTTTAGGAATTTCCTATATAAAAGTAAACATTAAGAACTTCAGAACTATGTGCTGAAGACAAACTGTTCCCAAAAAGCTACTCTTGATACTTGTCATTCAAGCCCAAGGTGCAGAAAAAACTCATTACTCAAGGCATCCCTAAGATTCTCTAGATGTGCATGACTAAAGAGCAAGATGAAGTGAAGAAAAAATGAATGAAGGAATCAAGACTTAGGTAGCTCAGCCAAAATTCTATGGCTGCATGTGATTTACACAGAAATGTTACTTTAAGTGGTATTCTTTCATTGCAAAAAGTACACTGATATAAACAATTCAATCCAACTACCTAGAAAAGTTCCAGTCTGTCAGTCCCCCAGGAAATGTCAATCTAAACCAAGTCAATCCTAAAAAAACAGCAAGACAAATAGGGGACAATTGAACTTTGAGGTTGTGTCTACTGAGGACCAGAACAATAGAGTAAAGTAGCTAATAAAGATATTTCGCAAAATGACAAACAACTTTAATTTAACCAAGAGAATGCAAGTAACATTTTGGAAAATGACCCAAGGAAATGTAATCTTTATGGACGAAGAATATCTGGGGCCTCATCCAATTGAAACTGTTAAAACACTAAGATCTAAAATAGGAATAGTGAAAAGGCTGCACAAAAATACTAGTTTGACTTCTTGGCACAACAGTTTGTCCCTGCCATTATACTAAAAAATCCTATGACCAGTTGGATTTAGGTCTCCACATTAGGAGACTCTCAATTAAAGTTTAAATAGGGTATGTGTGTGTATATATATATATATATATATATATATATATATATATATATATATATTACACACACACACACACACACACACATACATACCCTATTTAAACTTTATAACTTATATATACCAGATGCATGAAAACATTTCATTTTATGAATATAGCAGCAGTAAAAGTAGCCATTCCCCTGCCAGCAAGATGCAGAGAAGAACCCTTTCTCATTTTGTGGAAGAAATGGTCTCTCTTCAATGGTCCAACATGCCCTCTCGAGTTCTGCAATCGGTAAATCCCTGCCAATTGGAGAGCAAGTCAGGCTTCTGGAGAAAGACCATTACTTTTACATTAAGAGCTAAGGCATTGGCTTGCTGCATTTTTTTTGCACCAGGAACGTATTTACCGGTTTTCATGATAAATTAATTTGGGCTTGAAGTGGGAATGAGTTGTGTGCTGATTTTTCTGCAATAATATGGCCTGGAACTCAGACTCTTGTATAAAAATATGTCAATTTACAAAAAAAAGAATTTTGTCTGCAGCTCAGAAACACTGTGCTGGCCTGCTGTCTTGAGACTAAAATATGTAAACAAGATGAAAAGAAGTTTGTCCACACCCCAGGATAAAACACAGTCTAACAGTAAAAATGCAGTGGAACTCCTCAGGAAAAATAATTGAACTAGCAATCTTTTTAAACCAATCCTAACTCTGATTAATCATGCAATACAATTGGTTATTTTTACAGTAACTTTCCATGATACTACACCTGACATTGTGTTCTCCATTTATGTCGGTGAACGATTTGCTGGAGAGAGAAGTCAAATTATGAACATTTTTGCGCCCTGGGCTTCCCTCACCTTTCTGCCAGATTCTTGCAATGGCTTGCAAGTAGCTAATTCCAAATCTTGTATACAAACATATCAACCAGCTTGTCTTGTGATCTACTTCTTCAGCAATGTGGAATATCTTGGCACATTAAAGATTAACATACCGCCCAGCTGTTTTCGGCCTGGATATAAATGTCCATTCTTCTTTTTTCCCATTATTGTTTTTGTTTTGTATATATAAACCTCAAATCTTTACTGTTTGTTATTGTGAGTGGTGCTGCTATGCTGTGTTTTGGAATAATGATTATTCCCAAGAAGCAGCCGCACCCTGTCCAAATTCTAACCATTGCAACCTCCTAAATTCCTCACTGTGAGAACGGTCTTTGGATATGACATTAAAAAAATGGACTTTCCCAAGTGTTTAAAAGAATAAACTAGTTGTCCGAGTTCAACCTGTGGGAAAATGGCATGCAAAAAGCATGTAAATAGGAGATTTTAACTATAGATTCCCTGACCTGTGTATTTCTTCTAAGTCAGGGATGAAATCAATGAAGATGGTACCAAGTCAAGCAACTAGAACTTCAAGGAGAGGTCAGCAATGAATGCTCCCTTACTTCTCTCATGACAATTTAATGTTGAATGCATTGAAAATAACATTCTAGTCATGGAGTCCTAGTTAGCCATGTAGCTTTGCAAAGATAATGCTTAAAAAAAACTGGCTTAACCTAAGTATCATGCTGCTGCACTGAGAATACCAAATCTTTAAGAGTGTTTCTGCTGGCCATTTGCTGCATTGTGCCGCTCTGCTTCCTATTCCTACCAGTACAATGATCTCTGTACATGTAAAGTCCAAAGAATAATAAAGCAAGGAGAAAAAAAATATTATTAACATTTAAAGATGCATTAGCAATGGACAGCCAGAGATTATATGAGTTAGATTACTTGTTTGCAGTAGCAAAAATGAGGCAACATCCATCTTTCCAGCCAGCCCGCATCCTAAAATTAACTTCGATTGCCTCAATTTAATCCCCTTTAGTAAACATAATCGCTACCTCACACCAGAGGGAATATGTGCTATCTAGCATCTTTTCACGGTCTGCCAAAGCAGAGTTTTAATTGAAGAGGAGACAAAGGTGCACGCTCCATTACTATACATGAGAGCAATCAAGCTGTTTTGACATTATTACTACTTAAGCAATATCCCAAGACATTGCCTGCAGGGGTTTAAACAACAGTAGGTGTTATTTCACTGAAAAGCAAAATAAAAAAAATTCTGAGTACTGAAGCTAAATTCCTATGGAGGTGAATAATGCTGGCAGTATGTGTGAATGAGTTCCTGAGGTTTCTAAAGACTTTGCCTGAACTTGTACCATTATTCCCCCTTTTACAGTGCCCTGTCGCCCTCTTGTGGTGATAAACATTAACACAATCAGCTCAACATAAAAAAGCAAAACCTGTTTGCTTTGTTAGGTGTCAGTGCTTCTCCATGCACTGCAAGCAGATGGTGTAAAATATGTTTTATGAATTAAGTTAAGTTATTTTATATGAGACATTTTGCAATATAATACATCGGTAATTCCAACATTTTCCATCACTTTCCTATAGACTGGTTGAATAACACCTACTTCAGTCATCTGGAATCTGCCTTTCGCTCTATATTTCATAGATTAGTTTGTGTATGTGCTCCCACATAACTGTGCAAGACTTATAGAACTTATCATTGTCATGTCTGCCCTGTATGTCCAGATTACCTGGTTAGTGTTCTGAATGAGTATACAGCTCAGGTGTTCAGTAATTATCTGTATGATTGTTTCAGGTGTGTGACTGCATCTACTGACCAGATATCAGATTTATATCCAGGGAATCTGTATTCTGTACAAGGAGTTAAGTGCCCATCATCTCTCCTTGTTAGGATAAAGGTGGAGTTTAGCTTTAAGGGTTTAGCGTATGACAATAGAAGAGCACCATCTTGTGGTCAAATATGGTACAACAATAATCCAGTCTACTTTATATTACTTACTGATAACTTTTACTATTTATGCCTATTTATTATGTTTAATATAGCATTAGAAGAATTTTCTTTGAGAAAAAAAAAATACTTCCAATCTAGTCAGAAATTTAGAGTTGTATTTTGTCCCTCATACATTTTCTGTGTTATCCTTAATGTACAGTGCTGCATAATACTTTGGCTCTATATAAATCCTGTTTATTATTAATAATAATAATAATAATAACCCATCTAGTTCTTCTTTTGGACTACATAATGACTAGCCTATAAGTGGCGGAGATTTAGGGCTAGGAGTGGTTGAGTAGTTAATCAAAACACATTGAGAGGGTTTACACCTCTGCACAAAAATCCTGCGTACTCACAAACCACAACCGCCTCCATGTTTGGTTTCTAAACATAGCAGAACACCCAGGCTATTACTCATGCAGATTAATAATTCATAACCCAGAATGGTTATTAGTGTGTAAAGATTTGGATCACCCAAATCCTTCCTGCATTAATTAGAGCAGAATCAGCCCTTTTCTTCCATTTAGATGAGTAGGTTGATATCTGCAATGAAATCTTCATATCTGATGATCTGGGTGTTCCATACAATCCTGGGAGCAGCAGTAGTTTGTCTATCTCATTAATTTTCAACACTGTTTGCCTTTGTGTCTTACTTTGTAATTTTCTTCCTACGCCCTACCTACGGATAATAAACATACAGCTAATAAACTGGTTTTTGTTTGTTCTGAAGAACGCACAAATCTGAACAGAAAAGTTAGCGCTAACGTCACAATTTGTAGGTGGTGGCAGGTTGGATATTCATTTTCTTGTTTCCTGTATTTAGAGTCTTTACATTATAATCTACCAGTGTGTTGCTCAATTTGGGGCAAATACGAAGAGCAATGATACCCTATGTATTGTCAAGTCCTGTGGATCCCATTCAATAACATAGTATATTTTTATTTTCTTGCTTAGGTATACATTTTAAAGGTATACAGTTACTTCTATATTTTATCTTTGATAAATACAAATAAAGAATGAATTTTAATTAAGATTATCAAAGTGCCTCAAAAGCCTTTCTTTCGCTATACCCCCCTATTATTTCTCATCAATTATTAGGCTTGGCTAAACCTAAAATCATTGTTAATATTAGAACCCCTTCTTAGTACTTTTTTTCTTTTTTTCTTACATTTTAAAGGGTTCAGAACACAAAATCTAAAAGAGGATAACAATATTATCTTGGTGGCCATATTTTCAGATCTCCACACATAAGCTAATCATTGTGATCATATCATAGCCTTGTTGTTGGCAGATGTGCAATTAAAAAAAAAAAGATCACGGGAGGATAGCAAAACTGACAGACACAATACAAAATATACCAGAGACTGGGCAATCTGATTACATGTAGCCTTGTTACTCTGAGTTTGCATTTTAAAGCACATATGCAAAATAAAAATATTTCCTAGTTTAGCTAAAAACATGCAGTTAGTCTAGCTAGAACATGAGACAATTCAGTCATGGGGGGGCTAATGGAGTTTATATTTGTAGGAAACTCACACAAAGGGTAGCAGTTTAGTGCAGCTTAGTATCTACAGACTGTTCATTCTGGGTTTGTCTTTTATAATTACAGTATTTATATATAGCGTTGACATAATATACAGCGCTGTACAAAGTCCATAGTCACAAGTTGTCCCTCAAAGGGCTCACAATCCAATGTCCCTACCATATTTATATGTCATTAATCTCCCTGGCGGTAACCCCCGAGTGTGGTTCGGGGTAAAAAAAACATACTGAAAGCGGTAACCACACTCGGGGTAGGTAAAAACATAAAAAAAAACAAAAACACTTACCTGGTCCCATCGGCGTCTTGCTTGTCGGATCCTATCCTTGGGCCGCGCCGAGTAAAGTAACGTTCCCGGTGACGTTGGTGCGTGCGAGAGGCGTGGCGGGAAATTCAAATAATTTTGTATTGGATTCAATACAAAATAACTGTATTAAATCCAATAACAAAGTAACCATTATATATATATATATATATATATATATATGCTACGGTAGTTATTTTACTTGTACAGTTTTATATACAGTTTTTTAAAGTTTATTATTAAATTTATTAAATATTGGACGAATTTCAGGGAGTTTTGCCTAAGAATTATAGGCCTACAATGAGAGGTTCATACAGTCTAAGGACTATTTGGGGGGGGGTGTGGAGCCAATTACCCTAACTGCATGTTTTTGGAATGTGGAAGGAAACCGGAGTACCCGGAGGAAACCCACGTAGACACGGGGAGAACCTGCAAACTCCATGCAGATGGTGTCCTGGCTGAGATTTGAACCTTGGACCCAGCGCTGCAAAGACCAGAATGCTAACCTCTGAGGCACTGTGCTGTAGTCTTTTAGAATATTCAGCAAATTGCTGTGTAACATTAAAGTGGAAGTAAAAAGTCCCACTTTGAAAAATGAATGATCAGGTAGGTGGTTATTTAAGGGTCCCTTCTGCAACAACTCCCTGCCTCATCGCTGCCCAGCTGTCACATTTTGCTATAACTGTGTGTGTGAATGTGCAGTCAATATGACTACTTTGTCCATGGCCAAAACCCATGGTATCATTTACATCTATTATGAAGGCAAATCAAAGATCTTAAGTATCTATCGTCTTAGACTCTTTAGGCTTACCAGAGGCTGCTTGCACTGCCGGATGGTCAGAATAGGGAGGTGGCCGAGAAAAGAATTTAGTATTTCTTCAAGTTAAACTTCTTTTTCCTTTCATTTTCTTCAGCTTCAAGTCCTGCAAGTGTAAAATGTAAAAATATATCAACATATACTTCATTTATATAAGCAAAGCCATAAGGTAAGTTTACTATTTTTTTTATTTACATTTAAAGGTAAAATTAGTGCCTTAAAGCAGACACAACCTGAGTCTCTTAATACCTTTGTTAGTTTAAATGGCTGTCTCTGTAAACCTTACAGAAACCATTTTAACTTTATTATTAGGCTCTGATCTGCCCAACAAATGCCATCATCCTGTCCAAAGGGAGCTCAAATCACAGCTGTATGGGCTCAGATGTAAAGCCATGCCCAGTAATAACATAAAACAAGAGGAAGGTTTCTGTTTAACAAGGGTGTGAGCATGAATCCTGAGACAAGATATAGTCTTGATTTAATATACAGTGATCTTCCCAGCCCCTTTTAGCCGGGCGCACCACCCGGCACTTTTCAGTAACCACCCGCCTGTTTTTGGGCCACAATACAGATCTACCACCCACCTACAGCTTCTTCCCACCCAGATAAAGAACACTTATTATAGTCCACTTTCCAAGCTGTCTAGCAAAACAGCTGTAGTTGGGACAAAATTTCAAGACTGCTTACATTTAACCAAAAGTTTGTTAAACAATGCTACAACCGCTCAGTCACATGGCCACATGCAAACTACACTAAAAAAAAAAAAAAAAATGCGCTCCCTATGTTGCAAGAATAATGGCAACCGTAATATAGGCAGTGCTCAACCCAGAAATTTTTTTAAGCCGGGTGGGAAGAAATCGTAGGTGGGTGGCAGCTCCTGTATTGTGACCAAACTCTTTAGTAACCACCCAAAAACAGCCGGGTGGGTGCTGAAAAGTGCCGGGTGGTGCACCCAGCTAAAAGGGCCTGGGGAGAACCCTGTATAGGTTTAGTCTAATTTGCTGAAACGTGTGATTGTTTATTTGAAATATAGTGTGTGGGCACCAGGAAGCCATAGGAAATGAAGATAGCGGTGTCTGCTGGGCTGTTAGCGTAGCAAGAAGAGTGAAAGGTTGGTGAATGATGGCGCAGGAGGCTGTTCTCTAATGAGTGAGAGTTTCTGTAAATAGAAGGTTAAGGGAGGGATGTCAGATAGGAGAGTGGTGTAAAAGGCATCGCAAAGACTTTGTAGCATTGAAATAAATTCTTGTTTAAGGAACATCCAAAGCAAGCTGCATCTTGGCGGATCTACAAACGACCGTGCGAGCGCAGCGGGGCGCTGTTCACTCATTCTCCCTGTATGGACAGCACTCATTTATCTTTTGTCATTGTAGAGAATCCTGAAAGATCCTTTCCAATGACAAAAATCTAACGTGTGTACGTAACCTTACCCTCACCTGGCAGCACAGGTGTGTTCACTGCCAATCAGCGCTCCGGGAGGGGAGAACAGAAACATTGCTGAACTATCGTTATCCTGAGGGCTTCTTCTGTCCTTAGAACTGAGGGCTATACATGGGAACAAATACCCAACAGTACACCAATATCCCCCTACGTACCACACCAGGGGTCCCCTCCTCCTCCTGTGCCTCCGTCTGTATCTGTCATTTGCAACTCCTATTTATTGTACAGCGCTGCGTAATATGTTGGCGCTATATAAATACTGTTTATTAAGAATAATTAAAGTGGGGCATCAGACATTCCCTCATGGGAATCTTCCACACCCATGTGTTTTAATGGCAGTTATTGATTCCCACCAGGGAATGTCTTATTCCCCATTTTATAAATAAAGCCCCAGATCTTAGAGTTCTGTGATGAATGTGTCTAGCAAGATTTGTCCTATATTTTAGTATTTTTGGGAGGACATGAAGGCTTTTGTTTTCTTTTATTTTGCAGCTGTATGTTTAAAAGTAACAATAAATAAAATAATAAAGTAATATAAAAAATGTATATAAAACACATGTACAAAGAAACAATAAATAAATAATAGAAGAAATCATAAATATTATGAATATTATATGTAAAAATAAATATGATATTGAGCACTTTTTTTCCTTTAGAGGAAAGCCCCTTAATGACGCATGCATGATATCGGCCCCCAGCCTCTGGGATATGCAACGCATTGCTGCAGGTTTGGCAGGGGCGATAAAGACGGAAGGGAACCCCTTAAAAGTTTTAAAAAACATTATATTGTAATTATATTATATAAAAAAACAAAAAAAAAACAAACACATTTTGCATTAGGTAAGAGGTATAGGCCACTCATATATACCGTAATAGTAAAATATGTTTCAATGTATATACTGCACGGTGCATAAACATCTGGCAGTACAAAAAACAATTAGTCTATTAGAAGAAACAAAGTCTCCTATATCCATAAAATCCATTTCCAGACATTCTGCTTTAAATGTAAAACTATGAAATTCAGTAGAAGAAACATTGTATTGTATTTTATTGCTGCTCATTTTGTCTGGAGTTACTCTTTAAATGATTGGAAACTTCTATTTCTCAGCATTTTATAACTCTCTGACACCCCATTCATTCTCTATTGGGTGGACGTACTGCTCACTGCCACATGTATAAATCGCTGGACAAATGCAGGGATTCCCCCACAGTACCTTTTCCTGCCACTAGAGGTCCTACGTTTAATGGCCAGCATCATTCTACTCTCACTGAGCCCGGGTTCTCCACCTATGTCCTGAGAAATAACACAATCATGGAAATTCATTTGGGCCGTGATTATATACACATGACACAGATCAGCCCCGGTGCAATCTCTCACCTGGGGGAGGAGACTGGGGAAATGCTTCCTCTTACCTGCAGCAGACTGATGACATTACACCCTAGGCAAAGTCGCTGGACTGCTGTATAATAATATTAATTATATTGTTATGTGTCAGAAATTCTAAGGGAAGAATTGTAATATTACGGGAAATAATACATTTCCACATAAATATTGTTTGTACAACTGGCAATTATAAAGTATTGCTGGGAAACTTTCCCCATACGCCAGTAATCATCATACTTCACCAACTCTTACCAAATACCCCCAACCTGAACAGCCCCCCCCCACACAGGATAATGAGTGTCATACATGCCCTGATAATGAGTGTCATACATGTCAGGATAATGAGAGTTATACATGTCAGGATAATGAGTGTCATACATGTCAGGATAATGAGTGTCATACATGTCAGGATAATGAGTGTCATACATGTCATGATAAGGAGAATTCTACATGTCAGGATAATGAGAGTCATACATGTCAGGATAATGAGAGTTATACATGCCCTGATAATGAGAGTCATACATGTCAGGATAATGAGTGTCATACATGTAATGATAAGGAGAATTCTACATGTCAGGATTCAATGCCATGAGAGGGCGGGACTGACTGACAGGACCCCGCCTGAGGTGATGTGACGTCAACAGATCAGGGGGCGGGGCGTCACCTCCTGCATCCTGAGGTGAAATAATGGCGGGGAGATTTCTCTATGTGACGGGAGGCGAAATATAAACTAGAATGTTGTTTAAGAACACTTATATTAACATTCACAGGTTAGTCAATAGTCTTTAAGGTAATATCTGAGGAACTTAAATATTGGCAAATAAATTATGACGCCACAAGCATGCAGTCAGTGAAGTCAGCTCGAGTTTTATATGAATAAACCAAGCAGGTAGCTTGCAATTGTTCAAAGGCAGCCCATTCTATCCCTTGAAACAAGACAGCAGGTACCTGCATTGAAGTGCATAAGCAGAGTCGCTGAAGCTGCTGTAGAACTACAAGACCCAGCATGTCCTTGGCCTCCAGAAGCTGTGACCCCAATAATACCACTTACCGGGGTTTTATTCCTTATAGCACCCGATTTAATTCGCCGCCTCTACGGGATTCCGCGGCGACCAAAAATAGCCGCCGCACTCCTAGAAATAGCGCGTGTGCCTGGTTAGTACGCCGCCGCCACCTAGTGGCCGGAACAGCTCACTACAAAGAGGTGGATAATGCCCAGATTACACTGATTACTAATCCTAGATTTGCCAATTCCTAGAAGATTTATGTGTATAATATAAAAGCAAATAACACCCTGTGATAATCCACAGGCTGACTGGTGAAAATGAACAGCTGTATAATCTGATAAGGAGGATCACCTTAAATAATAGGGTAGATTACATGTTCCTACAGACCTCAATAGCAGGATTTAGCAGCAACAAGTTGATTTTCAATGGGTAAGATTTAACAGAAAATTTAGGACAAGCAACAGGATTACCGGATACCCATAAAGGATTGCCGGATACACATACCTGCTGCATTTCTATGCAATTATATTTATTGTTATACAACAGTACAAAACATCAAATCAATACAGATTATGTTATAATAAAAACAAATACAAACCATAATAAACAAATCGTATCACACAGGCGTATATAACAAATAATATACACGCTAACATTATACAACAAAAAAATGAAGAGGGAGGGCACTTAACCATACATTATAAGCAGTCCAACAATTGACATTATTATGGTCTGATGAAGGGACCTACAATACTAAAATATAACTAGAAGGCATCTTTATCCTGTATGGATGCCCTTAACCAAGGAGAAAAGGACATTGTTAAGATGTAAAGGATGTCCTAATGTAAAATATGAAGTTAAAGAAAAGCTTGCTACATCCCTCAGTTGTGCAGACTATAAAGATAGTTCCCCAAAACTTTTAATTTAAGCCATATAATTTATTAAGGTAAATATATTCTTTATAATGGCTTCATTTTAACAAAATCAGGGGTAGGCCAGGCCATGGGCCGGTACCAAGGGCCAAGAACCTGGGCTGTGCCCAACAGGGCTGCAACTGTCCTTGGTGGCTGCAGTTTTCACTGTGACAAGAATGTTTGTCCCCTCCTTTGTCATTTCATTCAGCCAATCACATAACCAGCTCCTGTCTTCTGTCATTTCATTATACAGCTCAGGTGTTCAGTAATTATCTGTATGATTGTTTCAGGTGTGTGACTGCATCTACTGACACCAAATATCACATTTATATCCAGGGAATCAGAATTCTGGTAATGAATATCATCTCTCAGTGGTAAGTTCTCTTTAAGTAGGAACTGTGTTCTTATTACTTTTGGCTTACATTTACGCCTTCTGAATACAAAGTTCTTTTTTAAATGCCCTGTGTAACAGATATTTTTCACTGGGTACATTACACCTCTCAACTCCCTAATTATTAGGATATACTTCCCTGTGTATGACATAACATGTTTTCAGAAAAGTATTGTTATAATGTATGTGTGCCTTCTTTGTAATAATATTATTAATAATAAACAGTATTTATTTAGTGCCAACATATTACACAGCACTGTACAATAAATAGGGGATGCAAAGACAGACAGATACAGACAGTGACACAGGAGAAGGAGAGGACCCTGCCCAGAAGAGCTTACAATCTAGGACCTGGGGAAGTAACACACACAATAGGAGACATTTTGTGATGTATAACAAACCTAGGGAAAGGAATGCATGTATGGTGAGATCCCCTTTACATTATGGTATTGTATGTTCTTTGCAATAGGTGTGCATACCTGTTGCATTCTACCCAATCACCTTGGGATGACAGGATAGATGTATGTGACCACCATTTCAAGGCAGTGGAACGTGGATATTTCAGTTTCTTTTGCCTGGATCAACTATGTCCATAGGGTTTTATATCTGGAATATGTTTATTTCCCTTGGTTGAACTTGATGGACTTAGTGTCTTTTTTCAACCTGACTTACTATGAAACTATATATTGGGTGGTTCCCTGTATTGGGCACCTGATGAAGTACCCAATGTTTCCTGAAACGCCATTTTGGATCCAAGACAACACAAATTGTAGATTCCTGCAGTGGCTGTGCTGCACTTCCAGAAATGTTGGACCGTCATGATGGCCCTATGTATTGAACACATCTGTACCTATGTTGCAGTTGTTATCAGTACATTACATGGTCTGCAGTTAGAATAAATGTGTCTTGCTGGGTGTCTCATTTATCCAGGTCATTGTACATCTGGTAATAGTTGGTCACATTCATCCTAAGGCTGTGAGGTTGTGGCTTGGCTACCGCTTCTTCAAGCCACTGTACCACTTGGTAAGGCTACGTAAACACGGCATTCATCCGATATTCACCTCGGGGCTGGTATCAGACAAGAATCTGGTGTGTGTACAGAACTCGTCGACGTCGTTCATGGATCAGTCCTGGTGGATCCGTAAATAGCGAATGATCGTAATACAAGTAAAGGGAAGTGAGCACAGCGGGGTGCCACTCCGTCATTCTCCCCCTCTCCATAGAGCAGAACAGTGCTGTATGTACAACGCTTATTCAGTCTTCTGCCTTTGGAAAGGATCTTTTATTTATCAATTATTAAATGTGTGTCTGACGCTACATCTTAAGTCTAAACCACAGCAGCCCAATTGGGAATGAATGGGGGTGAAAAAAGGCTTTAGTTCCTCACATTTTTATGCAATCTTTTTGTTCAACCCACTGAATTAAAGCTTAAAGTCTGCATGTGAGTTGTTTCATTTAAAATTAATTGTGGTAATGTACAGAACCAAAATTAGAAAAAAGTTGTCTCTGTCCCAAAATTTATGGACCTAACTGTACGTGAAACAATTCTGTATCTCATGGCCATTGCCAACTGCAACACGGAGCATTGCTAGGAGACTAATGCAGAACAGCCCCAAGAAGACGCACAGTGATTTACAACCATGCAGTACAATGTGCAGCAAATGAACAATCTACTCCTAATATGACATGGCTGGGTTTATAACACTTTGTACTGCTTACTTGTTAAGGAGAATGATATAACATGTTGTTTAATATCTAGGTGCAGACACAAGTTCTCCATTTGGACAATACTCATGGCATCTAGTAAGGCTGCACCGTTGGTCAATTTGTATCTGATGTGGCCTTTCTGTTTCAGATTTGTTTTATATAGCGCTGCAGGGGAAGTTTACTCTATGAAACAAGACAATTACTGGACCAAGGACTATTTCTATCTAATTCAAGTGCAACTCAATATAAGTTAGAAGCCTTAAGGCAATATAGTATAGCCAATCTAAGATTAGGTATAAAGTACAGTATTGTCATGCTAAGTGCATTCTTGTATTAGGGTGACATTAAATATTACTTGTCATGTACATGGGGACAAGTTCAGGAGAGATTTACAAGCACGGGTATCACTCCATTCGGTGGCTATCATGCGACTATAACACAACAAATCCAGGACTGGAGGGGTTAATGGCGGATGGAGACTCTTGTTATTGTATTGAGCATCTTATATTACAGGATAATGGTTTGCTTTTTTAAATACTCTCTGGAGGCCAATAGAGCATGGAAAGTGCAGAATTATATATGCAGGGCAAGGCATAGAACATCACCTAATCAACTATGAGTTATACAGACATTTATTATTTCAGTCATGACGGCTCAAATAGACTGCTGGCCCTCGAAGGAGTGATGTACTGAAATTGTGTGAACCTGTCATTACTTCATGGTAATACAGGGAAGCTAGACTTCAGCTTATCTATACAGTCATGAGAAAGAGAAAGTCATAATAAAAAAAAAAAAAAAAAAAACATGTCCTTAGGTCTTAAAATTACATAAATACAACCTTAGATGAACAACACATGAGATATTACACTATGTTATTATTTGTTTAAGTAGAAACATATAAAAATTCAGACGCTGTGTTTGAAAAAATTAATCAATTCTAGCAAGATTAATCCAATAATATTACCTGAGGGTTTTGCTACTTAATTAAAACTTGAAGAATTTACCATATGTTGCAACACACAGGTACAGACTGTAGAGCAACAACATATCCCCATTTGATTAGGTGAACATCTTCTTTCTAGTGTTTTTTTCAATAAACTACTATTATTTATCTAGTTTGAAATACAAACTGGCATCAAACGGCGGCAGTTTGAAAACGTCCAAACCATTATTTGATTTTATCTTTATTGTATTCCGCAGCATTAGCCGGCATCAGGCGCTTGTTCTATCCAGTCAGAAAGGTTTCAGCAATCTTACCAAGTCTCCCAATCCCCTGAGGAAGCCCTGCGGGGCCAAACAGGTTTTTGCTGTAACCATACATTGCTTAAATATACTGTAATTATTCTATAACTTCTAGAACAGTTCTTAGCCCAGGTCTAGTGCAGGAGGACTTAGTTTAGTTTTTAGTATGATAAATTAAATAAAAGTTTTAAAGAAAAAAGTTTTGCCCTACAAAAGCCTTTCTTTTCCTTCTCTTTTTCTCAACTGGCTATGCAGACGTTTTCAGGCTGGGCACTCTCTTTAAACAACTGGGTTGTTTTCCTTGGTTAAATCTACTATTATGAAAAAACTAAGTATACCCTTACGACTTGCATATGAAAATAAAACGGTAAGTAGCAGACAGGTGCTGCTAAGCAAAATCACTTTTTTTTTTTATTGTTCATCAAAAAGGTTGACCCTCCTCTAGAACAGCAATGTTTTGCAAGTTTCTAGTTTGGAACTTAAACAAGATGCTTTGTTTTTTCATTCTGTTCTTAAATTCTTAAAATTAAAATTGAGGTGTACTTTCTTCCTATGACTGTACAAATAAGGGAAAGCACTTCTAACAACCTTTCTCTATGCTAAAGTCAGTCTTATGGCTTGGGCTACATTAACCATTGAATCAGACAACAAAGTGTCTCTGGGGAAACTTGTATGGTCAGTAGTGTCCTCAGGGTACCTTACACCCTTGTAGTTAGAAATCTGTCTAGTTATAAATTTTGAGATTCGTCAAGAGTTTAGAGCTGGCAGGAGAAATGGCAAGGTGGTAAAAAAGCTAAACATTGGGGACTTTGGAGCATATAACACATGTATTGGTGATACACCATGACAAGATGGTCAGACTCAAGACAAGCAACATCCTGTTCTTGAATGGCACACAGCACATCAAATAGCCAGACAGATTTTGCACGTTTGTACGTAGCCTATCGATGGAAAAAGAACAATTAAGGACCAATCAACGATTATTTTGAGAGATTGCATAGTGCACGATGCTGTACATGCTGGAACGATTCAATCGTTCAAATATAATCCACCAATAATGTACACACACTAGATACGATCGTTTGAACGATGCAGGAAGTGACGTGTACAGGAGAAAGTGTATCACAGAAAAATCCACAATCACTGAGCGACCGTACACACAATAGATAGCGAATGATCGTCGCCCTATCAGATCCGTCAGGACAGTTGTTTGTTTCCAGAGTCATTCCTCGTTCATCGGTGTTGTTGTTCACTTCTTTTGTTAATGATTATCGGGCGATCGGTCGTTAATCTTTTGTTTCCAATGATAAATATTGAATGTGTGTACGTAGCAATAGTCCCACTTCACGAGGGCCCCAGACACATCTCAGCCTACAGGAGCCTCTGTAGGGCCCAATGTCATTTTGGCAAGCTATGTCTGCCACTGTTCCCTATCAATATTTACTTGGAAATGTCAGCAAGAGGAAGTGGGGTTGTTTCCCTGGAGCAGGTAGGTCGGATAAGCTGCAGAGGAGGGCTTATAGGAACTCTAGATACATATAGGTCACTGCATGAGCATATTACCTGCAGGGAGGGCTAAGGGCACCAACCTTTCTGAACAGGACACTTCTGAGGGAAAGAATTGTGTAAAAGCAGAATTCTCCTCTTTATTTATCATACATCATTATTTAATCATAATTTAAGGGGACAGGGATTTTTACACTGTACCAATGGAAAAATCAATGCACACCTAGATGTCTTCTCTTAACCAAAGCTTAGTTTTGATGAAGATAATAATAAATGAGTGCAGAATGTACATACCCCCATTCATTAATGTATCTGCAATGAGATGTATATGTGTTTTTCGCTGTGCATTCTCATGCTCCCTCTAGCGGCTGCTTCTGAAATCGCACTGGTACCCAGTCTTCCCTCTGTTGCAGTGCAGGTATTTCTTCTGGCAAGCACCGCTGACGTCAGCATGGTGCATCCCTCTCGCAAGGGATGCTGGTAAAATCCCAATGTTTTCTGCTGCTGCTTTAGGAAAAGCATTGAAAGAGGGAGGATTTGGGGAGGGGGGAATCTGATGTCTCCCTGGCTTCAGTGGATTATGCACAGAGGGTTGTGGAGGTCCAGATGATGCAGGCATCCTGGTTCGCAGCCTGGGGGGGATAGCTTCCAGGTGATCCCCATCCTCCGCTGAAGTGAGCTCTGCCCCCCTTCTATTGCTCAGCAGGCTCACACAAGCTTCTTTAATGCAACCTTCTCAAGCAACATTGCAACTGACAGCTCATGGCAACATCACAGGAGCTCCCAGGGACATATCTGCACAGAGGGAGATCCCACAGTGACCCCAACATCATCCACGGTGACCCCACAGAGCTTGGCTCAGAGTCAGACGATTGCACAGGTAAGGAAGGGGGTGTGTGTGTATGTATGAGAGGGGGAGGGGAGGCTGGAGAGATAGACCCCACAGCTCTAAAGGGGTTAAAAGGAGCAAAGACATCACACCCTTTGCTTGGGTCTAATGATTGTACCTAAGGCCAAGATTACTGAGGTTTCATTTATTCTCTCTTGCACCATTGATGTGCAATTACAGGATACAGATGCTGCCATTCCTAATGCTTTATATGTGGCAATGGCTGCTAATGAGCACCTAATTAATGTGCAAAACTAATGCATGGTGTTTACACTTTTTACTATCAAAGAAGGTAGGAGAGGATATATATATATATATACACACACACATATACACACACACACACACATATTTATTATACCCTGAATTGTGCCTCAGTGTTTCCAGTTTGTCCATATTTTTAGTCCTCTGTTCCAAATTGATGAGATCTGATTGGTTGCCCTGGGATATTGCACTTTGGGCATGCTGTGTGCACACTTGTGCTGTGTCATAAGTTACAACACAGCTTTGCTAAACAGGATATTGCGACAAGACTACCAGGGCAGGGCGTTGAGGTCATTTCAGGAACCGTCCCAAATGCGTTTTAAGGTAGGAAATATACTTTTTCCCCCCCAAAACATTTATCTGGGTGCATTTAGAAAAAGGGGGGAAAGGGACAAGAGTTGTGCAATCTGTAGTGATCTTCCAGATGTTGAAGTTCGTTGTCAGGTCAACACCTTGTGCTTCATGTCCTTAGTTCTGCAACTGCACTATAGCTGGCAAGCAATTTCCAGGGACTTTCCTGCTGACCTGGGTTTCCATTCTTTTAAATACTGACCTGCTATATCATTCGAATATTTTGTTTCATTTTCTAAAATAATATAATTAGAATATTTTGTTTTATTTTCTAAATTAATATCATTCAAATATATTGTTTCATTTTCTAAATAATTAGAATGACATCCTGCTTTAAGATTTGGAGAAAAGCATTCTTCATATTACAAAAGGATCGACCTTCCCTGGTACATTCGGGGAGCATTGCAATTATGTTGGTCACTCAGTTCCCTCCTGTGCCGGTAGATTATAGTTTGCAGGTACTGAGCTGTAATTTGACTGTAATAAAATAGGACCCGAGAGGGAATTTTTTTTTTGTCATCTCCATGGCAATGGGCACAAGCAGAGCCATAATTGTACCCATTGAAATGTTTCATAGCAGGGCAGCAATTAGCAAGTAATAAAAAAGGGGGCTTTGTATTTTTCCGTTACTGAGCAGTGCAAAATGCCAGATGTGTCCATCTGTATTTATAGAGAAGTGTACCCTGAAATGGATGGATTCTGCCATTGTACACAGGGCTCTCTGGGCAGGGAGGAGGGGGTTAAATCAATGCCATGAAGGAGTGACAGCTGAGGCCTGTGGCTTTGCATGGTGCTCCATGTTTCAGGCCAGTCTGATGAGCCTCAGGGCCCTGTAGCCACTACTCCCTGCAGCTCCATAATTGGCACTTCCTAGCAAGCATGGAGGTGTTTAGTATATGAATCAGACACAAAGAGGGGGGAGAAGGAGAAGAAGGAGGAGGAAAGGGGGGAAGGAAATAGGCAGGAATAAAGTCTTTGTTCATACAAAATAATCACTACTCCCCTCCCACAGAAAGCAAATCTATTAAAACGTTTTCTGTCACGTGCCTATTGTGACATTGTCAAATGACCACACAGCCATTATTAACTCACTAGGCATTGAGGTATAAAGCATAATGCAAGCAATGCAATGATGGAATGCAAGCTCATTAATTTTACCATCTGAGGCCCCCTTTTTTTTTTTAATGAAATGAATGCCATATGATTTGTAATGCGAGGCTGTGTGTGTGCATGTGTCAGAATGTGCCCACTCAGCGAATTTGGTTGTCATTGGTGGGGGATGGGACCTCCCCTGAGATCACCTGATCATGTCACACTGCTCCCCTAAGGCTCTTTGTCAGGAGTCATTTCAGAACCTGGGACCCCCGAACAAAGAACAAAGACTACTCAGAGCCAACGGCAATCATGCCAGGTGACTATTTGGGGTTATTATGTGCTAGACGCTGTTGCTGCTATTATTAGGAACAATTATATTATTATTATACCATATAGTATGATATTAGAATATTTTATTAGTAGATTATACAACCAAGCAAAGACAGGTAACATGAGCACATACCATCTTAATATTCATAATGACCATACCTAAGACTATATCTTTCTTATATACAGAACAATATCGTGCAGGTGTACATTTAGAACAATATTTTGTGTCTTTTTCTTATTGCCACAATATACATTCCAGACACTGGCAGGTGACTTTATATAAATGCTACACACACTGCATGCCTTAGGACAATTTAACTATTCTTTGTTAAATATGTAACTTTGTATTGTTGTATGAGGACAGGGGACTTTGTATTACTGCAGTTCTAAGTAAAAGGGGTAATGCCATTATTTGGCTGTAATATTAGTAATAGAAGCGGTTGTAGCAGTAGGAGAAGGCCATTTGATTCATATATATATATATATTTTAAAAACCTATGAAGTGCAATATAGGATAAGGAGGGGCAGTGATCCATTTAATTTGATGATGTATTAGAGTTTTGTATCCATAACTATCTATAGCTCAGTAAAAAATGGCATTGGGGCTTTTCTTTAGGAACTGAAACAATGAAAAAAAAAAAAAAAAGATTTCAGGTTTTATATAAAGCTATTTGCCTTATATGAGAGTTACATTTTGTAAATGTGTGCAGGTATCCCGTTAAAGAGTTTTTATGATGAGCTTTAGGTGAACACTCGCCTTCCTAAAGCCAATCATATAATTTCCACTCCTAGATTTAAAAATCAGATTGAGTAGCACACTAGAGAAATGGCGCCTGCAGCGTTTAGTAGATGTGATTGAGCGGGATCCATACTTGTCTATAACATTCCTGCTCAGGTGACAGCCAGGCACACAGTATTTTCAGAAAGAAGTTAGCAATGGTAATCGTCACATTCTCTAAAAAAGATTAAGGCCCTGATCACACTTTTTTTGCAGTAATATATATAGTGTAACTGCAGTGTATTTATTTTGAGTAGCCCCAATGCAATATGAGTTTAAGGAACAGTGAAGGTTTAAGTTTTTACCGTGTTGGTGTGTTTTGCATATACAAGCCAAGATAAAGTAATACCCTAATACATCAGCCTGAAATACATAGCCATGCATGTGTTCTGCAGCAATGCATCCATAAACTATAGAGTTAAGGCCGCTCATTTATTTTGAATGCACCTCAATACACTAAAATAAAACAAACATGAACTACAGTGCTGCAATGTTACAGCCCACTGCTGTAGTATTGTATTACAGAGCAATTCATAATAAACAGCACTACAAAACAATCCACCAATGCTAAAGAAATAAACAGTTACCACATTTTTCACACATTATTGCTATATTAGGCCTGTATAATAAACTGCCTAAAATTAAGGTGTATATAAAAATCTGCCTAGAAGTTCCTTTAACAATAAACTTTTATAACTTCTAGCTCAACATAGGGCCATATTAAAATACTATTACATTCCAGCAGTCCAGCAACAATACCTATTTTACTATGCAAAGTGCTGGGTTTTCATGTACAAAACAAAATTACACATTTTATATAAAGTATATATTTATACACGTGATGTTACTCCTCCAATATGAGAACATTGGTTTAAACCACATACCTGATTGTAGGGACCTTGCAATGATCAGATTGTCAGCTGCAGTGCTCACACAACATGTGAAGTAACTAGGACTTGTGATACTAATGAACACACCTGTATACACACCTGGAGGTATGCAAAGCATGGTATCTATGTGAACCTTATTAATCAGAGCTTTGTTGTCTCAGGCAAGAACTATACAATGATGTGTGATTGTGAACTAAATGCTATTTAATGGCTATGCATGCAGAAAGAAGGGAAGCATTCACAACATCATTTTTTGTACAAAATCATACACAGCTAAGGGAAAAAAATGATCATGATTAAAAGACAAGAAAACAATATATGATGCAGATTTTTTAAATCAATGTGGTGCCGTGATTCTTTACCTAGTCAACAGTTTAACATTTCACTAAATAAAAGTCATACTGCCCATTGCATTCAAACCTGTGCTATAAAGTTGGATGAAAAGTTTGACTTTGGCTGGTTGATATATCGGGCTAGAGGTAACAAAAGAATATCTACAAAGCAGTGAATGATTCAGGTTTATGTTTTTTAATAGCAGTAATTGTTTCACCACTAGTGAAAGTCACATGTACTGTTTTATAACCATGCCCCTAGGAGATAAATAAAGCTTACACTGTGAATATTTGGCCCAGAATGAAAGCCAAGCAAGCAAAACTAAAGCAGTCTGACTGGAACATAGAGATTTCACAAACCTTTATATATCCCTTAATGATTTTGAACAGGCGCCATGACTCATTCCCTGGTGATTGGTTTAAGGTGAAAGTTAGCTGTGTGGCTAGTAATAGAGGTGCTTGTTCCTGATACTCCTCAGAAATGAGAAACCGTGAAACGCAGCAAAATGTCATCAGCATTACAGAACAAGTCCATTTGCATGAGACTGAGCACAACTACACTATGCAATATATCCATGGTTAATGAGAGCCTGCTTAGATATATTGCCCAAAGGAAGCATTCAGGTTACATGTCTGAAAGTACCAGAGCAATCTGATTGGTTGTACTTTGGATCATGCATGCTTTGTTTCAGTGTTTACCAACCAACCAAATGAAGGATTTGCTTTTTTTGCTTGTTTGTATAATATGCTAGTGTGACGATGATAGGAAGGCTACTGGTATGCAATATACAGCCAAAGTATTATGTTGTTTGTTACCATCCTGCCTTGAACTACAGTCACATATCTGCAGTGTGGCATTCATGAGTTCCTACGTGTTGTACCACATTACTGCTGCAAGTTTTGGTGTGATACAGTGCCATTCCTTCCTAATTGCACCTTGCCAGCTGACCTGTAGTGCAATGCAACATATGGCCCTTGATGTGTTAACAAAAAATGCGCCTGCACTTCTTTCGTGAAGTGCAATGCATTCAAATAAATATGTGCATTATAAATTAAATACCTTGTACGGAGATTGCTCAGAATCAGATTTTGAGCCTTTTCTTCAGTCTTGTACAGTTGTACGCACTCTTAATTACTGCTAGAACATCTTACTTTGATTTACTGCACGCTGTGAGCTTCTCACATTGTGCATTAGAAGCTGCAACAAGTCATGTATCGACCCCCCCCCCATTTACTGGCTGGTCGACATCTAGCAGCACATTCGGGTGAGAGCTTAAAGGTAACAGAGCATGCCAATGATCAGTCCAGCTTGAAGACCCAGTACAAATGGCAGTACTAATGAAGTCCATAGGCAGTATGACACATCCAACACAGAGTGAGAAATTACTCTAAGATACTTTTCCTGAAAGGAGAAGCTCCTGTGTCTACTCTCCTCAGGTCACTGAGGCCTTCAGGTTCTCACTGCCCTGATCTCTCACTCTGTCAGCATGCCATGGCTCCAGGGGGACCCCTCTTAGGACTAAAATGCTGCCTGCCCCAAAAAGGTGGCAAAAAAGCCCATAGCCAAAAAAAAAGTACAGCAAAGTAGTGATTGGTTGTTATCTATACCACCTATGCAGCAACAGGTATCTAATTATTACCCCAGGGAAAATGAGTTGAGGAATTTTAAACATAACCGTAATTATTTCCTTAACCTTCAGTATTTATCAATTCCTTGTCAGTTTAATAATCTTTTTATTAGAATCGAGTTCTAAAGGTCTTTACCAGCCAATGGGAAATCCATAATATCACAGAAGTTATGTTATATTTTTCAAGACGTTCAGTAGAGAAAGACAAGGAGAGATTCCTGTGGATAATTTAAATGCTCTTGTCATTGATCTTTCATTACACTGCGCAGTCCTCATGTGATTTATTACCGGTTCTGTTACATCCTGTCCTCCAGGGAGCTCTGTACAGTAAGTGCTTTCTGTACACTGTAAATACAGCTGGCCAGTCAGGTACTAAACTGCTGCAAGATGGATACGATACATGCTCTGTGCGGCGTCTTATATCTCACCGCTGCCGAGAGGGAACAATTGTCGATTGGTTTCTTACAGAACTTGAAAAGTCAGGCTTGGATGTGGCTTTGATGTCACGTTATAAAAATTATACGGTAGGTGGCATTATCATTATCCAAGAATAAGGCAAGGGGGTAGGTGGAGGTGGGGGGCTGCTAGACCTTTATTGCAATTTGATAATTATTAGCGCTAGGTTTCAGGGAGCTCCAGAGAAAAATTGATCTCATATGCAAACATTCCTACATACCTAATGGATAATCCAAGTGTCAAGTTTTTTACTTGATAAAGTGTTGGATCAAAGCATACCTGTATTTGTTCATAAAATACAGATTCTAAGTTTGCCTTCCAATGTTTATTAGAAAACTAATTCTAAATTTATTAGAACTCCCATGTAGGGTGTCTGTATATAGAGTTATGGTGACAGTGGCCCAGTGCCCCTCCGCACCTTATTGCTAATTGTAAACAATAGTGATATCACCTCCTGTCTACCCAAAAAAGTTAGGAGGATAAGGTGAAGCTTCTGGTGACAGGATGAGTGGAACTCTTTGGCTGTGAATTGTAAACCTTCTCAACTAGTAAAACCCCAACCACTGATACCAGAAGCTTCATCTTCTATTTACCTGCTCCCCTCTATGGGAAGCCAAGTGGATTAAAAGAGCACTAGGCTGGGATGGCCAGATCTCAGTATCCATAAAGTGGCACTCAAATCAGGTCCATCAACAGATTATTACATTAATTTCAAATGTCCAAAATTGTGCAGTGACTGGTACATTGGCCTCTAAATATTAGCGCAATAATCCTTTGATGGCCCTGATTTGAGCGCCAATTTTTAGAGGTACTGGAGATCATTGGACTCTGGACTTGGCTAATATATGTATAATATAATATATAATTATAAAATATAATATAAAATGTAATATAATATATATGTTTTAGCGCAAGTATACTTTGTATCTGGACATGCTAGCTGGGGGTTTTAGTTTTGTATTTTGATGCACTTTGGGGGGTAAACAGAGAACTGTCAATTTGTGCGTAAGTTTGGTTATCCTTTAAGGCTTTCATCATAATGAGATTGGCATGTGCACAATTTTCCTGTAAATGTTACTGAACAAAGCCTAAGCTTTTCTGATATAATGATACCAGACATTGCTTAGTCAGTAGTACTGTGATTGGAAAGAAGTAATACATGGAATGGAGCTAGCCAAGGTGCTGAAATGATAACTGCTTGCCTTTGCAGTGGTTGAAGTATGAACTTGTGAGCATAACAATTAGGCATTCACCATTTTCAGCATGCTGTTTGCAAGGCAGTAACTCACTGCCCAGAGGATGGATCATGAAAAACAAGTCAGCTATGGTATCTCTGTCCTTTACGTAGAACATTATGGTGTGTTGTACACTTTGGTCTTTACCATGCAGTGTGTTGCTTCCTTGCTTTTATCCATACAAGTGTGAATGCATCTCAGACATGTCTTAATCGGATTTTGGATTGATCTCAAATACAATTTATTTAAGACTTGCTTCTAAGTCTGAACATTGCACACTAGGTATAAAAGCAAACTGTTCTTTGCTTCAATATTTTTATTAGGTTTTACAAGGGAGATTAAACAATTCAATGAAAAAAGGTAACATCCAAAAAGAGAGACACACAAGGAAAAGAAAAAGTTTAACCTAACAATATACATGGCAACTTATTTATAACAGAAACAG
Source organism: Pyxicephalus adspersus (assembly GCF_032062135.1). Taxonomy (NCBI): domain Eukaryota; kingdom Metazoa; phylum Chordata; class Amphibia; order Anura; family Pyxicephalidae; genus Pyxicephalus; species Pyxicephalus adspersus. Next base: position 10,105,657 of record NC_092863.1, on the reverse strand, counting down.
CAACTATGTATTCCACCTTGATCTGAAAACAAACATGATGCGTCATGTTGTCTATGGGAAAACAAAATCCTGATTGTCTCTAATTTCTTTGGACAACAAGATTTGGCTTTTAATAAAACATTATTATAAACCTGTACTTTGTTCATACTGGGCATGGGCAAAGTTAGAGGTTTACTTTACCTAAAAAAACTTTTTCTAACCTTCCCTGCACCTTCAGGTTCTGCTGTAACAGGAGACTTTCACTCCCGCATCTCCACTAAGACTCTCTCCATCTTTTTATTTATTTATTTTATCTATTCTACGAGGGGGTGCTGAGAAGTTCTTGGCTTTGTCCAGAAAGAAGAGAGCCAGAGTTATGAAAAAACACATTTTTTCAACATATTCCCCCCTGAGACTGATGCACTTGGTACAGCGTAGTTGCAGCTTTTCTAGACCATTCAAATAAAGATCCTTTGGGCCGCAAACCAGCTCTCAGCAGTATCTTTGACGTCAGAAATGTCCTCAAAACGTTGCCCCTTCAGGTGTTTATTCAAATTGGGTAACAGATAATAGTCCGAAGGGCCAGGTCAGGTGAATGGGGGGGATGGTGGACCAATTGGAAATCCAGGGTGTTCAATTTTGCAGCCACAATGTTGGACGTGTGGGCAGGTGCATTGTCCTGCAAAAAACGGATCCCTTTGGTCAACTTTCAACTGCGTTTCATCTTAATTGCCTCTTTCAGCTGGTCCAGGAGGTTAGCATAATACTGTCCGGTGAAACTAGGGCCCTGAGGTAGGTAGTCCACCAACAGAATGACTTTTTTCCCAGGACGATTTCTGGGTTCAGAACTTCTTCGGCCGCGGGGCTTTGCTGACTTTCCCTGGAGAAACGAAAATATTCTGAGGGCCCGTAACTCCAACAATGTGAAACTCGCTTGTGCCTCTGCCATCACAGCTTCTCACTAAAAGAAAAAAAAACAGTTTTAGGAATCGCACAGACCTGATATTTGCACAGTTACATACTAACATATTAGGCTGTCATATGCCCTCACACTCATTTTTCTATTTCATCTGGAAGGGGGCAAAGCCAGGAACTTCTCAGCACCCCCTCGTACATATCTATCAGCCTGTTGGGGAACCAGCCCAACCAAAGGTATGTACTTAATGATAAATGAAGCCTGTTGGGTGCACCTAGCACCTTGTTTTCCATATATATTGTCTGTATGACTTTGTTCTTGGCTTCCTGACAATTTCAGGTCACCTTTGTCCAATTCAAAATATAAAATAAATGTTAAAAAACTGTCAGAAATACTGGAAGCTAATCATGTAAAAAAGGACACATTCTCTGATGGTCCCTTTCTTGAGTCTCCCAGAGATAGAAGGAAATGCCTGGTGGTTTACATCTACAGACTTTAACAAAAATAAATGATATGTTTTCTGTAGACTGAGCCCTTCACAATCACTGTCATCTCCTAAAAGGTAAAGTGACGATGACAGGCTGCGTCCAGATTGATGTAGTGATAAAAAAGGATCAGGACCTTTATGTCAAGCATTACTCCGGAGATACCTGTCCTCCAGGCTGCACTGTAATTTTTACCCAGTTACTGGTATCATCCTCTGGTGTCAGTTCTTGGCCCACGCTGAGGATAGAATGCTCCATCTCTCTTACACGCTGCTCTACATTACAATTTACATGAAAATGACTGAGCGGTCGCAAGGTGACAAGAAAGCTCTCGAACAAGGCACAATGATATAATCGCTCCACCGGCAGTCACTCTCACTCCGGTCACAACAGGGAACTTGTATTATTAATGTTCTCCCTATGATTTGAAAGAGCTGCAGCTGAATTTTAAACTGTGTTGTTGTGACACAAATACGCCAATCAATATGCAAATCTATGGAAAGCACATATGGAGCAGAAGCACGATTTAGACTTATTCAGACGGAGGTAAGGATTGCAGCTATTTATAATTTGAAAGAACAGGTTTGGATCTCCTAAATGGGGCGTGTAGAATGGATGATGCGTAAGGTTAGACTGAAACATAGATAAGACCATTTATGCATTAAAAATTCCCATGGTCCCTACGATATCAAGACCACCCTGGATGTGTAATAAACGTACCCTTTGGCTTCCAACTGCAACAGCAGACTGGTTTACAATTTAGGTATAGGGATAACCATGGCACTACCTCTGCCTTCCCATAATGCAGTACCCAGTTCTCTAGTAGCCAATGGCTGGACTGCAGCTATACAACATTGGGCAGTGGTAGTTGTGGGTTTGATTAACTGATGCAAGTACCACCTATATTATTTGCAGGTAAGTAACAGGGTTGATCAGATTTAGTAATAATATTAATAATTAATAATAATAATTATTAATTAATTAATAATAATTAATAATATTACACAGTATTTATATAGCGCTATCATATTACACACCGCTGTACAAAGTCTATAGTCATGTCACTAGCTGTCCCTCAGAAGGGCTCACAATCTAATGTCCCTACCATAGTCATATATCTTTAATACAGTATAAGGTCAATTTTGGGGGAAGCCAATTAACCTAACTGCATGTTTTTGGAATGTGGGACTAAACCAAAGTACCCGGGGGAAACTCACACAAACATAAGGAGAACCTGCAAACTCCATGCAGATAGTGTCCTGGCCAAGATTCAAACCTGTACCTTAGCGCTGCAAAGGCCAGACTGCTAACCACTGAGCCACCGTGCTGCCCTGATTGCATCTCTAATCCATCTTCTGAAGTGCCAATGCTAGTCAGTCCAACAATTTGCTTGTGTTGACGTCGCCTGCAGATTTTCTTCTGAATCCCAAGAGGACCCCACCACTGGACAGCCAATAGAATATTCAATCATACAGGAAGTGATGTGAACTCCTAAAGAAGTAACATGCATCCAAGGCTCCATGGGAAATATATATTTACATCTATACCTATCTTTATTGTATTGATTTCCGTAAGGTTTGTGATTTTTGCAGAATTGCTAACAGTCGTTGCCAGAACATGTGTTTCCTGTATGGTATTTTCTTACTGTGTTTCCATTTTGGGCTATAATAGGTTCATTCTGAATGACACCCTAGCACACTTCCCCCGCTTCCCTGTGAGCTGCTGAAAATGCTGAATGCGTGATTTTTGGTGCATTCGGCGGCATGCGTTTAAAATACCAGCCTGGTGTGAATGGATCCCTAAGACTATTAAAGACAAGGTCAAGGGCAAAGCTAGCACAGACTGCCGAAAAAACTTACAGAGGTTCTGACCCTTACCTACAGAAAACTTTAAAAAGTATTGGCTAGGGTTGTGCTATATTAATGCCGCTGAAATAATATTAATAAAAAGAAGGGACAGGCTACAAAAATAATTGCAGTTTAAGAAAAAAGGTGAATGATATAAAGTGAAGGATCTGTGATCACTTGATCTGAGGTCTGTTAATTTTGTGTTTATCTTCTATGTACAGCATGCAGTGTAAAAATGCAAAAGAATTTCTGTTTCAGCCAGAACTTCCTATAATAACACAAGGCAATATTTTGACATTCACAAAACTTATTGCCCTTAATTGTAATGTAAATTTAGGTATGGTAGGCTAGTTTTAGATTTTATGACAAAGGTGCCCTGTGTTTTTGCAGATGTTCAGATCACGAGAAAGGTTTTGTCCAAGAGGTTTTAGGCCAGGGTAGGGGGTGTATGCAGGGGATGCAGGCCGGGGTAGGGGTGTATGCAGGGGATGCAGGGCAGGAGTTCCTCCTGATCGCAGTGTCCTGATCATTGTGGAGAGGGGAATGAATCATCTCAGGAGACACATCCTCAGAGCAGCCATCCGGAGGCGTTATTTCGGCTGCAGTCTCCTCCATATGGGATTCTGCAGCACCGAGCTGACAGCTCCATGAAATAAATTATCCTGCAAGATGGGACGAGCGCTGCAACCGGCTGAACATCATCAGCAAGAGGCTGAATGCTGCTGGAGGGTGTAGCGGGGAGCCTGCCCTCCCCTCCTCCTTCCTAGGGATGCCCCCGGATTACTGACTGAGCTGATTGCTTGGCAGCTGTCACAAAGACGACACAGGGCTTTCCTGATCATTCCTCTGGGCATGCTTGGCTTGTGTCATTCTGGAGAGCTGTGAAGGTTAGTCCTGGTAATGCAGTACACATGCTGTGTGTGTGCAGGCTGTCACATCACATACACTCAGGCCAGATGATGCTTTCCACAACTGGAGCTGGCTGCACAAATATTGGGACCTGCCCAAGGTCAGAGGAGCAGAGATAGCACTTCTGTAATTTACTGTACATATGAGTTGTGCTTGCTTACTTAATCTTATGGTAAATGGTTTTACTCTCCCTTTCATTTGCTTTCTTTCACATACCGTCCTTCCCTTTTTTCCTTGCTTTCACTCCCTTGCTCTTTGTTTTGCTCACTCTTTTTTCTCTCTGCGGTTGTTTCTCTATCGTGCACCTCCTCTTCTTATTATTTCTCTTTCATACTTGCTCTCTCTTTTACTTCATCTTTTCACTCTCCCGCTCTTGCTCTTTCAGTTACCATAACTCTCCATCCACTCTTGCTCTTCCTCTCTCACACCTTCTTCCCCCCTCTCTCTTCTCTCTTATCTTTCTTCCCCTCTCTCTCCTCTTTCTCTCTCACTCTCCTCCGCTTTCCTTTTCACTTCATCTTTCACCCTAACTTTTTGTTTCTTTTCTCTTTGTCTTCCTCTTGTTTTTCTCTCTGTCTATATATCTTTCTCATCTTCTCCAACTTGCTCTGAATCACTTTTCATTTTGCTTTTTCTTGCACCTTTAGTGCTTCCCTCTCTATCACAGCAATCGTTCATTTATTTTCTCTGTTTCTTGCAGTCTTGTATGTGCTCTCTTTCTCTTTTGATCACTGTCTTTCTTTTCTTTTCATCAGATCTCTTTAATTCTCTCTTTTTGTATCAGTTTTTGTCTGCTTGCTCACTTCATTTTTTGTCTGTCTCTCTCGCTTACTCTCTATTTTGGTTGTTCTCTTTCTCTCTAACTTTCTCTTTTGCTCAATCTCTTTCACTTTCTATTATGCTTATGTATAAGTATAATATTATTCTATTATGTTATCTTCATGCATGGAAAAAACAAAATATTTAATTTATCTTCTCTAGCTCCATTTTAATGTATCTAATGGTATGCAGATCAGAGCCATGTTACCTTTTCTATATGTATAGTATTATTTGGGGATGAGAGCTGTGCTTCCTGTTCTCTATCTATTCTGCAATATAAGAATTAGAGCTGTGCTTCCATTCCATTTCTATCATATATTAAGGAGATCAGAGCAGCACCTTTCCCTAAAAATGTATCTTTTATTGGGAAGATCAAAAATGTGCTTCCTGTTCACTGTATGTACCATGAAGGTCATAGCTGTGCTTCTGATTATTGTAATGCGTTACCTATGCAATGAATACAGTGTCTTTGGTTGAGGTGTTACAGCTAGCTATGCAAGATAATCTGTAGATGTTCCTTCATAAACTGCTTCTTTTCTGCTATGAATTGCACTGAGGAGTCCTATATGCTTTCTGCATCCATTCCTGAATACATTGCTGGCCAATCACATAGACGGTTTTCTCAATAATAGTATGTAGGACCCAGAAAGTAAAATAGTTTGTTAGGTGCACATGCCTCTTTTCACGTTATGCAAATCTTTTTTTAAAAAATGGGCTTCTGCTCAGCCACTTTTACACAGGAAGTTATAACAGATCTCATCTGAACCAGGAATGAAAACTCCATTCCCATGTGCCAAGATGGCTTTCATTTTTCCAATAAGTGCCGATTATGCTTTTATATGGAAATATCAGCACATCTGATATTTCCATATAAAATATCAGACTGTAAGACAAATAGGTAATGTTTGTACTTGGTTCCATTATTTAAAATCATTTGAATTTATGAACATAGTTTATTTTGATTTCTGCTGCATCTTCTTTTGCAAAATTCTCTATTTTAAAGCAAATTGTGCTTTGCCTATTACCCATTATTTCCTAATAATAACATAGCCAACTATATCGTCTATCTTGGCAATATGGTTACTGAGCAAGGATATGTGAATGGAAAAGGAGGTGCAAGTCACATGACCCCCCAATTGTTGCATTTAGGCTGCACAATCTATGGCAGACACTACAGCCCTGGAGATTGACCGTCCACATACATAATAGATAACTGTGTTACTTGCGTTCAGGCCTGATTTATTATTAATGCGACGGCCGTGCCTTGTTAAAAATTTGCTGATTTTTATTTCCAACCTCAGTTTATGACAAATGATCATGTTATTATGTAGAAACGATCTGGCCTTTTACCAGCGGCTGGTGGTTTTCTGAATTCGATGACCGATTCTGACACATAAAATACGGGAAGGTGTTGAGCCGCTAGCTTGTTAACCCTTGGGATGGCCACAAAGGGCTCAGTAGGGCTGTAGCTTTGAACGGTTTCATTGATTGAAAATATTGCTAGCTTGGGCTATAGTGTTCATTTATGTAGACTTTGCAGAAAAAGATAGAGATAGTTTTATGTGAACTGCACAACAGAAGTTTTCAGAGGCTCCTTATTAAACCTCTGTTTTAATGTAACAAACAATAAAAAAAAATAAATAAAAAATGTTACAAGCAGTTCTATAGTGGCATTACTAAATATATCTATTATCTTATGATAAAAACTGCCCTGGTTGGGTTTGACCTAACAGATCTAAAGATCTGATGTTATGATTGTATCGAACATTTATATAACTTTGCTGCGTAGCTACTTTTGTGTTAAGGCCTTGTCACACCTGACAGTTTTTCTACTGTAAATTAAACTTTAGGAGCCCATTTACACCTACACATGTGCATTACCAGACAGGCAAGTTTTATTCCATCCAACTTTAATGTTAATGTTAATGTGCAAGTGTGCTTTTCTCCCTTTTAAACTATCTCTATGTAGTTTTATGTGCAGCAGGTTTTGTGATTGAGCATTAGGCACCAGTATGTTAACTGCACATAGCATGATGGTGTGATTATCATCGGACATAAGGCATATTGCCTTGTTGTTGCTTTGGGACTGCACACTTTGATATTGAATTTTATGTTAACAATTGCAATGTATGATGGTTTACTCCAGAGGCAAAATTAAAGACGGCATATAAAATACAGTCTGATAATAGCATTAACACAGCAGTCACTTAATCACTTTTCTTCCTCCTTTTTATGACAAATTTTGGTGTGATCTGGTGGTTTTGCTTTCTTTTTTTTATTCTACTGTTAGCCCTGGGTGTCACAAAGTTATCCCCTATGTGTACACAGATATGGCTCCTGCAGGTGCTGTGCCCAAGGCATGTCTATTTTGTTTTTTTACAGTCTTTGTGGCTCTAAGGGGTTTGGGAATGTTAATGAATAATGTTAATACATAAGCTACAAGACTCATCAGTATAATTTTTACAGAGCTTCTCTGTCTCTTATTTCAACCAGTTAGGTAAACAAATTCATTATAAATATTTTCCTATTGTCACACAGAGGAAATGGCTCAGTCCCCGGCACTACGGACAGAGTATCTGGTATCAGGTATGCGGACGCCCCCTGCCAGGAGGAACAGCAAGCTAGCCACGCTGGGACGGATCTTTAAACCATGGAAATGGAGGAAAAAGAAAAGTGACAAACTTAAACATTCACCTGCAGGTGAGAGAAAATCTATTTAGTAATCTATCTTTCTGTCAAACATGTCCCATTTTTAATCTCATGATTTTGATTTAGGGAATGTATTTGAAGTGATGGTTCGGCAGATACCATAGTGTTCTAAATGTGATCTTTGGAAATGCTGACATATCTTTTATTAATGTATTGTTTCTATTCTCAGGTCTGGACAAGAAGAGCAGCGCTAAGCAGAACCGTGATGAGATCATCAGGAAGGGACTGATAGAAATTGTAGATAAAGGTAAGTCACCTTTAGCCAATGGGTAACTAAATATATATATATGAACAGTGTGCAGATAGATAACGCATTTTTTGGTTAAGTATTAGAGTCCTTCAAAAGTCCTTTGATTATTATGCAGTACAGCTAGTGTAATTATCAGAAATTTGTTTTTATTTTGTCATGCTGCGCATCAATACAAACTAAAAATCGGTCCTGAAGTAAGAGTCCCCAGAACAAGCATGAAGTGTGACATTTTATTAAAAGCACAATGTATATACAATCATATAAGTATTTTAAAAAAAGTTTTTGTTGTTTAAAAAATATTAGTTGTTTCGCTTGCCAGAAGATTTGTAATTTTGTCCTGGATGTGCCAGGTTGGTGACCTTAATTTTCCCTACTATTAAGCCTTAAAGCTTGGTGAAAATGTTTTGAAGCCACAGACAAATAGAAGTACGTCAGCGATGGCAGGCCTGGAATTTATAATATAATATAATAAACAGACATTTTGTTTTGTTTGTAAGCAAATAAGTGTGAGGGTTTTTTTTTTTCTCTGGGAAGTGGGGAAAGCTGAATGTGATGAATTTATCATTTAGATTTAGTCAGAGAAACCCTTTAAATTTCCTTTTCCATAGTTTACTGAGGCTTTTGTGCCTTTGTTCTCCCCTCAGTAAGCATGTAAACACAATATCGGCTGTGCTCAATTTAGAGGAATCATGCAAAGCTTACTGGGTTGTGCAGTCACGCTGCTCCAATTATTTGCTTCTGTTCTCTTGCTGAATCACAAGGATATTACGTGGGAGCTTTTAACATGCAGCTTTTAACATGCAGTTCTGTATTCCCACCCACATGCAGCTCACTGATATGCCAGTTTAGCTACCCTGTCATTTCATGGCTTCGCTCTTAGTTTAGGAGTACATTCTAGCTTCCAAGATATTTTGGATTTTACATGGCTGACCCTTCCCCTTTTTAAAGAAAATTTGTCACATTCTATACACATTTGTAAACAGAAGTTTTTGGACAGAATAGGGAAACATTCGATCCATTGTCAGGTTTGTATTGCTGCATTTGTGTGACTTTTCTAAGTTTTTAGAATTGTCACTAAAGCTTTATAAATGTATAAATAATTAAATAACAAATACTCCAAATGGGTCACCTGACAATAAACTAAGATCAGAATTCTGTTCATTTTGTAGAGTTCCTGTGTGTCCAGGAAAGTAAGTGAAGGGTATTCTCCCCATCAGGACACAAAAAAAAAAAATAAAAAAAATTATAGGGGTTTAAACTCTTCTTTGCATGAACACTGTAAAGTTGAAGTGGACCTGTACTGTGCAAAGTACATAGGTGGCCATTGCCCAACTATTCCTAACAATGCTAATTGTCTGCCTCTGCAATGTGTTCAGATACTGAACCAAGATCAAGCATAGGACTGAAACCAGAGAGACAGCCAGACAATTGGCATTTTCAAAAAAAATGCCTTTAAATACATCCTTACATAGGTTACCTTTAAAATTAAATAGTCAAAAGCATAAGATTTTATTGGCATTTGTATCAGTCCTTGTTCTGTATTCACTAGAACCATTTGCCTCCTGATATTTTTCTTTTTATTAACAATGAAAAGCTAAGGAATGTGACCCAGTATATAATAAAAAGGTAATTATAGGGATGGATTGCTTTGGCTGATTTCTTGTTGAATACTGCCATCTTCTGGTAGATTTGCAATACTACTCGCTGTATTTTTCCTGGTTAGACATACATATGTCTTGGTGCTGCATGTGTGCTTTTCATGGTGTTTGTGTTGGAGAGATATTAAGAATTGAGATTTTCTGTGATACAAATAAAAAATACATAAAGTCACATGATACAGGTATTTCTGTACATTTTATGCTTTTATCAGTGGATGTGCTAAAAGTGGGCTCACCTCTGAGAGATTACATTAATTGCTTTTTGTGACCTGGTTCTTTAATATTCAGCTTGCCTGGTTTTGTGGTCTGAGGTTCTGATCCTCTCCCCTAAATCCTTCAAAATCATTAACTTGGAATGAGTATACAATTCAGATGTTCAGTAATTGTGTTATCTGCATGCTTGCTTCAGGTTTGTGACTGCATCTACTGACACCAAAACATCAGCTTTACATCCAGGCACATCTCTCAATATAGGTCTGCTTTAATGCATCAATACGCACCTAGGAACGCAATTTCAAAAAAAATGAATGTGGCTACTTCTTCAACTACATTTTCATGCAGCAAAATGCACGTATGTGTAAATAAGCGTTAATTAATCTATAATTGCTTATTAATGTAGGAAATTCAATTCAGCCAATCATAGTTCTAGTTCCAAAATGAAATCAGCTACCTGACTGGTTGCGATGAGCGATGAATGCAAAGTGAAGACAGCATTAGTAGGAACTCATCTAGAATATGTGGTTCAATTTGGGCACCAGTTCATAAAAAAGATGTTGTAGAACTGAAAAGAACTTAGAGACAATACTACATTATCAAGAGGCACTAAGAACCTCATCTATAGGAAAAAAATTAACTGAACTCAATTTATTCTCCAATGAGAAGAGGAAAATCTCACTACCATATAAAAGGCTCAAATGGAAATTGTTGCTATTGTAGGAATGTGTCCTTTCGTTCCAGGTTTTTTTTGCCTGGTTAAGCTTTAGGGTATACTCAATAGACCTGTACCCTTCTTTCAGTATGACTTACTATGTAGCTAAAAGGAATGTGCCACAGGCACCTCAGGCAACCTGTCCACCAACTCTGCGTTTTTGAAAGTTTTACCTCAACAGTTTATTTTATATTGATTGTTCAGATCCTGATCCTTTAGAGGCCCCATCAGAAGATATTATGACTGGGGACTCCAATGATCTGCCATCTCCAACAAGCCAAGCACCTTCTCCAGAAGAGACTCTGCAAGAAATCTTATCCACAGCAAATCTTAGCTCTCTGGATGAGGACCAGCAAGTGGAAGAGGAAGCAGGTACTGTGGTATACAATATTGGACAAAACATGTTCAGATGTTTGGAGGATTAAGTTTTTTTCCTCCTTTTTAAATGTGCTCCCTGCCAGGATATAGGAATCACTCTCAGAAGACTAATAGGAATCCTTGCCAGAAATGTGTGTTTCATTTATTGATGACCAATTTTGGACCATGTACAAAGCAATAGTCAACAAAGCAAATATTTAGTGATATATTGTATTTTCCTGGGGGGAAAAATAGGACCAGAAGTGCAATTTTTTAAAGTAATATTTTAATAATACCAATGTCCTTTTATAATTTGGTCTCTTAAATATACCACTGAAAAGGTGTTGTTACGTCACTTGGTATTTTCAGAATTTTTGTCAGCTGATAACTTTTTGTACAATACCCCTATATGTTATGGAGAAGAGGGGAGAGGGAGGTTATTATAGTCTTGCCCTAGAGTGAGAGCAGTGCTTTTTTTTAGATACAGACGTAGAATCGCCGGATTTAAAGAAAAGTAAAAAAAAAGAAAACAAATGCAAATATTAAACGATCAGCTACAATATATATAAACATTTTTGTATCTGTGTTTTGACACAATTAAGCAAGAGTTAAACGTTTTAAAAAAGTTTCTTCTCTGAAGTACATTCTTCATTTATTTCTCTAAAAAATCTGTTGTGGGACTGCAGGAATAACACATTGTTGAACTCCTAGTGGATTCCTTGTAAAAGTATATGGATATTATGCTTCAAACAGCATAACAAGAATCGTAAAGCAGAGCACTAAATGTCACATCAGGACTTGGTATGGGTCATCATCTCTGACGCTTATTACTTTATCACCTTAGGAAAATCCCAGATGACCTTGGAAGAAGAGTTGAAAGATTCTGTGGAGAAGACATTACAAGCCTTACTGCTCACTGAATCTCTGGAGTCTCCACCTCCAGAGAGAAACACAACCCTCCTCAATAGCCCCCCGCTGCTTCCATTGCCTCAGCCTAAGGCATCCACGTGGGTGAACCAGTGTGTATCAGGTAGTGTATCCTTATCTTCTGAAAGGTTTAGAATCCCAGCCTGTGAAAGGTAAAGCCAAGATATAACAGGTTCTTAGCACTGCTTACTGAGATCATTGCAGATTTTTCCATATATATTGAGGCATGAGAGGAAGGTTGCATGAGAGGAAGGGTTGGAATTTCTGGAGTTGCAATGGCAACAATGAGCCTTAGCTATCCAAGTGTTTGTATTACTACACAAGTAGTATGTGTAGCTTGGCTTCCAGGATGTTATTATTAGTGTCTTTGTACTGTTGGCAGGTAAAGAAATGGAAGACATCACTTCCCCTCCAGCAAGCATTATGAAGAACCCAGCCTCCGTAGGCTCCTCCCATATCTCAGGACACACCAATCTCTTCCAGCCGTCTGGCCAGAAAATCTCAGAAAACAATGGTCTAGTAAATAAGGGTCAAAACCCGACTCCAACAGGCTCCCCACTCCTGCCTGCCATGCATATGCCTTTACCCCCCAGCCGAGTCATTGAGGAGCTTCATCGAGCACTGGCTACCAAACACCGCCAAGACAGGTGAATACAAGCATGAATGTTAGAGTGGCATTTATGGTATTGCAAAGTAAATTCATGATCATAGAAATAGTTGAGCTACCAAACACTTACATAATTTACCCTTACTAACTAGTCAATCCATGTACATACATGCTTGTTCCAAATCAGTGATTTATTAGGCAGTAAACCAAGATGGGAGCCTGTAGCTTTCACCTTAAAACACCATATCAGCAAGAACAGTGCTCGATTTCTAATATCATTTTTTTTAACCTTGATATTTCAGTCATGTACTGTACACTCTTGCAAGCAATCATATGATGGGGCTTTATTTAATGGCTCAACCCACCCAAAACATATATTTTAATGTCTGGAAGATGCTGGAAAGCTAACCCACCCATCCTGGATTTGTACACCCCCTGGGTTTCCAGTATCACTGCTGATTTTTTGTTTACTTTATATGATGAAGAATAGAAAAGAATACATTCTAGAACACAAAGAGTAGAGGGAACATCTAAAACCATCTGTCAGGAATTATGGAAATGGAATCTCATTGTGCAATAGAAGCCAGGGATGATTAAGCCTCCGACTGCTATATTAGCACTCATGGAAGGACAGACTCTTTAACAGGCCCATTTCTAGTTACCTACATAAAATGCTACATAAATTACCATGCAATCATCAAAAGTAAATATTATCATTTAGCCTTTATAATAAAATGAGCACAACACATTTTAAAGTTTTGCATTCTTTCAGCATTGACTTTCCTTTTTAGTTTTTCTGCATTCAGTCACATACCATCTCATAGCCTCAGAGGAACACCCAGTTGTCAGTGAATCTTCCCAACCACCAACCAAAACACATGGTTAGAACTGGCTAGGGGGGCAAATCCTTAGAATTTGGGAGTTTAGGTGTTAAGTGACACTGGGTGTCATTTAACCCGAAGATTAGGACATGTCCAAAAAATAAGTTTTCAATGAGCAACTTTGGATTAAGGCTACGTATTGCAGCCTAAGCTAGGGGCCTATTTTGTCCAAAGTTGGAATTAGTTAATTCTGATTGGCAGCTGTAATACAATCATAATGGTTTTCAGGACTAACAGGCTCATATTTTTTACCTGATTTACTTGTCCAGCTTTCATAGTCGGGAAATGAAGTCTTCTCCAAAGAAGAGGGTGGAATTTCGAACCTCACGGCCCTCCAGTTTAGAGAAGAGCAGAGACAGCTCCACTGAGAGCGACTGCGAGAACAAGTGCAGCTCAGTGAAGGAAGCCGAGGAAAACAAAGAAAACTTGATCAGGGATTCCAGCCATAAAGACAACGTGCTGTTATATGAGGATGAAGATGAACTCAACAGCTCAATTATCTCTGGTGAGAGCAGAAGAAACTTTTTTATTATGGTGCAACCCAAAGACACGGATGACAACAGAAGTTTCTGTTGTATTTAAATCTGCAGTGTTGTCAATTTTTTCTTCCTCCCAAATAGTAGTAACTATCTGTGCTGGGACCTCATGGTGCCCTCATGGTGCCCCTCCAAATGCCATCCCGCTCTATGGAATCAATTTTGCTCTATGGATATGTGTTTCATTTATGTAAATGTACACACACTTCGGTTCAGATTATTTTGCCTTAGGGTAGCCCATACGTTTTCCAACACAATGCGCCAGAAAAAGTTGTGCATGTTGCGTAGTAATAGCTGGAGTGCAGTGGTAATGTGTGCTTGGTGTGCCTTTGAGAATCAGGGGAATCCCAGCACACCATGCCATGTGTGTTGCCATTCATTGTTGTTGGGTATAGGTTTCCATGTATAAATGCATTACTGGGAACCCCACCTAAAGCAATTTTCAAATAATATACAATGCTAAATGTAATCAACTATAACTCATTTTATTCAAATTCTATTGCTACCTGCATAAAAAAGAAAAACAAGATTACTGCACCCCAGCCATTGCACTGTCTGCTATAGCTGTGGTTATTTATGCCTTTGCTTGCACAAATCCTTCTCCCTCCTTCTGTATCCCAAAATGCCACAGGGGCCTTTGCTCTAAATCTGGTAGAAAAAATGATTGCAACCACAAATTTTAAAGATTTGTCACAGGAAACAAGGCTTAAGATACATTTTTGGGCGACACTGGTTCCACTGACTAAGAAGAGATTTGCAGAGGTTTTCTCGCACCTTTTGTTGTATCTTTTGGTACAGGAAGTAAATTGAAATGTCTTTGAAATGACACAGGCTGCAATAACAATCCATATATACATATAGATAAAACATTATTTTTGTTTGAATAGAGTAGGAATGGATTAAAACCCCTGTGAGGTTTTTAATATTGTATCCCTCCTAGGTAAATGCCTCTTTATTTTAGAGAAAATCTCTTTATAAGGATACCTATTATGGTGACATCTGACAGGTGAGGGCTTCCCCTTACTTCAAACTACATTAACTAATGGTAAAAATATGAACAATGTGGACAGTATGGCAAAAGATACCATCATGAGTTTTCAGAAAAGTGCTATTTCTCTATGTATGTGTGCCAAACCTATCCAACATAACTGAAATAATTTAACTAGAATAGTGATGCAGTTTCATGAATGACCACAAGAGAGAGCAGCTAGCTGAGGGAAAATCAGAATATTATAGGAAAGTGTCTGTATAAAGCAGGGCTGCCCAGCTCCAATTCTCTAGAATCCACACACGTTTTTACAATTTCTTTAACGTACAGCAGTAAATTTAGTGTGGTTTACAAAAAGAGGCAAAAATTACTGTTATAAAAAAATCCCAGCTCTTGGGCACACTGAAGTGGGCAACCTTGCTATAAGGTGTCCCTGACAACAAAAATTCAATGGTTTTGTTTTTAGGAACAGGGACTGTTCAGTTTGTGATTTTATTACATAATAATGAAGAAGCAGTGACAAAAAACAAGGTCACTGTCCTTCATCTTTATCTTCTAGCTGATATGTGAACTGATGCACCTTAACCTATTATTTTTATCCATAATTGTGGGGTGGTTGGCAGGGGTCAAATTCACCTGCCAAGTGTCTAAAAACTGTATTCTGTCAAGAAAAGCTTTAATATAGACATCATTTCTACCTTTTTATTGAGTATAGTGCTTTTTGTAGGTTACCCACCATTCTTTTATAAGGAAGAACAATATGTTGAATGTGCTGGGCATATGTTTAAATGCATTTAGCTGCACACACAATGTAGGCAGATCTTGTGATGGAGAATTCAATCGAAATGCAAATCCATGTGTATTGCTATGCAATTTATAACACTTGTTGCAATACATTTTACATTGCACATATTTGTGTATCATATTGCATTGTACATACATTAATGGAACCACATTAAAATTTAATTTGAGAACATATCAGGCAAAACTACAAAGGTGTGCATCCAGTCCTAAAACTGCCATAGTACTTGGCTTTTGTTTCATAGTACCACTGGTTACTTTATTAGTGCAACTCTTCAACACAGGTTATTAACTAATGCAGACTTACATCTGGCTGTAAAAACACTTTGAGAAGTAGATTGCAACACCACTGCTCAAACTTTAAATCAGAAACAGCTTTGCTTTCTAATAATGAGCATATGGGGTACACCTGTGTTTCACAAGGCTTTCTGCAAGCCACATAGTAAACTGCACTTCATGACAACAACACATCAGAAAGGTAAGTAATGAGCTGACATAACTTTTTACTTTACTAGCATAACTTTACTGCACTTAACAAACAATAATAAATCACATTGGCTTCTGTTGCTTAATAAAAAGTGAAAGGGGTTGTCTGGATCAAATCCTAATGTGCACTGACAGGGTTTTGAATCTGATTTCTAAGACCAGGTTGAGATGAATTTACAAAAGCAAAGCAACATACACTTAGGGGTTTACTTATCTTTACCCAAGATTCACAGATTTGTTTTTTTTATTTAGTTGGAAATGTATACATTATAGAGATAAAATGTTTGAATTTTTGAAAAAGCATTTGTAAAAGGACACCCTAGTAAAAGCAATATTAACAGAAAAATGCACATCGTGTTGTGAAATACATTACACTTTACATGTGTTTCACTACAAATACACTATTCTGCATCAGACAAAAATACTTTACAAGGTGATGTAATTCTTCTATATTCCCTTTATTGTTACACTTTTAAATAATCAATGAAATGATTGAAATACAAAATGATGTTATAAGCAAAAACCAGGGATGTCCATGTCCAATACAGCAAATACAGATAACTGATGCAAGAACCCATTTACACTTTTAAATGTATGTTAATGCATGTTGTGTTGGAGCAAATCATGTGTTTACATTTATGTGTTGTGGGGCACTAAAAGGGCCATTTGGGTTGCTTATTGCTTTGACATGCATTGGTAACCTAAATGTAAATTTATATCTATGGATTTCCCAGTCTGTGTTAGCATTGTGCGTCAACACTGTCATGTTAATGTTTTAAAGCTGCTGACTTAAAACAAGCATGTAGCCAGTAAAGCCAGGACTGATGGTCTACATATTGTTCTAGGTTAGGGAACTTTGAATGCATTAAAGTTTTTACAGCAAGAGGACAGTTAGGATCAGATAAGGTCTATTTTAAGGAGGAATCAGAAATGGCAGCCAATGCATCTACATTTGGGTACAATTCTGATACAAGTATGCAGTTAATACAATTTAAAATTCCCTATCTGTATTTTCTGGCACATGGTCTCAAAAGTATATACATAAAGATGGCAGCCATTAAACTAGCATTTTCAGGAATAGTCAACAATGGCCACCTCCCATTTACCATAACTATTTTATTTGTGTTTTCAATAAGGATTCTCTGGTCATTTACAAAAGACTGAATTGCAGTTTTCTATCAGTAGTGAATTTCATTAGGGATATCACATATTGGTTGCTGTTAATGACGATTTCTTGGGCCAATTCCTTTCCTTTTTTTTACAGGCACTTTGCCTAGAAAGTACAAAAAAGAATTGTTAGCGGTGAAGCTGAGGAATCGACCCAGCAAGCAAGAATTGGAGGACAGGAACATCTTCCCACAGAGGACGGATGAGGAGAGGCAAAAGATAAGACAGCAGATTGAAATCAAGCTTTCAAAGTAAGTGAGTGGGGAGGGCTGATAGAAAAGTTTATAAGATGAATGTTCTGAATAATACTGCTGGTTCATAAGACTATGGCTAATATAGTATTACAGGTTTTAATTTAACCTGGAGCACTCAATTAAGAAATTTCTTTGTCGAATAGTTAAAGTGGGGCTTTACTGTACTTCTTTTGAGTTATTGAAAATAATCACTACCCTTGCTAACTAGTTTTAAAAGGTGCAAGTGCAATATATCATCCATGGTAATGAAAATGCTTACTGATGTTTTCATTGACAACAGGCTTACATCCCATTGTTTGCTAACAGAGGCAATGGTGAGTGATTGCAGGTGTCAGCTTTGTGAATTTATAGGTTGGCAAGGTAAACTAAATTTTGGCTTCGACCAAAATCAGACATGAGTCTCTTTCAGCTAAATGTTGTGCAAAGTGTAGACTTGTTTGAGAAACACCAGATGTGAGATAGAGTAATACAAAGAAAAACTATTGTTACATCTGTGCTTTTAATTTGTAAAATTTCCCCCATGTTCCAGACCACAGCCCTCAGGGTTTAAGGTTTTTTGAGAGCAGTAGGTAGGCAGTGTTCTTTTATTTTAAACAGGACCTATTATCCTAAATTTGCTTTTATCTGTATTGTAACAATGCAAAAAAAAGTTACATATAGACATGTAAAAGCAAACAGAGAAGCAAAGTATACTTGTCATGAAGTTCCTTGTTAATTATCCGAAGTGTTGGAGCTGAGCACCATCATTATTGGAGGAGTGAGTTGGAGGCTCATCATAGGGAGGTAATCGGAGTACAAGTTTTTGGCATTAATTCCTTGTTTGGTTAAATAGAAAACAAGAAATCGGGGAGGAAAGTATGGGCATTAATGATCAGTATTTGCAATGAGAACTGTCCATGTAACGTGATTGTGTGAAAGGAAATATGAGCACATTGCAGGTCTAGGTTGATAAAGGCTAGTAGGGTATATACATGATACAGAAGGTTTTTTTTAAGGGGCACTCCACCCAATTCTTTGGTGGAATTTGTAGAATTCAGCAACTCTCGCTCTCTCTCTCCCCCCCTCTCTCTCTCTCTCTCTCTCTCTCTCTCTCTCTCTCTCTCTCTCTCTCTCTAAATGAGACTTATACCAAGTCACTGTCTCGGAGGAGCCATGTACCCAGTGAAGTTGGAAGGCCTCCTCTGCTGTTCCGTGTCTCTGTGGCCATTAGATTAGACACCATTAGCATTTCAGCTTATTAGGCAACTGAAATCAGGGTGTTAGTTGGCTGCACAAAGGAAATGTCTGAAAATAGGGTGTTTCTGGTAATCTATCATTTTTGTTATGGAGTATGTCAGCCCTTCTTGAAGGGATTTAGTGATTAGCACATTCATTAGATGGGGGGGGGGGATACCCGAGCATCACAATGCTATGCCTATGGAACGCCAGGACCAACGTACCTAAATGCTCTCTTTGAGCAAATAAGAGACAATTGAAAAAGCACGCCTGGTATTCTAAGAAGAGTAATCATCTTTCTGTTACTTAGCAACCAAGAAGCACGATTAGATTGCTATGAACATTCCTTCATGGCTGTACCTGCAGCGCTCCTCTTCTCTGCAGCAGAACTACATTCATGTAGCATAATCCTGGTATAACAGCAATATAATCGTATTAATGAGGGTAATTAGAACACTAAGGTGCCTTATCCTCAATTTGCACTGATTTATAACATGTGTTCATGTTCAGTAAAAACTGTTTCTTGCATCTGGCTTCCTGGAAGACAGGTCGTGCTAAACCTTCATTAACCCTTTGTGTAAAAGCCTTGTATACCCTGAACCTATAAAGATTTAGACATGTTGATATTTTTGTGCTATAACACTACATTAAAAGAGCGACAGGTCAAATGTAAATTTTTTAGTCCAAAACCTAGGCTAGTGGGATGAGCTTAAAAAAAAACAGAAATCTGTGCTAAAAACACTAAGACCGGTTCTGCTGACCTCTCCCTGGCTGTCATGTCAACCCAGTGGCTGCCAGAATTAGTGACGGGCTGCAAACCAGGTCTTTAATGTCAGAAATCATGATCTCCATACATTCTAAAAACCTATGCAGACAATCCAGCATTAGAGAAGCAATAAAACATTAGGAAGTACACCTGCACAGATGGGAACCATGTGGGATGCTAAGGAAGATGTGTTTTGGTCTTATTTTTTTTGCTTTTTGCTTTTACTCTTTTGCAACATGAAAGAACTGCGTGTTATTGCACCAGATCACACACATTTACATACATGCAATAATGAGCCATACCGAACAAGTGTAAAAATGGCCATAAATTGCTAACCTCACCTTCTAAATTCTAGTTGATGCCTGGTTGTCATTGATCCACTTGCTTCACACTTTCAAAATGTATGAATAAGCAGACCGATATGAAGTACTGATTTTTCTCTGGCTTAATCTTTTTATTTTTCTGGGTCAGTGACTCAAGTTATTGAAGCCACTTTTTTCTTGTGGTGTAATGGATACATATTCCTTTTATGATAGATTGACTTATTTTTTCAAGTTGGGAATGATCAGACACAAATGTTGAAGCGTGTTAATGTTATAAAAGCACATCAGTAATATTGCTTTGCTGTTTTTTCTAAGTGAAGTGCACTTTAAATATAATATTTTGGTAAAGCACTTCCTATTTTTTTTATAAACTGCCAAGATAGTTCTTGTGTTGTCGGAGGCTTGTATTGTTAAGCAACCATTCTGTCTGTACTGTCTGTACTCCCACTGAATGCTGCAAGCATCGATATTATAAAGAGTGCTCTTTTTATATCAAGAAATGATAAAGAATGAAATTGATTGAGAACAGTTATGAGAGATGGGGTGGGCGGAAAACCAGGCCAAAGCCAACATGGGCTGTGGCCTATTGAAAATAACCAAAGTTATAAATTCAACCTACACAGATCAGTTACATCACTGTTGTCAGAACTGGAGCAACAGGCATATGATAAAAGAGTGTAAGGAAATAAACCTAATCCTACAGCTGATTGATTTCATGCATGTCCCTCAGGACACCTACAACATAAACCAACCCTTGGCATTGGTCATATGACATATTTTATGTATATTAAACTTTTATTTAATTTTTTAACAAAGTTATAAATACAAAATGGAGGTCTGAGGGGTTCTCTCAAAAAGTGGGACTTTTCGGGCCATTAAGTGCAAATTTTAACAATTAAATATCAAAAACCATAACTTTATTAAGTACCATTAAAAACATTAACAAAAAAAGAACCTTAAAATGCGCAACACTACAAGAACATTCCTGTCCGGGTTGCCCAATCAAAGGGGTACACCTTGTTGAATCGACGCGTTTCACGGATAAATCTGCTTCTTCAGGAAAAGAGATGGGGATCGCTGGGGTTTATAGCACATGCGGCCCCAAAGGGTAAGAGCAGGCGAGCACAGCAGCTTTTAGTGTGTATCTCAGTTGGTATTGTTTTCAGTTATCATTCAAAGTTCTCAGTGGTATGATCCATGTTGTCTATCTTCTTAATTGGTCTCCTTATTTAACATGTTCATTCAGTATCACCAAGTATTCATAGCGAAAGCTTAAAAACTTATGGGTCCTTCCACTTTGAGCCTCAATGTTTCCCTTCCATGATAATGGTCTGCATCCGCCTGCTGTCAACACATTCCTGCAAATGACATCTCCACATGGGAAGGGAAACATTGAAGCCTAAGGTGGAAGGACCCATAAGTTTTAAAGCCTTTGCTATGAATACTTGGTGATATCGAATAGGAAGACCAATGAGAGTGGAGACCAGGAGTTCTGATGAAGAAAGTTGCATCTCTTTAGAAGCAGTCAACTTGCCAAGAGCTGAAATTCCCTAAATTTTCCATGCATGTTCGTGGAGACTTCTGAGAAATCGGTGAGCAAATTATACAAGTTACATTTCTGGGAGCTTTCTGTAC
The DNA here is from genome assembly GCF_032062135.1 of Pyxicephalus adspersus. Lineage (NCBI taxonomy): Eukaryota > Metazoa > Chordata > Amphibia > Anura > Pyxicephalidae > Pyxicephalus > Pyxicephalus adspersus. Next base: position 10,084,214 of record NC_092863.1, on the reverse strand, counting down.
CTACAGTATACAGAATACTGCATTGAATATCTTTGGAATAAAAGCTTTTGAAAATCTGAAACAGCTGCACATTTAAATGGGAAGGTAATTACAACATTGGCTTGTGTGACAATCTTTATTCTTAAAGTTATTAAAAAATTATTCTTGTCCTTTAAAGCCTCAAGCTTTCAAAATTGTAACAGGGTGGGTTAGACCCTGTCAGTTTTTCCTTTGCCCTTATGGGGAGACTTTCACTCTTACTATAGCCAATACAAAAAGGGGAAATGAAAATCTTTTATCCAGCTGGGACACAGGCAAAATACATTTGTACTAGCATGAAGAAGGTGTAAAACTTCCTACTATTGTTGTATTCATGTGTTTATCCTTCTATTCCAGTGACAACCACTCTTAAGCTAGGTACACACTTCCAATAATTATCGTTAGAAAACGAACGATTATGACCGATCAATGATTATGCACGATTATATTTGAACGATCGTATAGTGCACAATTCTGTACATGCTGTAATGATACGATCATTTAAATATAATCTACCAATGGTGTACATACGCTAAATACAATCGTTTGAATGATGCAGGGAGTGACATGTAAAGGAGAAAGTGTATTACAGAAACACGCATAATCACTGAATGACCGTACACATGATAGATAGCAAACAATCGTCGGCCAATCAGATCCACTGGGACGGTCGTTCATTTCCAATGACAATCCTCGTTCGTTGGCATCATTGGTCAGTCGTTGGTCACCTTTTTTGTGAACGATTTTCGGACGATCGGTCGTTCATTTCCAACGATAATTATTGGAAGTGTGTACTTAGCTTTACTTCTATTCTTGGCAATCGGTAAGAAAAGACCTTAATATTGGGGTTACAGATAAAAAAAAATGGAAAATATAGGAAGAATATGAACACCACAGCTTTAGCCACATGATTGTGTTCTACTCCGTAGATTTCTTCCGCTGTTCTTTTTAGGCTGGTAGATGTCCTCAGTCTGACATCCAAAGTCAGTCAATCTGCCTCTTCTGAGCCCAAACTGTTCAGTATTTACCACCAGCCTGTGACTAGGCAATAAAAAGAGAAGCAGCTCAGTAATGAGCTAGTCCCTCTATCGCTTTGCTTTCTCTACTTGTCAGCATGCTTATTATCAATACATAAACTAATTAGCTCTTTGTGCTGCTTCTTCATCTAAGCCCTACTCTACAAGATAAATAAATAGATGAAATTCATGGGCCTATACTTGTTTTATTAAAAAAAAAAAAATCATTGGTTGCTCCTTGAGATAGGGTGCCTGGTAGTCCCAACTACCATTTTGTTGTCTTTGAATTTCTAGGGTGATATAGAGTGATGTGTTTGCTCTTCCTACATCTTCCATTGCTCAACAGAGATTCTTTAGGATCCCTTCATGTTGGGGTTAAGTCATTGTACTCCAAAGAATGGACTTTCCTTTACTAACCCAATGAACTAGCCCAATTTCTAAATTGGTACATATTGCCTACATTTCCCATTTTAAATAAAAATTGGTTGGAGTATAGACTTTTTATTTCTTCATACTAATTATCCAGTATCATCATATTTGGACTTGTCCTTTCAGCCTCCTTATTAAAGGCTTTTGTTCGGCCTTGTTTTGGAATTACATACAGTATATTCTTTTAAAAAATAATCCATTTAGGTATAGTTAGTAAACTTTAATAAAGAATATCTCTACACGCTGATAACCTTAAAAATACATTGTGTGATCTTGAAATGATAGCAGTATGTGTTGGCGGTCCTGCTATTATTTTGATGCTTGTGTGGCCAGGATACCATAAATTATCTTCCAGAATTTTCCAGTCCACGTGTATTCTTGCCCTATAGGGTGAGCACGTAGCCAACACTTCAAGCAAATGTGAAGCAGCGTGAAGCTTCTATATACAACATTTAGCCCTGAACAATCAATGACATTGAAAAATTAATGTGGAAAATTCAAAGTTCAAAGGCCTGTGCATCAAATATCAATGTTTTTTGTTATTTTATATCTGCTGAGTGTTTATCTGTTTGCAGCCACACAATCCATTAATACACGTGAATGTACATTCATACATGTGTTTTCCACAGAGACCTTCACTTGTTTTAGAAGAACTTTGCTGTTTATTACTTTCTATCATTTAGGCAATCTTCATTTATTGTATAACTGAATTATGATCCAGGTTTTCTTAAAGTGTTGTGAGTTGCTTTTCTCTCAACCTGCATATGAGGTGCTATCAAGCACGGAGATGTAGTAGAAGAGGTTGTTTATATACAGTTAGCAAGATTAATTGTAAAAGGTTAAAGGTCAGGTGAGTTATATCTATTATCTATACTGCAACTATTACTATATCTCTATTTATATACTTAGTGAAATTTGAACATGTAAAAATATTCTCCTTGTGTTGTATGCAATTAAAGAAAAGTATTTGTTGATTCTTATAACAGAAATCCAGTAAGCTCCTAACTATTACACCTGACAATACAAAACTTCTACAATACATTTTTTAACAGAAACCCTCATTTATATTATGGAGATGAAGAGGTGTTCTGCAGACCAAGGGAGAAGGATTTAGTGGGGCTGACAGCACTGTTTGGAATTTCAGTGCATTAGTGGCACCGTGTTGTTGGCTCGCTCAAGCAGTTATGCCAGATGTGTACCGAAATTATTATATTATTATAATATATATATATATATTGACAAATTAAACAACCTGGCAGTTCTATATATTGTATTGATACAGGTGGTAATATTAGGGCTGTCAGAAGAAGCTAAAAAGGACAAACTGCATAAGAAAGAATCTAAACGGAGCACTTTACAGAAATGAGATACATCTAAAGAATTGAACTCCTTTTAGCTGGCATTATATTCTCCAAATACAGACTGTTACACAGACTTAATACATACCATTCTATAAAATGCTATTGACTTGTGTGTAATTAGTTTTATTTACATTTTATGGTATAAATGTCAAAAATGTGATTGCTTATAGGTCAGTCCTCAGCTTCATATCCCTTAGATCAGTGGTCGCCAACCTTTTGGACCCCACGGACCACTAAATCCACGGAATCTTGACCGTGCATGCGCAGGGATCCATGTGTCATTTAAAGGGGAAGAAACTTTCTCCAGAGAGACGTCATGATGCCAGAACCCGCCAACTCTCCCATCGCAGGCTCAGACCTGCTTGCTAAACATCCTGGGGGTACTGAAAGGATCTGCTTCTACTTCTAGTTCCTCGAATGCACCCTGACTTCTCCTCCACCAGAGAGACAGACGTCTGGAGAGATATCCCAGTAACACACATGCACACAGTATGGTCTTAGGAATATACTCTGATCTTTATTTGACGAGGCAGTCTTTTTATACAGAGGGGTTGTCATTATTCACATATAGCTGTTTAAGTTTTGGCCAGATAGTGTTATTTGATACATTGTAAGGCATACAAGGCATACATTGTATTTCAAAGAATTTAGATTTTTCGCCATCTGGTTACAATTAAACTGAGTAGACAGAAGAAGAAATACAGTTCCTTACAGGAATATATATGGCTCAAATTAATTTAGCTTTTTTAACCCTTCAGGGACAGTAGCGCAGGGCTGGGGACGCAATAAAAGTATCCACAGCCCTGCACTACTGTCCCCCCAGGATGTTTAGCAAGCAAGTCTGAGCCTGCGAGGGGAGAATGGGCAGGTTGTCCATACGGGGGACATGATAAGCGGGGTCAGGGGAAGGATCCCGCTGGGGAGCACTCCAGCCAGAGCCACGGGTTGGCGACCGCTGCCTTAGATCTCTCTGCCATAAGTCTTACCTTTTATTCCTGTCATACTTTGCATGTTTCTAGCAACCTGTGTGTTTCTGGATTTTAGGGTATCCCTGCCCACCTTGGGTGTTCAAACTCCTCATGCTACATCCTCCATATAAACATAAAATAATATAAATATATAATAAAATAAATAATATAAAGTAGGAATCTAGCAGGGATTGGTCACAGCATGTGTGCAGTGCAATATAGATTTTGGATGGACTTGCCTTATAACATCATGAATATTTCCATGTGGAAAGCAAGGAAAAGGGAATTTTTTAATGTTCATTTTACGTCACAGAAACTGTGAGCAAAACACTGTGACACTCTATGCGCACTGGGAGTTGGCTTAGCTGATGTCTCCGCTGGAAGTAATGAGGTCAATATACATTGTTATTTGGAATACCTATGAAAAAAATGGCTGCTCATTGAAAATCGTACATGAGCTTTGCTGCAGATTAACAAAGAGGTGCTTACGTGTTTTCTCCTTTCTGTTGTGAATGGACTACTTTGTATGTGAATCAAATTATACGGTGATGGTGTTTTAGCACTCGGCTAAGTGATGCTGAGAGTTGGGTATTAAACGCACAAACAATTTAATGGATATGGAGTCATTTTCCCTGCAGGTGACAGCTGACACACAAAAAGGCTCTGCAATCAAAAGCAGACGAAAAGTTCAGTCTTTTATTTCACATATGTTTCTTGCTTCCTTTAAGTTACCGATTTGCATGGTGATTGTAGGAACAAAGCATTAGAATGGAAGAACATCTTTAAAGTTTCACTCCGATCAAACCTATTTTACGTCAAGAAATACCACTTTTTATACACCTAATGCTTGATGTTCTGCAAACGCCAACTGCAAAGCCTTGTTCATAATATACTTTTCCTGTGGATGTAGCATGTCTCAGCAACTAACGAAATGATGCACTTGGTACAGCATAGTTGCAGATTTTCTAGACCGTTCAAATAAAAGTCCTTTGGTTGGGCCGCAAACCAGCTCTCAGCAGCATCTTTGATGTCAGAAAAATGTCCTCAAAACATTGCCCCTTCAGGTGTTTCTTCAAATTTGTGAGCAGATAATAGTCCGAAGGTGCCAGGTCAGGTGAATAGGGAGATGGTGGACCAGTTGGAAACCCAGGGTGTTCAATTTGGCAGCCACAACGTTGGACGTGTGTGCAGGTGCATTGTCCTGCAAAAAAAGTATCCCTTTAGTCAACTTTGTATGGCGTTTCTGCTTAATTGCCTCCTTCAGCTGGTCCAGGAGGTTAGCATAATACTGTCTGGTGATACTAGAGCCCTGAGGTAGGTAATCCACCAATAGAATACCATCTTTGTCCCAGAAAACGGACGCCATGACTTTTTTGGGTTTTTCTGGGTTCTGAACTTCTTCCGGCTGCAGGGACCCACTGTGGTGGGGACCCACTGTGGCACCATTCCTTTGACTGTTCCTTGGTTTCAGGATCATAGATGTGGAGCCAGGTTTCATCCTAAGTCACTAACCTAGCCAAAAAGTCCTGTGCAGCTTCAAAATGGGCCAAAACAGGTTTGGATGCTTCAACTTGTTCCTTCTACTGATCAATGTTCAAACATTTCAGCACCCACTCCGCTGAAAGCTTGCGCATGTCTAGGATAGTGGTAATAACAAACCCAACCTGCTCGCTTGAGATGTCAAGTATCTAAGCTATCTTTTTTGCGGATATTCGCCGGTCCTCAATAATCAGCTCATGGACAGCATGGCAGGTTGCCAGGTCAGTGGAGGTTGGGGGCGCCCACTGCGGGGCTCATCTTCAACGGTGAAATGCCCAGTCTTGAAACAAGATATCCAGGTTTTGACAGTGCTGTAGGAATGACACTTCTCCCCCGGTGTTTGTGACATCTCAGTGTGAATGTCCTTTGCTGACTTTCCTTCGAGAAACAAAAACTTCATGATGGCCCGTAACTCCAACGACATCATGAAACTTGCTTGTGCCTCTGCCATCACAGCTTCTCACTAAAAGAAAAAACTGATTGAAGAATCGCAAAGACCTGATATTTGCAGTTACATACTAAGATATTAGGCTGTCATCCGCCCCCACACTCACTTTTCTATTTCAACTGGAAGGGGGCAAAGCCAGGAATTTCTCAGCACCCCCTCTTAAATGCTGGTTGGATGCTATGCCAATCTTATGGTGTCAATGTTGAAAAGTCACTGGAGTTCTAATTTCACTTGTGGCATGCTAGTTTCAAGAATTAGAAAGTATACAAACCAGGACAGCTCCCTATATCTGCATACTTCCTTTAGGAATAGAGCTGACCATGGTGCTGAAATATTTTATGTAAGAATAGTGGTAGTGTCTGATTTTGTGTAATCAGATTACACGCTCTATTAAACTGCAGTAGAAAAAATATGCCCTGGAATTTGGTTACTATGGGAAAACCCAATCACTTTTTCAAATAAAGTTGCAACACGCAAACTGAAGCATGCAGTAAGATTTTCCTTTTGAGATCTTAATTCAGTAAACAGAAATGCTGCTTGGTTGGTGGAGGTAACCTCATTTTGCACAGGATGATTATTGCTTTGCTTTACTCAATAAGCCAGCCAGTGTCTTTTTAAATCATATATATAACAGTATTATCCATGGATATGGAAGGAAATCCATATTTTTCTGAAGCTTATTTAAGCATTTCTGTCAGTTCTTAATGTGAACAATATATTCTGCAAGTCCAAATGAGGACTGACTCATTGACGGTTCCCTTGCTATATTTATATCCCCTCATCTTCTTTATAAAGGTTTTTCAGGCACAAACTTGGCATGTGCAGGGATATAGATACCTTTTTGTTGCCGCAGGTCTCATTCTTCAATCTCCTGCTGTCATTATTCCAGATTTGTCTGTGCAAAGTCATCCACAGCCCACTGGGGATGGCTCAGTTCTGAAGCCCAGCTATTTGACACATTTCAAGCCCCATAGAAAATGTGATTCCTATCTAAGCTATTTTAGGAGTACCGCCTGGAGGATTGATGCGGAGATCCCCCTCTGTGTGGAGGATTCCCTAATCTATTTGCACTGGCTGGGATGATTCCAGATATCGCTGTGGGATGGAGGAGGTTGGTGGTTCCTATCATCTAATGGCTAGGGGAGTATGTGACATAAATGCAGTCACAGCTTCATCCCAGTTTATATTGATCCGTGGAAAAAATAAAGCAGAGGTAGCAAATTTAGTCTGTAATCCCAGGGCTCTCCAGGTGCAATCTGTGACCGGGGTTTGGGCAGTTATCTCTGATAGTCCAGACATTGTTTTATACTTGTCAGCTATCACATTTTGGAGTTAGGAAAGATGTGCTGCCTAGGGAATATTGGTGTGATTTTGCACAAATATGGGCCGGTAAACTAAACTGTTTTATGAATTTCTTTGAGGCTCACAGAAATAGTTGACCCGCCACCGATGTTTCAGCTGGATACTACCAGACAGTTTCTTGAATCTTTAGGGAACTGTTGGTGGGATCTCTGTGTCAAGTTTGGGCTTGGTACATCTGCTATGGTCCTATGAAGGGCTTCCGCTCTCCTTGCTAGATTTGTTAATGTATTTTTTTTATGACTGAAACTGGAGGAGCAAAAACACAAAAATAGGGAGGACGCCTTAAAATCCAAGGTGGACAGGAACAGATGTGGTGAAAATGATGTGAAGATACTTAATGTGGGAATATCGAAGACATCTGAAATAACTCACCGGGATATTAAAGCGTCACTTGTGTACTGAACAAAGTAAATTTGTCGCTATAAGTAACAACAATTTTGGTATCTGCACAAGGGAAATAATTTTAACAGGGGTAGAATAAGCAGCTGGATAGCATATTTTATGTGTGCATTGAGCTAAAGTCTATCTGATCACTAGGGATCTGGCCGCATGTGTAGACAAATACTATATATTCACCCTTCTGTATTGGCTTTCTATTCAAGTCAATCTGGAACCTCCTAACATGTTATCATTCTCCCCGATTAAAGTCTAATTCATTATTATATTACATCTTCTGCTATTAAAGTCTTGACTTTACACTGGCTAAGTAATATGTAGGCACTATATAAATACATGTTAAATCCACTTTTTATTTCTTAATATTTAAATGCTCTTAAAAACGAGTGAGTTTTTTTTTTTGGCAGAAGAGATATGGAAAAAAACATTTCTAGAGCTCCTGGAAATTTGTTTCCTGTGTACAAGTGTCGTGCAATATATATCACAGATTTACTCTTAGCATGCCAAGAAAAAAGATGGGTGCCAGAAATGATATAACTTCTGAACACATGCACAAGAGTGAAATATACAGTGGCTACCCAAAAAGTGGGGAACCTTTCATCACTGGAGTACAACACAGTGGACATTGTGCTATAATGAGCAGGTATGCTACTGGGGTATAACATACTTCAACCTTGTAGGGAGGGCTCACCCCCACCAACAGGTTTTTTTCACTTTAAGATGCCGAAAAGTCATTGAGATCAAGATAACAGTTGCTTTGTTTTCTAGATTGGACAGTGATATCATGTTTGTAAGGCAGGACAACAGGCACCTGCTGCATCTCCTTGCACATATATATATATATATATGTGTGTGTATATATATATATATATATATATATATATATATATATATTCTGGTGAAGAATTAGAACCCCTTAGGTTTTTATTGTGGTTTCCTTAGGGAGATTTGCCCCTTTGTTTGTTCTGGATGCCATTGTCAATGGGACCGAAAAGGAGTTAAAGTTCAAAATTAAAGGCCCTTGGTTGAGGTGCTAACCGTCTAAAAGGTCTCTTACTTTGCTGAGGTTTCCTTTCACTTTGTGTTATGTCTACAGGACAGGAAATTGAGGGAAGGCTTCTCAACAGGACACCAATGGTTGAAAACAAAAAAAACATGGTTTTAAGAAGGACCTAGCTTGTTTTTCCCTATCTTTTCCTTTTTTTTTTTGCTTTCCTGAACAGTAACCTTTTACTATTTAGACCGATACTTGCTTTTTTTTTTTTTTTTTTAAACAATTTGCTGATTTTGTTGTGACAGCTGCCATTCATGCTCCTGACAAATAGTTTTAATGGGCAAGGTCTGTACTGCACTTCTGCCCTTACCCCCCTTGATCTGATAAATCCTGTACATGTGCACATGTGTGCATTCATTGCTTTACTACCACTGCATTGTTGCCCATGTACCAGTGGGGTGACATCACCAGGACTATGACAATTGCTACTTTTAGAAGACCTTGGCCCAATCTGCTTGACCAAACAAAACCTCTCATGGTCACAGGTGACGATGAATGGGGTAAAGGGAGACTTTACTGATGTCTCCTCTGAACCAAGATGCAGCAACTTGCGTGGCACCGGCAAATGGGTACGCCAAATGACAAAACCTAAACAACTAACCCGGGATATTCATTTTTTGTGTATAAATCCATAGATGGTGTAGGTGCCCTTTAATCTAATATATATTTATACTTATATATTACAAAAAATGACAATAAAAAGTTTTGGCTTTAAGTGTTTAAATACCAAAACATTGACAAAATGTTTAGCACCTTTTTTTATTAAATTGACATTCCCTTTTATATCTGTAAAGCAATGTCAAAACACCTGCTGACATCACCCATACCAATATAGGCTGATTGTACAACGTCATGATTTTCTGCAGCCTTATATATGTATCTCACACTCAGGTGCTGATAAACCACTTAATTGGGACCTGAAGTCATTTTTTCCGAAAAACGCCTGAGAGATTTCTGACATTTTCGTGTAATTACCAAATTCCCATCCTGTCAACGCAGCCATTGCACATAGTGACAAGTTAACACCTCCTAGAGAGATGTGCGTAACCACCATCTCCTTCCCTGCCTCATATTACCCAACTGACACAGAATTAGCAGAGCCTTTGGAACAAATCTGGCCGTGTGCTCATAGGAGACATCCAGATGGGGGTCCTGTGATTGGCTGCTTTTACTTGGCCGGCAACATAGAACATATTACGGCTCTCATGATATGAGGGAATTAGATCAGTAATTAGCTCAGCGCTTGTAACAAAACACTGTTTATTAAAGTGTGAATTCTTTTAAAGTGAACCTGTCACAAATTTCGCCACCTTAAACTGAGCATGATGAAAAATTGAATAGGAAATTAATGGCTTCAGCGATTTCCCCAAAATGATTAAGTTTAACTAAAATGTTATGCAAATCTTGAGATTTTTTTGCCTATATTGTTGAATTAGAAATGTTAAAGACCTATGGGAACATGGGACGGGTGAGGTAAATTTCAACATTGTTAAATGTCGGTCACTTATGGCTCCAAATGTATACAGTTGGGGAGGAATAGAAAGGAATTTTTTGGTTAGGCAACTGGGACTTTAGAGGCCAAATAAGCAAGTTTTCCAAAATACTCAAAAAATTAAATTAAAAATCACTTTATTATAAATCACATTTTAAAATACATAACAAGAAAAACATATAAAAACGTTATTAGCACTAACATAGATCTCCTTCTGTAAACTCTCCAAAGCAAGGTATTCCAATCTTTCTATGCCAGGTGTCGGCAAACTCCGACCTTTAGGTCAGATACGGCCTAGCCGGTAGTTCGTTCCGGCCTAACGCCCCCTGGCCGATCAGGCCTAATGCCGGCCGGCAACCCACGGCTCCTGAGGTGTTAGGAACTACCAGAGCCGGAGTTGCTGGAGCTCCGAAGCCACCTCCTTGCTGTTGCTTCCCTATTTAGCGCGGGCGACGTTGATATTCCGCTGTCATGGTAAATAGGGAACGCTCCCTGAAAGGAAATCCCTCTCCTCCACAATGCATACGGAGGAGAGGGATTTCACTTCAGGAGCGTACCCTGGTGGTGGGCGGAGCCATTAGGGCGGGTCTGGCCTAGTGTGCTCCCGCCCACCCCATAAATGGCCTAGTGGCCATAAAACTTTGCCAACCCCTGCTCTACGCCTTTCATGAAATCTAAGTCCGCTTCCTCAGAAGGAGGAGATCTACAATTTCAAGAACAATTGATGTTACATTCATATGTTGATACAAAAATGCATTGATCTTCTTATATTGCCTAAATTGTACAAATTCACCAATTAACCAGTATTTCATAAACAAACATTCACAAAATAGATACTAATCAAAATGTTTTGAACTTACATGTTTATATTGGGTGCCAGTTGTCAACTATGGGTCTTTCTCTCATAGATTGTTAATTGGGATATGTCAGGAACAGAATGAAAAGCAAGGCGGTAACTTCAATGTTCAATGTTGTTCTATGAGGATGGGGAGGATGCAGCAGACTGCCTCCTGCTTGTCCTCCCCTTTACATAGAACAACATTGTTTGCTACGATAATTTCTGGTGCCTTAAATTGTACGCAAAAATTTAGAAGAAGGACATCCTGTAAGTTGTAAATTTTAGTTTATTAGAAGACTTTGCAATCACATAGTATATACAGTATTTAAAATATTTATATAAAAATAAGTATTAGGCATTATTCCAAACTCAAATATAAATATCTTCATTTTATGCAAAAAAATCAAATATAATTCACATAAACTCCTTTACTATACTAAGTAAGGCCAAGAAAGCACAAACCCGTCAATAAACTGTGGGCTGAATCAAAAATAACTTGGGAAAAACAACTTGTAACCTGCCCTGGAATAACATTAGTTGGAAGATGGTTGCCTGGAATATTTATTTATTATTATTTATTTTTGGCATTTTACAGAACCACAGAACACCAGTGCTATCTGGCTGCTAGAGAAATCATAAAACCTGGTAAATAATAAAAAAGAGAAACCAGCAGCCATTAGCCATTGGCAGGCCTGGGATACAACCTTGTTTTACCTTTGCTCTAATTTTTGACATATCAGCCAAGGTTTTATTCTCCTTTTCAGTTTAATGTTCTGTTTTATTATTCCTTTCTCTATTCTTTGTGTAATTCACCACTTCTGAAAAGTGCATCAGCTATTTAACATTTAAACAATACATACAGATGTTCCCATTACAGAGCCTTTTATTTACTTAATGTCACTTCTGCAACCAAAACGCTTCTGGTGTCTGAACATCACGTTCCCACCACTGTTACCAAGTATTTGACACATTTACCAGTCTCAGGTGGCAGCGTCAGCCTAGCTTTTGTCTTGGTGTAAATTTGTGTTTCATTATTGTTGTGCTGAGGCTGCAGAATGATAGATTTGGTACAGCGTGTTCTATGTCGGAGATGTGCCAGATACTGAATCTGCTGCGAGATGACGATCTGTCAAATCTTTTGCTAAGATTTGATGCACAAATTATCTGGAATTGTTTTTGGATAGGGTTCTGGTGTTTCCAGTGCAAGGGTCACTCTTGAGTGATTTTTTTCTTTTGTCTTCGTTTTATCTAAGTGTGTCCAGTTTTATCTGCAGTTTGTTTTTCCTTGTAACCCTTCCTTTTCTTCCTAATTCTTTTTTCCTATTAGAGGAGAACATGTTGACTACATTTTTATTTTTTTAAGGTTCCACAAGCTAGTTGCATAGGTGTTCATAACAAAATGAACAGGTGGGTGTCCGAGACTAAAGGATTGGATGTAAAAGGCTGCAATGACCCTCTGCATCACTCCCGAGGCCAATGGCATGGAACAATTTACATGTGTGCTGAACAAAATTTTGGGGTGTCAATTCATTGAAAGCTCATGGGTCTGAGGAGCCTGGTATAAACAATGGGGGTGCGGGGTGCCAAAGGTGACCAACGCTTAGCTGTATAGTCCTAAAACCTCAGAAAGTTACCAGTGGGATAAGTCCCTTAGGAAGCATTGCTAGGGGTATCCAAAGCAAATTGTATATTCAGAGTGAAACACACAACAAAATTTCTGATTTTGAATTTTTTCATACGTATAGAGATGGAATAGTAATTCTGCCTTGAAGAAAAATAAATCGGTCTTTCCTCCAGCTACAACTACTTTTGAGTACTTAGTGACTTTAAGCTGCATTCTGATAATGAACAACACATAAAGTACTCGGAATAATTTCCGAACATCATGTACATAAAAATAATGTCAAGCTTACCTATTATGAATAAGTTTGCAAGTTTGAAAAGAGAAAATAGGATCGGAGTTGGAATTCTTTTATATATACAACAAAGCTTAAAGCCTGATAAAATCTCGCATTGATAAAGAGAACTGTTTCAATCTTCATGAAGCATAGTGTTATGAGTGTCGGGGTGTCGGAGGTGCACTTGCATTGGAAGCGATCCACGGATTTGATTGGGCTACAAGTGAAGGAGTTTGAGTACCTATGCCTTGTTCTTTGCCTACAAAGCAACACCTTCACCTAAATATTCAGGCCGCAGCAGAATGTCAAAAACAAATGGGGGAAGTTTTGTGTAAGCTCTGCATCATGACATGAGGCTTATACTGGGCTTAGGACTATTTTATCCTTCCGGATTCAACAGCACTCCGTGCCTAAGCAGTCAGCGGTCAAAAATCAGCAATAGGTACCGACTCTCTCCCCTACAATCTATTATGAATGCTGCAGCCAGACTCATCAATTCTTCCCATCGCTCTTCTTCTGCTGCATCTCTTCATTGGCTTCCATTTCAGCTCCTGTGCTTTGTCTTCAAATCCCTCCACAGTTCTTGTCCCACTTACCTTTCTGGCCTGATAGAAAAATCCCCCCATAGCCGCTCTCTTCACTCCTCCAATGACCTACTAATGACTTTCTAACTCATAACCTCATCACACGCACAGATACAAGACTTCTCTAGAGCTGCCTCAACTCGCTGGAATGGTCTTCCTCGTCCTATTCGGCTTGCTCCTACTTTCTGCTCATTTAAAAGAGAACTCAAACCCCATTTTTTAAAACTTGCCTACCCATCTTCTTCTGTCTTTTGAAACTATCACTACTTCCCACCACTACATATCCCCTTCTTTTTGTGTGCTACTTCTCTCACCTCCTAGATTAGGGGTGTCAAACCTAAATACACAGAGGGCCAAAAAAAAAAAAACTTAGACAAAGTCGCAGGGCAACCCTGAAATTTATTGAAAAAATTGAGGAAATTTTTCCTCCTCATTAGATATAAACCCTTTTCATATGGAAACAAAAAGAGGTTTTGCTTCACATTTAATCTGGAACAAGCTTATAATAGAGAGAGAGCTATAAACATTTTTTTTTTTAATTTTATTTAAGAAAAAAATTTATGTCTCTTTCTCTATTTGTAGCATAATGAGTTAAATTTCAATGGTAACCTTTTTGCACAGGCTAACAATAATAATACCAATATTCTTCTATGAAAGTCCAACCATTCAAGTCCATGCCTTGGAGTAGCAAGGAAAATTACAGCTGAGGGGGAGTGCTGGAAATGCCAGACGCGGCCAATGCGTAGCTAAATCTTATGAGTGGCCCGCCGATGAAACTCCCTCTTCATTGAAATAGCGTCTATAAAACAGTAAAATGCGGGGCCACGCATAGGCAGAGAGCCCGCTGGTCTATAGACGGGAGTGATGCCAGGAACTGTAGTAGCGGCGCTATTTCAATGCAGCGGTGGGCCAGCTGCAGTTCATATTTAGGATTAATTTGGGGGCCAAAAAAAGACGTTGGTGGCCAGATTTGGCCCCTGGGCCGGAGTTTGACATCCTTGTCCTAGATTGCACGCTCTTCGGGGCAGGGTCCTCTCCTCCCCCTGTGTCACTGTCTGTATCCATCTGTCATTTGCAACCACTATTTAATGTACAGCACTGCGTAATATGTTGGCACTATAAAAATCCTTTTTATTATTAATAATAATAAAAATAATAATAGGTAGGTATGTAGGGTAGTGAACTTTGGAAACTACACCTATAGAAGGGGAGGATAAGCTACTGATTTGGGCTGCTTTTTAACTCCACCTGTCCGAATTCACTTTAAAATGTCCCGACTATTAATCTATTGTTGGAATTTTTGCTATAACTACATCAAACCAGTCACTTTTTAATAATAAAAGAATTAATAAACTCTCCTGAAGAAAAAACCCAGCATGCCTTCATTTTTATTTCCATGTTTGCTGTCCCTTTTTTTCCTCTAGTCTTTTTAGCTAAATAACTTGCCACTTGTCTCTGATGCATTTCCAGCTATAGGGCGGCTACGTTTCTTTACTTTCTGCAGCCCCAGTATGGTCACCCCAATGTACAAGTACCCAGCCTACAGCTTGAAGAGCTAATGTTCTGTGCACAGCCAGCATCAGACACTTTTCTGCTCCTTCTACAAGAACCTTTCAATAATAATATTTTTAGGAACAAATCTCCCGAGCCAGCACAGTGTGATGTCAATGCATAATCGCTTAAAACCTTTTTGGGATGAGATCAAAGTGATTATACAGCAGTTCACCAATATCCAGGTTCCTGATAGCCCTTCCTTTTTTCTCCTTCATCACAACTTGGTCTTTCTAAAAACTTACAAAAAGTCAGTGAGACCTCTTGTTAATGCTGCCAGATCAGCATCCCTCTGTTCTGAGAAGAATCCTTTCCTGTATCACTCTGTCAGGTACATGAAATGATGAACATGGAGGATCTTAAAATTAATATCTGTGGCACTGGGGAACAGTTTAGGAACTTACTGTTTTTTGGAGAGTATAGATGCCACCTGGACCCCACACGATTTTCACTGTATGATGTGTTGTTTACTTTTTTTCTTTTTTAATACCTCAGTGGCCATAATCATCTTTATCCTTGGGTCCATGTGGGATACAAAGTGATTTATCTTGCCATATATTGGCCAGTCTAAATGGACTTGTTACTGTTTCCTGGCCATATGCCATGGTCTGTATTTACCAGGTATACAAGGTCATGATGGAAGGCCGCCTTCCGCGTGTCATTCGCAGCTGCTACTGTTTGCTACCCTTGTTTGTTTTGTTACCTCGTTTTCTCTTTATTCATTTTCTTAGTAAACCTTGATGTCGTGCCTATGTTTTGTTCCATGGTGTGAACTTCATATTGATCCCTGCTGTCTGTTTGCTCAATAACCTCTAATTGCACTTTTTTTTTTTTATTTATTTATTTTTTGCTTGTGTTTTAGTTGTGGGGTTTGTATGTACCTTTTTATATAATAACTAAATAAAGAATGTTTAGAAATATAAAAAGGAAACATTAAATATTTGGGTAAAACAACCTGTACAATATTTATTAGTGATGAGGAACTAGCCTTACCTATATCTGTCTGAATTACACCAATGTAATTCAGGAATACATTTTAACATGCTTTAAAAGTTTTCTATTTTTTAGTATTTTCAAATATTTTCATTCTTAAACAACATGAACTTTGGTTTTGCTTATATATCATTCATATTATATGTTGTAAGATTGCTGTGAACAAATGTAGTTTAGTAGAAGAATTCCGGGCTGTGGCCCATGTTAGATTCCTAGACCAGGGTGATGTGATAGTTGTAGTGGCTATTTGGTGTAATAATACTGTAACACAGAGGTAGGCAAACTCAGGCCTTTAAGTCCTATCCAGTATTCCAGTCCGGCCTAACGCCCCCCCAGTTATTTATTGTTGGGTCAGGCCTAATTGAATTGTCACGTTATCGCGAGTTCCCACACACTAAGCCAATTACTATGCCTAAAGAGCAGAAGCAACGCTCAGCTACCAGTCTCCGGAAGGTTGACCTCGAACGTCGTGTCTTCAACCCCGAATGGACTGACAAATTATTCTTGTTCAGTGCCCTGTGTTTAGTGTGCAACGACACCAACAGCACTGCAAGCGGTCGAATCTCAAGGGGTATTTCGATGCCAAGTACACGTACAGAGACTACACCGCAGATGAGCGGAAGACTGAGGCTGCTCACTTGTCATGTTTAGAAAAAAACTTTCCTTGCACACCTTGTTTCTTCTGGCCTAGTGTGCCTTCTTGACCTTCTGAAATGGCCTAGCAGTCCAAAAAGTTTGCCAACCCCTTCAGAAAAACAAACAAACTAAATTACCACGAATCTCTCTTACTATAATGATTGACTGAAAGCTTTTTTGCAGACATTGCAGTGCAGTTCTACTTTTGAGGATAATTTTTTCTTATATTTGACGGCTTTAATAGACTTGAATGGGAATGCTATACAAATGCATGCCAAGTGGTAAACCATTTTTTTATTTTTTAGCTCTCTTTAGGCTTCGAGGGAAAACGATATATTTCTGCTTTCTATACCCCTCCATTTCCTGTTTGGGATCACTGCATTGCTACAAAACCGCTCCTTCAAATGCCTGTTAGCTGCCTTTAAAATATTACTGGGCACCTGTTGAGCCATAACCAGCAAATCATCCATCTGTGTGAACAAACCAATCTGTTTTTCATCTCTGATGGTTATGGTTTATATCGCCAAGGCTAAATTGGAAACCTGAACTCTTCTGCTTGAAAGTGATTTATAATATGTAAAAATGGCACATCTAAATAAAAAGAAAAAATATAATGCACACATAACTTTATAATAATTAACAGTAATAGTGTAACACTGTAAGAATCTGTATCCTAATGAAATTTTAATATTTGGGTTTACTTTTACTATAAGCTTTTTTGTATAGTTTTTTTTTTTTTAGTGTGATGTGAAGTTGATATAATATATTGTGTGTAGTTTCATAAACTTGTATTTATTGTATTGTATACAGAGTTCTATAAATGCTAGAACGTGACCTATCAATTCAGCAGTTGATAAGCACTAGGACATGGCAGCGCATTCTGCGTTAATGGAAATTGTAATCACGTATAAGAATGCACGATACAGATTTTCTTTAGAATGTTCCAAGAGAACGGCGAGCACTGCAGAGTTGGCATGTGGTGATATTGTGATATTATCACGCAATGGCAAATAGTTTTACATTTCAAGGGTCAGATTTGAGTTTGCCTGCTCTTAATATTGACACCACTGCTTGTCCTGCTTCCCAATTATAACACTTGGATAAAAATTAGGCAGTTATATGATGGGATTTGGCCATTGCGATGCTGTTGCTGCACTATGCGTGTTTAACGGGTCTTCCACCAACGCTTTTGCTTTGTTGGTGAACTCCACCAGGCTCCCTCGCTATGGGGTGAGCCAAGCCTACATGAGACTAGCAACTCACATGTCTGCTCTCCTAATAAAAAAGCCACTGTGTTCTAAAACCATGTCAATTAGTGCTTTGTGTTCTTGGACTGCCCAAGGGGTTCATGTGCCTGTTAAGTTCATGAAGTTAGAAACTAAAATATTGCCTTTTGCATTTTACTAATGACAGGGGGATAAATTAAACTTTTAGATTATTATAATTACACAGTATTTATATAGCGCCATCATATTACGCAGCGCCGTACAAAGTCCAAAGTTGTGTCACTACCTGTCCTTCAAAGGGGCTCACAATCTAATGTCCCTACCATGGTCAAATGTCATTAATACAGTCTAAGGTCAATTTCTTTTTTTTGGGGGGGAAGACAATTAACCTCAATGCATGTTTTTGGGATGTGGGAGGAAACCCACACAAACATGGGGAGAACTTGCAAACTCCATGCAGATAGAGTCTTGGCTGAGATTCGAACCTGGGACCCAGTGCTGCAAAGGCTATCTCTTAGTGCTATCTCTGAGCCACCAAGCAAGTTCTATATCTAGTTATTATGGTGATGCAGAAGCCTCATAAAATCAAAAAAATGTCCCTCGTTTTATTTCTACCTTACAGTACCCTACCAGACACTGCAGCTCAAAGTTGAGGAACTCTAGTAATGGTAGCAGTGCTATCAATCCAGGAAGCAGTGGGCAGTTCTAGGTGGGACTGACATGCTACAGGCTTGTTCAGCATTGATAATTTGGAACCCCCTGCAACATTGATTCCATTTTGGTAGACTCCGCCATGGTCAATATGAGAGCGGCAACTCTGCTCTGAATTCATGAGCATTGCAGCATTATAAAAGTATAAGAAAGCTGCATGAGGTGCCAGGCTGAACAATCAGATTTTGCAGGGGGATTAAGAGAAAATTATAAATCTGAGCAAACTTATATTTTAATGCTTCAGCAAATATTTGTTTAAACTGAGTGGCAATAATTCTACTTTAACAAAAGTCTGACTATCGGCACTCTGAGGTACCATTAGAGAGATTTATCTCGCTTTTTATTCTGCTAACAACAGACAGGAACTGAGAGCTCTTTAGTTTCAAGTGATATTGATGAAACTAAACAAAGAAGAGCACAAATACCTAGATTAATGTAACCCTTAAAAGAGTATAAAAAGGATAGAACTTATCCACGCTCCCAGTTTCCACTTGACCCTTGTGCAGATTTATTTTGGGAGAACCCAGAAACTGAGCTGAACTTCTTTTATAGAACTGTCTGCTGCGTTCTCTAATAACAGATTGGTGATTCAGGAACTGTGCCCCGCTTAGGTTTGTAGCTTTGACTGGTAAAAGAATCTTTCAAGGCTCTACCAAATTATTGGTAATAGGACAGAATAACAAGGTCACCATGGGTGTTCGTTTTTTTTTTTTTTTTTTTCGAATTACATTTTATTAATTTTTTAGAGGAAAAGGTTACAGGTATACAGGTAATAACAACAATAAAACAACAACAATGAGGTACCAGTAAGAAAAATAGGAGGTAGCCCATACATAAAAAAGCATACAACAAGCATTGTAAAACAGTGAGTGTACAGTACCATCATATGAATTATGTCTGTTAATGTTTACAAACGAATATAAGAGGAAGAGGACGGTGAGAAACTGAGGATGGGTCGGGTTCATATTCCAATGAGGTGGTGGCACCATAATTACTACTTTTACACAGGGGCCACCCCCTACCAAATAATCCAGGGTAAGTAGAAACATAGTGCTTCCATGGAGCCCAAATGGTTTCAAACTTGTCCAGCCGGTCATACAGCCTAGCTGTAAGCTGTTCCATGAGTTGAATATCTTGAATACAGTTAAAAAGAGCAGACCGTGTAGGGGGGAGTCAGATTTGTAGTACCTGGGGATAAGGCATCTGGCGGCTGTCAGAATATGGGCCAATAAATCGGGGGTCTGCAAAGCCTTTAGGCCAGATACAGCCTAGACGGTAGTTCGTTAAGGCCTAACGGCCTCTGGCCGATCCGGCCTAATGCCGGCCGGCAACCCGCCTCTCTGGACCCGGCCATATCTGCCAGGGGGAGTTAGGAACTACCAAAGCCGGAGCTCCGGAGCCGCCTTCTTGCTTTTGCTCCCCTATTTACGGTGGCTGGCATTGATACTTCCGTCACCGCGGTAAGCAGGGAAAGCTCCCTAAAGGGAAATCCCTCTCCTCTGCAATGCATACAGAGGAGAGGGATTTCACTTCAGGGGGCACTCCCTGCTAATGGCCGGAGCCATTAGGACAGCACTAAGTCCGGCCTAGTGTTCTCTGGCCCACCCCTGAAATGGCCTAGTGGCCATAAAAGTATGCCGACCCCTGAATTAAATGTTTATAGAGTTTGGCTAGCTCCCAGATCGGGGGCCCCAGTAAATGGGTTAGTACATTCATAGAAATTGGTTTTTCAAACATCTCCACCAACAAGTCATTGACCATTCTCCAATAGCCACAGGTGTTTAAAACACATAGGGTCTATATATTTATTATTATCACATCTTTATATAGCGCCAACATATAACACAGCGCTTTACAGTCCATGGACAAGCTGCTCTTTCTCGTTGTCATAGTCCAAGGCCAATTTTGGGAAAGCCAATTAACCTGCTAGTAAAGATTAGAGACGTAGGAAGAATCCAGCACAAACACACGAAGAACATACTGACTTCATAAACAGACATTTTCCTTTTTTCTTTGTATTCTACAGGGATACCGTGACAATTTTTAAGTAATGTCCTGCTCATGTATCATCAATAGCTGCAAAATCTTTTGAGATTAAGTACCAGATAAAATATGGTACCCAACACGAATTGCAGAACTAAAGCGATTTTTTTTTTTTTTTGGGGGGGGTTTATAAAGGACGTGCTTCAATTTGACTAAGCTTTGTAACCTTCGTGCATACACACAAAATCTTTTTCCATTTTCATGTATAAGGCAGAGACTGGGGCAAAGCAACCAGCAATTTTAAACATAATATTAGCCAGCGTGTTGTGACTGTTTCCTGCAGAATAAGCTCTCAGATCTGTTGAATGTAACCTGGCACGGTGCATTGTGTACAATATGCATCATAATTTGTATAAACTGGCCACTGCTTACTTTGGAATATATTGAGCCTCCCAGCATTAGAAGCTTTTTAGAAAGCAGAGATTTTTTATATTTCTTATACTGCTGCTGAATTTCTAATGACACAGTGTTTTGTTCCTGGTGCTGCAGCATCCTATACCAGCCTGGAGATCTATGTGGATGCGCTAACCAGGGACTCGTACAGGGAGGGGACTGAGAAAATGAGGGAAGCCCCGGACCTCTCATACTGCTGCATAGGATATATATATATCCTGCCTGACAACAGTATTCCCGATTCCTGCTGGGGACAGGAGACTCCAATACTTAACCAATCGCAGGAATACGCTCATAATGATTTCATTAACAGTTTGCCTGCTGGAAACGTGTGCAAAATTACTCTGAGCCCTTTTCCAAAGGATTTCTGTTTGCATTGTTTCCATAAAACCATTCAGCCATAAACTGACCATTCTTGTGTTTGTGTATTGTCACACAGGTATGTTATCTCCGACTGAATTTTTCATGTGTACGATAAGAAAAAGTGTGTTTTAACCCTTATATATGTGAGGTATATTGGAGTTTTCCACATCATGTGGGCTATCCATTTTAGCGCCATTCAGTTTCTTTAGCACCCCTATGAAAGGCAACAAAGCTCCAAAATGCATGCATTGCAGTGCACCATAATGCATTCTATTGTGTTATATGCATGCCATGTATATCAATATGTGACAAAATGTGTGTTCACGCAGTGCAAATGATTAGAGAAGTGTGAATCCAGAATGAGGAATATGCCATTATTTTGTGAATTACCTTTTTAATTTTACATATTGTGGAGAAGAGTGACTATATTTATCAAGGATGTGGAGATGTTTAATAATTGCTGGAGGGGAACAATCTTTTGTGACTGTTTCTAGTGATAGTAGAAAAACAAGAGCTGTTTAATGAAGGAGGCAGGATGAGTGAGAGGCACCCTGCTGCGTCCTCCCCATATCAAAGGACTGCTGTACAAACATTAGATTTTTACCCAGGACAATCCTAACAAACGGCATCAAGCGGCCTAAATCTGGGGTCTGTAGAAGGCTTTGCTTTTACTCTGTTTGTGGTGACCAGGGCAGGAAGTTAGGATATCTCATAAATAAGGGCACAAAAAACAATACAATGGTTATTGGTCCTTCCATATACAGTGAGGGAAAGAAGTGTGATCCCCTGCTGATTTTGTACGTTTGCCCTCTGACAAAGAAATGACCAGTCTAAAATTGTAATGGTAGGTTTAATGTAGCTGTGAGAGACAGAATAACAACAGGTCCTCTCCAAGTCAGTAAGGTTTCCAGGCTGATGTTTGGCAACACGAAACTTCAGCTCCCTCCAAAGTTTTTCTATGGGATTAAGGTCTGGAGACTGACTAGACCACTTCAGGACCTTCATGTGCTGTTCTTGAGCCACTCCTTTGTTGTCTTGGCCGTGTGTTTTGGGTCATTGCCATGCTGGAATACCCATCCACGACCCATTTTCAATGCCCTGGCTGAGGGGAGGAGGTGCTCACCCAAGACTTGACGATACATGGCCCCCCGTCCATTGTCCCTTCAAACACCCCAAAGCATAATTTGTTCATCTCCATGTTTGACGGTGGGGATGGTGTTCTTGGGGTCATAGGTAGCATTCCTCCTCCTCCAAGCATGGCAAGTTGAGTTGAAGCCAAAGAGCTCAATTTTGGTCTCATCTGACCACAACACCTTCACTCAGTTCTCCTCTAGATCATTCAGATTTTTATTGGCAAACTGCAGATGGGCCTGTACATGTGCTGTCTTGAGCAGGGGGGCCTTGCGGGCTCTGCAAGATTTCAGGCCTCAACAGCGCAGTGTGTTACCAATTGTTTTATTGGTGACTATGGTCCCAGCTCCTCTGAGATCATTGACAAGTTTCCCTGCGTAGTTTCGGGCTGCTTTTTCACCGTTCTCATGATCATTTCAACTCCACGAGGGGAGATCTTGCATGGAGCCCCAGACCGAGGGAGATTGACAATTATTTTGTGTTTCTTCCATTTGCGAATTATCGCACCAACTGTTGTCACCTTCTCACCAAGCTGCTTGGCGATAGTCTTTTAGCCCAGTCCAGCCTTGTGTAGGTCTACAATCTTGTCCCTGACATCCTTGGACTGCTCTTTGGTCTTGGCCATGGTGGCTAGTTTGGAATCTGATGGATTGCTTCTGTGGACAGGTGTCTTTTATACAGGTACTGTAACAAGCTTGGATTAGGAGCAATTCCCTACAGAGGGTCCGCCTAATCTCAGCTCGTTACCTGCATACAGGGAAGACACCGGGGAGCCTGAAATCTTGCTGGTTGATAGGGGATCAAATACTTATTTCACTCATTACAATGCACATCAAGCTCTGATTTTTGAGCACTGGGTTTTTGAGGGTTCTTTTGTTATACAATAAACCTCCCATTACAATTATAGACTGGTCATTTCTTTGTCAGAGGGCAAATGTACAAAATCAGCAGGGGATCAAATACTTCTTTCCCTCACTGTACGTTACAAAAAAAAAAAAAAGTGCACTCCTTTTAAAGTACACACATCATGTTTCATTTTGGGGAGTTCTCATCTCTTTTCTCATGACCCCACAGTAGTTCTACAAGCCTAGAACCTGAAGTGAATATGTTTATTTAAGCTTGTACGCATGTAATACAAGTGCCACCTACTCACATCAGAGACAGAAGGAGCAGACACCCATAATCACAGCTCTTGTGACACAAATTCTCTTTTTCTACTCTGGGATTCTTTTATTAGTTACTTACCAATAGTTAATTACGAAAGAACCTAATTAATTTCTGCGTCATTTTGCGCAACGTGTAAGTATTTTACGTAAAGACGGGGTGGCTTTTCCATTGATGGGTAGAACTTGTGAAAATTAAAGCCTTCTTCTGTTTCCATCCATAACCCACCACCAGATTGTCTTTCAGAATACTATCTTTCTTTATACACATTTTCTCATCATTTATTTTATTTTTTTTATCTCAAATGCAAAACCTGATAATAGGGCTCATTTAAAAACCATTAATAATATTACACCATGAAGCAAAGTGACACTGAGTGTTTGTGATTTCTGTTCGACTACTTAATTAGCACTTAAAGCACAACTCTGGGTGTATTTTTATTTTGCATTTTGCACGTTATTGTATGTACACTGCAGTTTTAGGATGGTCACAAGACATTCTGGATCCCTCCTTTGGTGGTAATGATGAACAATAAAGACGATCTGGGTCATTCCTTGGTTCCTCCGATAGGGCTGTTGGGTAATCTTTAAGCACGGTGCACAGATGACAACACGTGAGGGCCATTTTGCCCAGGGGGTACTATAAGCCTGATGTGATGACACAAACCCAGGAACCGCCAGAGCTCACAGGAAGTGGGTTGGATGATATTTGTTGTCACGTGCCAACTCAGAAGATGCGCAATGCTGGTCTGCAGAATGGCGAGTCTGGGTGGGACCAAGCTAGGGCGAGGATATATATTGATGGATAAGCTGTATTTTTATCTTTGACACTACTGGCTGGATTTTATGGTAGTACAGCTGTATGGGTGCCTATAATTCTCAATTGTCTGATTTAACTTGAGATACAAAAATTCACTCCAGTTATTTAGGGCTTTTTAAATGTATTTGCATGCAAGTAGCACAAGTTCATGGATCTGTCCTGGTACTGATGATGGCCATCTCCATCCCTTTTAAAGCAGAACAAAACTGAAAAAAAGCTCACCTTAACTTCCGCAGATCCCCCTGGAGCTTTCCTGGATTGGGTCCCGCACCGTCTAGTGATCTGCCATCATCTCGGCATTGAGAAAATGCCGTACGCCGCCATCTTCTTTTCTTCTGGTTTTTGCCTTTGCCACCCGATCTCACACTGCGCAGTCATGAGATGGGGTGACCTATCCTGCTGTAAATGGCTACACGTGTGCGAGAATGGCATTTTCCTTCCCTTTTGAAGAAAAAGCTCCTTCTGCACATGCCCGGGATTGGCTTTGTACAAAAGTAACAACCAGAAGCCTCCTGAAATGCGTGACGTCCCAAAAGACTGCCACTCTTCCTTCATCGCTGTGGAGATAAAGATACCCATTTTTTTAAACTCCCCACCCAAAAAAAAAAAAGATACTTTTTACCTTACATGAAAGGGGTTTTCTAGCCTCTTATGTAACGTAAAAATGTTGGTGATAGGTGTGCTTTAAGGCCAGTTTTGGCACATCTGCCTCAATGGCAAATGATGTAACCTTGGGGATGCTAGATAGAATTGTCCGCACCTAGGGTCTGTATTGGGGTCTTACTGTGGGGGTAAACAGGTTGTATTGAACTACATTTGTCCTTCAACTTCATCTGCATTGTATCATTTCATGTTGAACACTTTCACAAATCTATTTAAAAGCAACGGTGGGTGTTATATTTACAGAAAGGCTCAATTACAATAAAAGCTGTATTCCCACTATTGTATGTGGCAGGAAATCGTGAAGGTAAAGCCGCCTCTGAATATGCTTTCGTTTGCCTGAACACACGATGTACAAGGCCAGCTCGGAGAGCATCTTCCTGCATTTGCTGTGTTTGTAAACATAATGTACAGCCAGTGGTTTGCTAAAGAATGGGAAGTCTTTGTGCTTGTTTAGTGTGTCCCTCTGGAGCGCTTTACTGTTCTTCACTGTTTGGTTGCGTCGCTCAGTTCTGTCTGAATATCAAGCAGCTGTCTAAGAAAGCAGAGCCAGCCGTCCATAATTAAGTGTTGATTTGTATTGAAGTCTGTAGTCCTATGAATCCAGTACATGCAGCCTCCCGACCCTGGAGGATTAATTGGAGGCAATGTGAATTGTTAGCTTACTGCAGGTACGCCTGGGCTGCACAGCTTGTTTTTTTTTCTAAACTCTCTCTGCTTGTGGTAAAGAATTCACGTCATATTGAGACAAATGAATTAAATTTTTGCACAGCAAAGGATTAAAACCTGTCAATTTTTATTGCTGCATTAGAGAGATTTTTCCTTATATGGTTTTTTCCCCACCATTTCGGGAAAAAAACTTTTGCAAAATTGATTTGACAAAATTGTTCTTTATAGTAGTCACACCACATGTTTATTTTTAAGATCACATCAATTGCAGTTAGCAGTGGTAGATATAGCAAACAGTAGGCCCCTGTACAGAAGTCCCTTCTTCCCTCTTGGTGGCCACTTGTGGCTGAGGAGTAGATGGAGCTCTCATGCAGTGGCAAACTATTCCAGAAACACACCACCTGCAGCAAATGCCTACACAAGCTTTACTTAATACCAGAAAAAGCCCAGTTATTACCGCTTGTTACCACACTTGGGTGCCTATTGCTAACCACCTGGCATCCAGGAGAGCCTAGCAGATCCGGTTGTACAGCAAAGAGCAAGATACATCTGTCAGGCACCTATGGAAGAGGGAATAGTAAGATTTATGTGCATACAATGTAAGCCGGAGTTCTGTGATAATTGTTTCTCCCTTTTTTTCTTTTCATAATTGCAATTATCTAGTCATCAGTCTCAAGTTCAATTCTCTTGTCTCCTTTTATAGCATTAGTTTGCCAAAGTCTGAAATTTTACAGTGCAAACATAAGATGTTAGAAATAGTAGCGTAGTTTTATTTTTCTGTATAACCCGATGTCTCTTCTAACATATTACCTATTGATCCTGCCAGTAGGTGTTCTCCACTTTTTAAGGTGACAGCTGTACTTGTTCTGCAGTAAAATTACACAGCAGCATTGTCATCCTGTGTGCAGGTGGACACGTAAACAGAATAAGTCCAACTCCAGCTAACACTTTTTAATCTTTTGATGAAAAGGTATAAATTCTATACATAAAAGCTGATTTTACGTATATGACACAGAGCAGAAATCAAATGCAATCTGCCACTTCCTTCCTTACCAAGCGCCTGAGCTCTCACACTGCAGAATGTGTTCTTCCATCTGTAGACTTGCTTTATGTGACATGGATCGTACACCTAAATGATAATGGATCCCCATAGTAATGTTTAGCACGTGTAATGTTATAATGAGGAGACCTAGCACACAGATCACTCGCACTATCATTGTGTGGGTGACCATAAATGCACCTGATTCTGAAGGAAACAAGTTTTCCACAAATGGATTTGTCATTACTGGTATAAATTTAGCCCTGCAACTTGTGATGGGTATATTTAGCAGTGAAAACGACTATTTTTATTCTCCATTTCCATGAATAGTTGAGAAACACACAATGATAAAAATCATTCGATTTTCTCTCAAACACAACAATATGTTCTCCACCAAGGACAAGAAAACAAGAAAAAGCCATAAAACATATTTGAATGCAGAATTTTAATCAAACGAGTCAGTGGTAGATCATATAATGTAGCATCAGCCATATGTGGTGGCTGTAATTTGACTGTTTTGTTCTAGAACAATCAATTGTTGCAGTTCACTGATATTAGTAAGTCCATTGAAGAAAAACATTCCAGGTTTCTTTGTCTTCTAATTTTATCACCAAAATGTTCCACACCTAATAATGTAATGAATGTGTGATATATGTTGTAACCTCCACATATTAAAATAACTGAGTTGCAATAATTACAAGTGCATTCTATGAAGCGCTGTCCTGCCGAGTATCCAGGTTTTACCTAAATCCAGACTCTAATTTAGGAAATTTAAAGGTTTGGTAGCAAATCTCAATGTGGATCAGATGGAAGCTGCTCTGTTCTGATTCCCAGGCCACATACTAGTTACAGGGTGGTAAAAATTAAGTGTCAGAGAATAAAGTCATAGGTCTTGCAACAATATTCTGTACCAAGTTTTCTTTAAATAAACGATTGGATAATGTCCAAGAAATATTCTTGAAGTTTATAAAGGTCACTTTCATTAAAGGAAACATACACATCAGTCCCATGACAGTATTACTTGGTAACATGAACAAATAATATGGTAATGTCTTCATATCCGATCTAAAGTTTTAGACAGATACAGCCAAATTTGTGAACCTTTTTATCACTGGTATTCCAGAGATAGAAAAATGCATGTAGGTGGCAAACTCTTTAAATAGAACTCCATGAAATGATTAACTATACCAATTTTAAAGGGCCCACATAAGAGGAATTTTTGTCATAAGAGGCCAGCCCCGTCTTGGATTCCTCAGCAAAATTCCCCTGTCATAATCCCAGATTCCATGCCTGTCGTTTTGGTAGGTTTGGGAGTTCCTGTCTGTGAGGATACCCACCTTTCCGCTGACCCTGCACAGATTCCAGCCTGCTGTACCGCAGTCT
The DNA here is from genome assembly GCF_032062135.1 of Pyxicephalus adspersus. Classification (NCBI taxonomy): domain Eukaryota; kingdom Metazoa; phylum Chordata; class Amphibia; order Anura; family Pyxicephalidae; genus Pyxicephalus; species Pyxicephalus adspersus. Next base: position 10,056,030 of record NC_092863.1, on the reverse strand, counting down.
AAGTAGCAGTAGGCCAACTGGCTGGTTATTTAATCCTTTATAAAAGCTTTAATAGAAAGACCCAGCACCATTCATAACAACTGCTGCATTTCTAAACTTGTCTGTCATCGATTACCACACCATAGACAGGAATGTAATGTAGTTTGCATTAGGGTAGTTATTTCTGAGAGGCAGAATTCCTTACCAGGGATTCAGCTTAACTATTTTAAATATTTAATGTACAAGGAAAACCATCCAAGAAACATTTACAAAAACTGTGTTAGGAAACCAAGTAAACACCTAAACTCAGAAATTTCACCTACAAGACACTTACTTACATTTACTAGACAACCCTCTTATGTAAAGAAAAATTCACCTTTTTTTAAAATAAAAAAGGGTGCAGCACCGCCCCCTAATTCTCGATAGCCTAGGCGATTGAGAATAAATTGGAGCGCAAAACCTGAGCATCTCAGGAGCCTTCCCGCTCAGACAGAAAAATTTGCTCATCTCACGCATGCGCAGTGAGATTGGCAATTTTTTTTATCATCCTACATGACCCGATCTCGTGCCTGGGTCGAGTGACGTAGTAAGAAGAACCAGGAAGAAGAGCAGAAGATGGCAGCGCCCAGAGGGCTGGCTCCAGGACAAATGTCGGGACGACATGGGACCTAATGCAGGACACCCCTGGAACGAGCGGACTTCCCTGCAGGATTAAAGGTAAGTGTTTGTTTGTTTGTTTTTTTTGCTGTTCAGTTTAGTTACTTTTTAAGCCAAAAGGGTTTGAATGTGACAACTTAAAGTCCTCCTGCTCTTTAGTATGAGGTCATAGTTTGGATGATTTGACTCATTGAATTCACCATTGTATTAGGGTGGCATGATTAGGTGACATCAGGCAGAAAGCCCCCCACTCAAGACAAAATAATCAGCAAAGTGTCATCAACCTTTACCCCACACTGAGTGATGATTTTGCTACAGCCTTTAGGTGCAAAATGTTATAATCCTCTGTAAATATAAATCATTTGCCTGAAGTGCTGGGGAGTCAATTTATCCATTACCACCCACATTTGCAAACATTGTAATGAAACTTACCAAGGTGCAGACAGGTACAGGATAGTAAATGGCCTGTAGCCATGTTATGCTATTAGAAATTCTGCATTACTTGAATTTGGTGATTTCTTAACCTATCAGCTTGTGGAATGCCCTATGCCCTATCCAACAAGTGTACCATATCCTGCATACTGTTTATTTGGGTGAAAGTACATCTCTCTGTTCATCTTTCCATACATCTTTCCATTTTCCCCAAAAAATCTTTTTGCAACCTCCGCTTATAGTATAAAATTAGATTTCTAAGCTGCTCTGAACTTGCTACAAGTCTACAGTAACGACTAATCACAAAGGTGGCACTACAAGTCCTAGCTAACTTTTCCATGGCAAATGAGGACAGCAGCTGAGGTGTGACGGGTTAAGTTCACAGAGTCAGATCAGAGAATAAAAAGTGTTTATGTCATGGCCCCGCTCTGCAACCGGGGACGGTGCTGCTTAGGCCTTTTTAGCACTAAAAGTCACAGCTAGCACAAGCAATACATTTTCATCAACTTGGTGACTTCTTCCCCGCCACAGTTTGGGGTATGTCAGACCTTGCTATCATTACCATGGTGTGTAGATCCTGAAACTTCTCTCCAATAGAAAGCCAGAAATTTGTCAGATGGTTACCTTTCAGCACCTACCAGAAACATAGATCCGTTTATTACCCTAACACAGCATCTTCTTCCAGTTCCCCTTTTCATACATTCCAGACATGTCTAAGAAAACACTTACTGCTGCATGGCACACAGACATCTTCCATGATTCCCTGACACAGATCTTGGTGTGTGAGGTTCCCATGGTAACCTGATAGATTGCAATCCGCTCAACGGGGACATCCATGGTAATCCAAGCTGCACCTAATATCACAGATCCTACCCGGGGTAATTGTACCCAAATCACCAGGAATCTGATGGCTACATTATCTTGTCTTGTATTCGGAGACTGTAATATCCACTGTTCAAAAATATTCACACAAGGTAAACATGCAAACTATACATATCCATGAGAACCAATTACAAATCATTGTGATCTAAGCCTCAATGAGTCTTCTTACCAAATCCAATGCAAGGAGTAAATGATAGCCCCAAAGTGCAGCTACCCCTATCGGCCCTATCTTCATTACCTCTATGTCGCACACAATGTCTATAGCCCTGTACAAGCTGCAACCTGTAGCTAACACAGGATTACTGAGTGGGTGAGCAAATTCAAAAGTGCATGAGTACCTGTTGATCACACTGTCCCAAATCTTCTTTTCTTCACTTTTTGTGTACTGATCTCAAAGCAAATCTTTGTAGACTACAGAACACAAACCATGTTGGCTATGACAGGGTTAAGTGATTGCTGTGCAAATCAGGAAAGCATCCTGGGGTGACAGCAACGCTCCTCCATGGGTACATGCAGTCAGTGTTGTCACCCTAGGACAGGAGGTGTCTTACTGGCAGAACATGAAAAATAATGTAAGGACTGTTTTGTTTCAGTACATTCAATTGATTTGTTTTGGTTTTGAATCGCTTTAAGGTGAACCTGTTGTGTTGCCTGCAGATTTGTCTCAATGAGGCTGGAGCCTTGTACTCAGGAGATCGCTTTAATCTGCCTGTAAGAACTGAATAATGTAACAGATGTTAGGACAGATGTGAGCAGACTGCTAGGAGTACCAGAAGTAAATGCTACAAGTGTCCTTCCAGTTACTTGTTGCAGCACAGCCTGAGGGCTTCTTATTGGGTTTGTAGGCACCTCACCTTGTGATTTGAGTGATGGTAAATACTGGATTTTTATTTCAAGAGCTATCCGTATCATTGGGTTTGAGATAAATGATTTTATGTATGTAATAAATGACAATACACATCCCCTCCCCCAATGCATAAACTTACACGGTTTCAAGTGCAGTCACGACTCTGTAATCCCCACATTTCCACTCACTGAAAGCTCTGCAAAATGCTCGCCTGTATAGAATCTTCAGTTTCCAGCAAGCAAAAGAATACCGGTTCTGGCTGAGATCTTTTGGGCTGTATTAAAGCTAAAATACATTTACATACATACATACATACATACATACATACATACATACATACATACATACAGTGCATTGGGCAGCTAAGCAGTCTTTCTTACTTGAAATTATGACAATTTAACACAACCATCATTTGTAAACAGTGATTTTGTTCTGGGAAAAGGCTGATCAGAACAAGCTATGTGCAAAACACTGCTTGTGTGTAACTGAGATTAGGTTGAAGTCTCCCATTTAAAAAAAATGTTTTGCAGTAATTTTAGGTGCACCTGCCTACAAAGTCCTATAAATTCATATTAATCCTGCATACCCCCCAACTTTAAAACTTGAGATTAAAGAAGCCATGAGGTACACTATGTAGAAATAAAATGCATTAAATAAAGGAAGACAGAAAGAGCAGCAGCTGGGACAGAATGTAGGGCCAGGTAAGTGTTTTCCACTTACCACCTATGTTTACCCCCCCCCCTACTGGTCACTAATGTTCCTACACCATAGGGACTAAGCAAAGTCCGTTGGACAGCTGATCCCTTGGTCCACCCTGCAGCCAAGCACAGAGCAAGTCTTGTTTCTCTTGGCTTCAGGAAAAAGCCTGGATATGTTTTTTTATGTTTAGGCTTTTATTCCTGAAAACACTAAGGTTTTACTACACTATTGTTTAGAACTGCATACAAGGCCTCATTTATACCCAAATAAAGCAGAAAAGCAACATACTGGATAGTGGTAAGGTAAACACTCCTAGGATAGGAAGTCCAGACACTTGGTAGCATTCAGATAATGCTGTCTATGGGCTTTATAAAAGGGGTTCAGGGCCACCATGGCTTGTAATGCATTTTGGGCATGTATGTTTCAGATTAAAGTATATTAAAAAAAAAAGGCTTTGATATCAGTCTACATCCAATTCTGCTGTAAATTATATTGGTATTGGCACCCTAGAAAATATGTGGATGGCTTAACTCCTAGCTGCAGGGACAAATTTGGATATGTTAAAGTCCTATATCACCTTAGTTTCATCATACTGCAAAACGCCCCTCATCTGGATTAGGGTTCTATGGACACAAAGATAACCCTAGGGCCAGTGAACTGCTCCCATTTCTGGCTCGTCGTCTTTTCATGTAAGAGGTGTATTTGTCCGTGGATTATGTGGGCTCTATTTAATTCAAACACACCAGATGTAACAGACACTTGAGTCCCTGTCCTTCAATAAGTGTTCAGATTAGGAATTCTAGAACTAGTTAGATAAGTAAAACAATTTGAAACCAAGAAAGCCAAGCAACTAGGAATTTTACAGTCAGAAATCGCAGGATTTATGTCCATCTTATGACGTCATGTCCCAGCTACAACACATTTATGAAATTGGTCAAGAAATGCTAAAAATCAAAGCTCAGCATAATATTATTATACATGCTTTATATAGCGCCAACATATTACGCAGCGCTGTACATTAAATGGGGGTTGCAAATGACGGATGAATACAGACAGTGACACAGGAGGTGAGCATACTGACACTATGACAAAAAAACATGGGGGAAAATCCTGCACCTTTTTTTATTTATTTTTGTACTGACAAAATAATTTTGCTGCTATTTAATAAGTGTATCTTTATTACATTCTGCGGATGTCTGCAGATGTCTGTTATTTGGCTGGGGCAGCACATGATACTGCTGGATATGAGCATACAAGTGCAGTGTGTTCTCCCCAGCCGCTTTTAGCTGGGTGCACCGCCCGGCTGTTTTTGTGTGGTTACAATACAGAGCTTACCACCCTGCTTAAAGACATTTCTGGATTGAACACTTGTCAGAATGTCTGTTTAAACATATGTTTAAGCGGTTTAAAATGTTTATTCAGGAACCTGTGAATGCTTATTTTCTATATTTGAGTCTAGTGGTGTCACTTGTGAAATGACAAACGTGCAAAAATTGAATTATAAGATGTAAATTGTACATTTTATGCTTTTATACTTTCTCATTACTCAAAGAGCATTTATTTGATGAAGTTTATGGTCATGCTTGCAATAGTGGCTCCTCTGAATATAAAGCTATATTTTTCCTTTCACCTCTTAGCTTTATAAATAAATGAAACTGATCTGCACTCACATCTCTTTAGGCTCAGACCCCCTTGCTTCTCCATGTCCCTGATAAACTGACAAAAGATTGGAGTTTGTTTTTAGGCTGTTATTTATTATTGCAAACTTGTTGATACAATACTGCGGGGAGTGAGGATACATTTCTGTGAAAAAAGCCATTTTCAATTGCTAAGAAAATGATCAAAAGCCATCATTATATATTTTTTTCAGAGCAGTCGGCAACAATTTCAGCAAATGTGTTAAATATAGTGATAAACGAAGGTGCGGAGAGACGTGAAGACACTTTGTGCTGTGCAATACTCGGGGATGTACAGTACAGGGGAGGGAGGGGGGTGAATAGTAGGGGGGAGTGAATAGTAGGGGAAAGCCTCATTTATTATGTGCACAACAGCCTGCTGATTGGTTGAGCAGTGTGGGTGGGTGGGGCCAGGGAGTTGTATAGAAGACTTGCCTGATGGAGTGCTGGGAAGCCTTCAGTACCAGGGGAATCCGATAGAGAATCTCTGTGTGTTCTGAGCAATTCGCTGCACAGCAACAACACTGCCTGCTCATCCCCAAACCAGCGAGGAATAGACCTGCAAGCCTCTCCTATCTGCAAGCATGGTTCACAATGTTATCCTGGTGTTTTTCCGCAGGCGCCTGAGCCAAAGACCAGCTGTGGAGGAACTGGAAAGAAGAAATATCCTAAAACGTGAGTGATGTGTAAGATTTTCTCTATTTAATCAGGGCTGCGATGTGAGGAAGTGCTTGTTATAGAATACGGATGGGATCCAGGGATGGAGAATGGGATGCCTGGCATAGATCGGTCAGATATTTATTGACATGTTGCTCCAGGGGAAATCTACTTATGTATGCAGCATACATGCCAGCTTGTCTATGGGAGTTGTGATGGGTTTGGTTAACCTGCCTATGGCCTGTGTATATGACAACAGTGCAGTGTTCATCCCTAGGGCATTCATTATACCATTCATTATACCATGGATATTATCTAATACTTGGATTTTTGGTTCAGCATTTTATACATGGCACACATTCCACAGAAACAAAACACACGCTGGCTACCATAGGCAACAACAGTTGTTTAGTCCCTTTGATAAACCACAGGGCCATTGTTTAATGTACAGCGCTGCGTAATATGTTGGCACCATATAAATCCTGTTTAATAATAATAATTGTTAGTACACATCAAGCTCATGTAGTGGCACTTCATACCCTAATTGTAATCACAGCCTAAAATTTAGCATTCATGATTAAATAAGACAAAGGAAAATAAACATATGTAAAGTATATAAGTGAGCAAACTGGTTGCTAATGGCCCTGCATTTCTTATTTTCAAATAATAAAACTCTGATTTATTAAACCCTCCTGTTCCACATGTAGATGTGTATAAACATAATTATTTATATATTTAACTCTCTCCCCAATCCTGCCTGGGTCCTAGATGTAAACACAGGCCAATAACAAATGGCCGATTCCTTTCTATAAACTGGCATTGAGCTTGTACTAATTTCCTACAAAGCAAGCATGTATGTGTGTGTATATTGAGATATAAATATGTATTTAGTGTAAAGAGCTATTATGTCATAACATTTAGAATTCTGATTTTAATTATCTGCTGACAGCAATCAGAATACCATTATGCAGTGGCTTTAAGTTATTCCATTTCATGCTTTTACTATTACAATCCTATTTGAAGCTTTTACTACAATAGATGCAGTCATTGTTGTAAAGTCATAAGATAATTCCCAGTTTGGGTCCTTTGGTATTTTCCCACCTGGCCTTCCAGCATTTCTCCCTTTCCCCACCTGTTGAAGCAGGCCATGTTTTGACATTTCTCTCCCGTCATCTCTAACCCTTGACCTCTGCTTTCATGCTGAAGCCGATATTAATGCACAAAAGCCCCAGCTAGATATCGGTGTGCGGAGCGGCCCCGGTAATCCTGGCATTTCCTGAAACTAGGCTGCCCTGGATAACAGACACTAGTGGCATACTGTGTAGTAACACACACACGAATCTGGCCTTTGCAGTCTGAAATTTCACACAATTCCGAATGATGCATCAGTGCTATAAAAATAGTGTGTGCTACATCTCATTAATAGAGGAGATGTCAAAGTTTATGATGCAGACCGGGTATCAGCTACTTGTGAGAAACAAAATATACAGCGCTATCATGTGTTATTACTTATGACATTCAAACAGAAACGTGTAAACAAAAGCTATTTTCAGCTTGGTTACAATGATTTACTGCACATTACTTCAGTACACCATCCAGGGAATCCAGAAATGTAAAATTCTATAGCTGGCCACACAAGTTACAATGTAATTGTATAATTGCCAATAGATTTAGGTTCTATCTTCCGGGATGTTTGTTAGATTGTCTGGGTAGTGTCTTGTTCTACCAAATGATCATCTAATAGACGTTACGTTGTACTGACCCACCTGCCATAAAAGCAAGAATTAGATCTCTACTAGATAGCTCAATCCAAACTTCCTAGATTAAAAATTCAACACTTTATTGATAGTATTGTTTTTTATCAATAAGGTGTTTAATTGTATATTACTATTGCAGATTTTTTTTTTTTTTTTTTTTTGCAAAAATCTTCCAACAGCCCAAAATAGGAGACTTTGCCAAGTGTAACAGAAAACGTAGACAAATGTCTGCTATGACAAAAGATTTGTCTATATAAATAGGCCACCATCCAGAGACTTGGGGTATGATTATCTGCAGTGATCACATCTCTATGCTATACAATAAAAGAGTTTTCCTAGAAGCCCATCTAGTACACAATCTGTTTCTGCAGAAGCACTTACAATGTCAAGCACATTGGCTTCTCATGTAAGGGAGTCGTGCTGCCTGCCTAGCACAAAGCATCGAGCGAGTACTTGCCATCCTCATGCTATTATTGAATAGATTCTGCAATCTACACAGGTGTACCCTGTGCACAATGGAGTTCAGCAAATCCTTTCTCCGTATGATATAGAGGGATTAGCCAGGTATTCCCAAGATAAGGTACTTGTCCTCATGTCTCCATAGAAACACAAAAGCCACAGGCATTTAATTAAATGATCTATCAGAGACATTAAAACAGCAAATAGCTTGATGGGTATAGAATACTGCATTAGGCTGGGCTGGATTCTTGTTTTTTGGTACATAAATTTTTAGATGCAGTTTTGATGAGTAGATTTTGAATAGACTAGGATAATTTTCTGACCATCAGTATTTTATTTTATTCTAAAAATGTGGCCATTTCAGACATCAGCAGCAAAATAAGCAGACATAGGGCGAACCAACAAGAGATAAGGTTGGTCAGATCTTATCGAATGCAGAAAATAACTGAAACTAATCATTTGACCATTTTGTAAATGAAGGAACATTTTTATGCCAGTGAATATTAGAAGAGTTATGCTGTTAGGTAGCAATACTTTTCATTACATGTTAGGGCTATAGCTAGGTGGTTTGCCCATTTAGTTGGTACACATAAATATAAAATGAGTGTTGCCCAATTTAGCTGATAATATTGTTATATTTGGACCCACTTTCCATTGTCCAGGATTGATTATCCTTGAGAATTGTTATTCAGTGTTTTGTGATCTCTGCAATGTCTGCACAGGATATAAACATATATGCCTGGCTGACATATTAATTCACAATACTTGCACTGAATATTATATTGGCCATAAATTTAGGCTTCAGCTTTTGACAGCTTTAGAAAATGTCAAATTGATCAATGGCTAAATAAATTGATAACATTTTATTCAATGAAGGATGACTTTTACATTACTATCCATTGATGAACTACCTAATAGATTGTAACGTGCTGAATCTATATTTAAACCTGTGTGTGTGCAAACACACAATATATATTATGATAATTTTTTATATATATATTACAATTGGAGGTATAGCCTATACCAAGAAAGGAATAAGGGAAACCCTGAATGATGATGGGTCACCTGGCTGTTTCTGCACTGTGTGGGTGATTTCAGGGGTTTCCTGAAACGCTAATCCGAAAGCAGGCATCCCTACGCCTTTTTGATTCAGTCCTCCCTATGGTGACCTGAATCTTTTTTTAGCTGACAGAGCCAAAAATAGCAATGCCGTTTACTACAATCCTACAGCAGATAATGAATTCCACCCACCAGCACTGCAGCAGGAGCTATTTTTATCTTCTGTGCGGAGGCGTTGTGAGGAATCGTAATGCTGTTACAAGAATCTGAAGATTCCTCCAGACAATAGACCTGATTTATTAAAGCTCTCTCTATTAAATACTAGAGAAGATAAACAATCATGGGAGAACCTGGATGATCCAACAACCCATTCCCTCTTTAAGTTTTATAAATTGCTATATATTAATGCATCAAAATATTTTTACCAAATGGAGAAAAGTAGTAAATACAGTACAGATAAATAAAATACCACATATGTAAAACGCAAACAATCTAGACCTGGAATAGGTTTAAGGGGTTAACTAAAGAAGCAACACCAAGCATGAGCTATGCAAAATATTACTGATTAGTTGGTAAATACTGCACAATAATTTGTAAAATATTTATGTATATACACCAATAGCAGGGGATACAACAGATACAACATCCATACTCCTCATTTCCTCTCAGTTACCTGAAAAATAAACACTTAGCTTGTAGGCTGTAGGCAGTGCTTGTTCACTACATTGCTACAATAAATATTGTGACCTGGTAATAAAAAAGTGCTGCAGGTCATTTGTTACTATTGGAATAACCATGAAGTGATCTAATGTGGCCAAATAAGAAAATGAATATGCCACTAGAAAATAACAAATCCCAAAGATCTCAGCCAAGATAATAATCGGTGCCAAAAGTGTAGTATACACCAGCTGATCCTATGATCTATTGCTAGTTTGTAACATTACAATAAACAGTTTCTTGTTTTAGTCACATGTTATAAAAGCCTGACAACTTACACGGTGTTGTTTTCTTTCACAGAGAGAAACGACCAAACAGAACAAGAAGAACGAAGGGAAATCAAACAGCGGCTGACAAGAAAGGTAAATAACCTTGCCGTCTAGCCATAAACACACTGAGGAATGTTTAAAAAGAATCCCACTTTGTCTGGGGACACCATAATTGTATACCTATTGCTGTTCAGTTTTCCCTGAGGCTGACAGTAACCATGGATGCTTATGTGAACTCGTCTGTGGCTCAGATAAATTAAACTGAGCACATCATCGCTTGTGTGTATGAGTGTATTTCATACAGAAATATAACCGGTCTCACTCATAGAGATGTTTAGGCCTTGTACAAACAAGCAATGGATGCAGAAACTGTAAATAAACTTCCACAAGCTGTGTAAAATTCTCTGCAATCCTCATTAAGGCTCCACATGGTTTGCCTGCTAAAGCTACGTACACACATCAGATGATTCTCGTCCAGTTATCACTTCAGGGTTGGTATTGGACGAGACTCTGTGTGTATGTATCTTTCAGTCTTTTTGTTGTTGGAAAGGACAATGATAGATCCTTTCCAACTACAAAAATCGAAGTTTTTATATTTGCACAGACAGAAATCGCAGAACAGTGACATTTTTACTTTAAGGTTTTACACCACCAAAGCTTTTGCTTACAATTAAAATGCTGAAATGGTATTAAGGGGATACATGTCAAAGTGGTTTATTATCTGCCTGCTAAGGTCCTATACTAATCTTATTTATGTTTAAATACCTAGAAGACATTTTGATTCTCCTCCAGTGGTTGTGCTCACTGCCTTTACATCCCTAAAATGTTTTAATGCCTCTAGCTGCAGACATCACCAGTCCAAATAACACAACACATCTTTAAACCTTCATAGATTTTTGGTTGCAGATTTGCCTTTTCACATACTCCAATGGCACACAAATGGGGGATATAAAGCAGTTTCCTTTTTCATAAAATGGAAATTTCCTAAATAGTAATCTCTGTAAAATACAATTACAATCAATTTCACAATTTTCTTGTACTAAGTCATACTAGTATCCTGCAGCTTACAGGTGTTTCAATGTATAGTCATTTACTGCTATTAGGCTGCATAAATATCACTTTCTCAGCGGGATCTAAGCTAAAGTGGAAACACTTTGTGCAGGAAAGCACCACTATTTTCTACAACATGCCAGTCATGTTTGCTTTATACTTCCTGTTAAAGTAATTGCATCTGACTGCCAATTGTGAAACCGTACACCAAATTACATAACCAATATTTTCTTACTTTTTTTTTATGCAGCTCAATCAAAGGCCGACAGTCGACGAACTGAGAGAGAGAAAAATTCTGATAAGATTTAGTGATTATGTGGAGGTGGCAAAAGCTCAGGATTATGATAGAAGAGCAGACAAGCCATGGACCAGATTATCTGCTGCAGACAAGGTACCCTTTGTGATGCAATCTGAGTTACACAATGAGACAGATTTTGTATGAATGATTACATGTGAGTGTGAGGAAATGGGACAGTTGGGTTAGCCAATCAAAACTTTTTACTGGCTTACTTTTGCCCGAAGAGCAGATGTCTTGCTGCCCTCTTTCCGAAGGACTTTGCATAGACATCGTTTATTTGGGAATGCAAAATGTTTATTATTCAATCGTTAGGAATGCAGGTTAATTAGGAAGAAGTTATTTTGTTACATGGGACATGAAAAGCTTTTCTGCATGCATTAAAACAAGAAGCAGTCAATAGAATAAAAATTGCTATTTGGAAGGTTAGGAGGGAAAATAGGAATATTAAATAAAACATTTTCCAATTTACTAATCTTGTATGACCCAAATCCACAGCAAACCAACAAACTGACCAATATGTAGGCAGTGGGAAGGTTTGATGGTAACAAAGCTTCTTGTAGGTCTACTTTTAGGAAAAAATATTCAAAATATTTTATCTATACATAATTTTGGCACAATTAAAACCAAACACATCACATTACTAAATGAACTAATGGTAATCACAAACAACTTCCATTTTCCTATTTACTGTAATACTGATATAAGGCCTTAAAAGTACTTAATATTGCACAAGTTACCAAATCAATCTATAAAATACTGGATGAGGTAAATGAGATTTGTGAGATGACACAAAATGTTATGAGACCATCAGTAAATACCTCTGGTAGAGAAATAACAAACCTTTAATAACTCATTCTTTGTGAATGAACCCATTGTACTTTCTTACACCAAAATGCAGAATTTTTGCTGGCCAGTCTTGCTAACAATGCATTTTTTTATTTCTAGGCTGCCATCCGAAAAGAACTTAATGAATATAAAAGCAATGAGATGGAAGTACATGCTTCAAGCAAACATTTGACCAGGTTGGTGTCTGTAATATAATGTTTTCTGGCATTGCTGTTGAAGCTGATTATAGTCAATGATGGGATTTATTCAGAAGGGCTGTGGATGAGAATCTGTGTAATGTATTACATAACGCAGGGTAGAAGACAAAACACAACAAGCTGGCTTTTGCATTAGCTAATATAGCGGATTTAGGACATTCTTTCATACTGTGTATTACTGTAGTAAATATATCAAAGGGATAAATAAAAATATAAATGAATATGCTCAGCTGACTTTTTTTTTAAAAAGGTCTTCAACTTTCTGACACAGTATAAATGGATGTCCATATATGCAGCAAGTTGTCATATTGAATTGGGAAAAAATTCATAGGTAGCATATTGGAAAGGAAAGTCTAGGCATGAATTATGGCAAAAAAAATGTATGTGGTGAATGATGGGCCAAGTTGTCAAACAAAACAGTGACAGGTATTGGAACTTACTATATAACACAACCAAAAATGGTTCAGCAATTGTTAAATGAAATTTAAACCATGGTTTGTCCCAATCCCTTTTCCTGCAACTTTCTCCAAACAACTTGGTATGCAATTACAGGTACAAAAAAGTAAAAAAAGTAAGCAAATAAAAAATTAAAAAACACTGTATTGAAATATAGTATACAAATGTTGATAACTTTCCTTAATGCTGCTACAATTATACTGATGTCTATTAAAAAGTACCTACCTACAAGAAAACCCAATCTCTTGGGAAGGGGGTTGAGTGTACTGATGTACCTGGTCAGCAAATCAGCGACAGGATAGCTAAAGGAGCAATGAGCACAATTACTTGTTTCTACAGCATCATTCCCTTGCAATATTTTACACCTCAGCCATTAAAAGAATGATGTTGTAATAACAGGTCAGAAATTTTGTTAGTGATTCAAAAGCTGGAAATTTACTGCCAATATTGGGATCACTAATGTTACAATCCCCCCTCCTGTCACACCCTAACACCAGCAAATGTAATTGTTTTACAAGTGTTGTAATCAGCGATAACAGGTGGAAACTATAGAATATTTGTTTACAATTTCTGTTTTAAAAAAAAATAGTAACTGATTACAGCAAAGTATTTTAACCAAAACTCTTCTTTCTTTTTTCAGGTATCACAGACCGTAATATCTTTCACATGTGGGAAAAATGGTCCTACTTTGCAATTAAATAAATCGCTGAACATGTTCCATGAGGAGCAGTGAGGTTCAGTTGTGAAGTTGAGCGCCTGTCGCTCTGCAACTTACACAGAGCGTACATTGTGGGTGATAAGGAGAAACTATCTGCTACACTTCCTGATGTGGAGTGGAATGGCGATGAATTCACCGCGCATGTCTGGGGACTGATCCGCCCCATCGGGGGAGAGAAACTAAGCTCAAAAGATACACACACGCAAAACAAAAGTGGGTGTCACTGAGAGACACTGGATGGACACTGGATTGACGCTGTATATTGCAGCAAGACGCTGTGCATGGCGACATCATAAAGGACAAACGCAGCCAGCACATCTATCAGTATTACATTGACATGTCCGCCTTGTCACACTTTCTTTGTAAAGGTCATGCCTCGGCAAAGTATTTTCATGTTTTATATTTTGTTTCTTTTTTTTAATGTATTAAACTGTTACATTTTCCTGGTTACGTTATTATTATTAAAAAAAAAAAGAAAATTTAAACATTGCTGAAAATGCTGATCTGAGTCTTGTATGTACTGTGGAAACACAGTAAATTTTGGGTCAGTTACACGGGCCCGCTCCACACAACAAGGAGGGAGAGTGACAACTCATCATGTTCCTGATTCAGCTTTGCAGCTTCTGGTATCACAGCTTGATCTCCAGTCTGCTCAGTGGATGATACATCTGTGTGACCCCCTTTAGCCAGTGAATAAGTTCAGGACTTAGGAAGGAGCTGAACCAGAAAGAGGGGAAGCATGGTTTTGTTGTACCACATTTTTCTGATATATGTACCACAACGCTGTATACAAATATTTACATGGACTTCAGTTTGCATTTTACATACTAGAGCAAAAGCATCTGTTGGTCCGTTCTCCTATTTTCTGTCTCAAATTCTAAACATCATTTACTTGCAGCTCATCAAATGAAAACACAACATTTAGAGGTTTCCTAGGGTCAATGTTTGGTGAGCAGAAACAGCATAAATCTTTCATTAAGTACCAATGCCATCAAATCTAAATCAAGGACAAATAGTGCTTTTACAGTCTTGATAATATGGATGATTTAAAAAGTTTGTTTCCTTACCTGCAAGTTTAGAAAACGTAAGGTCCTTCAGAGATTCTAGTAGTTGTTGGTATGCACCATGGTAGGCAGTTGTTATAAACCTTATATAAAGCACAACTGCAGAAAAAAAATTACAACAGTACAGAAGCCCCCCGTTTCACTCGTTAATTCTATTTTGTGCTGGGGGTAGAATGTGGCAATGACAGGGTCTCTTCTAAGTCAGAAAAGCCCTCTGCATTATTAGTATGAAGGGTGACTGTGTGTTCTGTCAGTGTCTATCACAAGCACGCTGAAAGGGTACACACATACAGTAACAGCAAACAAAAATCTTTTAACAAGGACTACATACAATGACAATGATCACTTCTAGGTTACCAAAAAAAACACAATTATTAATTTCTCTTTGCAGCTGGCAAAAAAAAAAACTCTTACTCTGCAAGTCTGCTACCACAGCGATCAGTTACTCAAAGTAGTTATACTTGGCTTATGTGGAAGTTGTAAAGGGCCGGTAAGTGTCTGTGTTGCCCAGAAGCACCCACTTGTAGCTGTCATTTTCCTCTGACCTTAAGCATGCTGCTGACACTTCTCCCCAAGTTTTAAATCAGAAAGTCTAATACAATTTTTGTACCACAAGTATGTAAATGCATATTTATATTTCACATGACTAAGAACAGTTATTAAACATTCATAGCTGACATCTCAGTACAGCAACACTAACATTCCCCAATTCCTTTGACCAATTTAAAACAAAAAAAAAAAACATTCTGAAAACGTATAATGTAAATCTTTGCTGTTATTCCTTACATATGAAACTTCAGACTGTTTAAATGTTCTGCATTTACATCTCCAACATACAAATAAATACATTTAGTCAAAATGCAACAAAGAAGCATAAAAAAACCACACAAAATCAACAACTAAACATAAAAAGAGGTGCTCTGCACACAGGTTTTCCTACTTGACAAGAAAAGGTTATAGTAAAAAAAACAAATCAGGGAAGGTTAGAACTGTTAACTGTTGTCAGTGACCCAGTTAAGGACATTTTTGGTCCAGATGACAACACAAAGTGGGAATCATCTGCCCAAAATGGAAACCTACAACTGTTAAAAAGTTAAAAAAAAAACTATGACGGATCTATCAAAAACAAAAGTTTCAGATGCAGCTGTACAAACAGTAAAACAAATGTGAACTACAAATTTAGCAGAAATTGATACAGGAAAGAAGAAGTAGTGGTGATCCATACATTTTGTTGAAGAGGTGTAAAAAAAAAAAAAAAAAAACTGTAAAATATTTGCATTCCTGTTTTTTTGTCCTGCCTCTACATACATCTAAACACTGAATGCTGAACTTAACACACTTTCACTAATGAAACCAGTACAATAAATCTACTGGAACAAACATTCTGCAAGGCATAACATTACATGCCTGGTCCAAGCCACATGAACTACAAAGAACCTGCTCCTGCCGTAAAGAGGGATTGTAGTCCTTTTCGTACACTGAGAAGGTCTTCTTCGTGCTGTTTACAAAACAAACAATTTAAAAAATAATCATTATTTAAAATGTTTACCATTAAAAAAATATTTCCTAGGTGTTGTACAAATGCAGACTCCCATTTTACATGGGAGTACAGGCATCCACCCAAAGTCATTGTGGAACCCTGTTGTTTGGTGGTATTTACCAAGGTTTTAAGTGTAGGTCTAGTTTTGTTTTATATAAAAAAAAATATTGCAAGCAGTAGCTGTTAACTTTCTTTGAACTGACAACAAAGTGCTTCTGCTAAACTGAAATCCCAAGCTTTCTTATCTGCTCCTCATTCTTAACATGTAGCCCACAGAGAACAACTGGGCAGGACTGCTAACACTTTTTGGTATATAAGTGCAGAAGAGGCAGAGTGAACAAGAAATTAGAAGTACATTGCAGAACAGTATTTTCTGGGGAGGTGTCCTTTCATTGTAGGGATGTATTGCATAGTTTTTTCCTTACCCACAACATACATTATAATGCCAAAAAGACAAGGGTTTATCATGTTCTACAGAAAGGTTAGCACACTCTATTACAAGCCCACATAAGAATGTAAAAGAAAGAAGCTACTTGATGCCACCTAAAGGAGAGACACTATGGAAATTCTATTACCACGGATATCCTATTTTATTTACTGAACATGGGAAAGATAACGAGTGGGCGGTTTAAATTGAGCATGTCATATTTCTGGAAATACAATAGTTTCCGTTTACATTCACATTTCATTTGCAAGCAGTAATACTGTAAGATTCTTTATCTACATAATAGATAATAAAATGCTATCTAGCAGTAATAATAAACACAGGGGAAAGGAAATAAGAAATTACCATCTTTCTTAGAAGCAATTCTTGAACATTCTTCATGTCTTCTTTCATAACATGCATCTAAAGAAAAAGAATCCTGTCAATACATTATTTTAGGAACTAGAACATATTCAGCCTGTGAACATTTAGCATCAGACTGCATGAAAAATCATAATGTATGAAGCTTACATGGAATATTCCTTCAATGTTTGCAATGGCCAACAGAGTTGTACCACTTGCCTATTTGAGAATTTGTAAATCCTTTACCGGTTATATGGCTTTTCTCATAGGTCGCATAGACCGAGTTTCAATCTGGACATCAGCACTGAAGCTTGCACTTTGGGGGGCATTTACATCTGTGTTGCATTCAGGCTGCCTAATGCATCAACACAAAACACTCAAAGGAGCTGCAAGCACCATTTTAGCAACCACATCCATGTGCATAGCATGCATAACTACAACATAACAGACCTTAAAAGGAACCTTTGAGGAAGCCTGAAAGCTACTGCTGCTTACCACTCATTCTGGAAATACCAATTCCCTAGTTTTCTTACGGATCCATGACTTTCCTTAGTTACTTACCCAGTTCATTTATACAAATTAGAAACTTTGTCTTCATTCCTACTTTACTGATCTTTGCTTCAAGTCATTGAATCAAAGTATGGATCTCAGCAACTACCAAGCAACTAGCATTTTCAGAAGGAAATCTCCATCAATCTCTAACAACAGGTTTTCTTTAAAAACAACTCAGCAAAAGCAATGTCTTTATTTCTAGCCTTGCATGTTCACTTTAAACCTAGAATGTGAAAGGTCCATTGGGAACTTCTAAAGTTTTGTTAATGAAAAAACAAGTGGACAAAATGATTATTTTACATTATTTTTTAATTCTGTCCTCACAGACCTCTCACCTATCATACCAAAAAAATTTGCACTCTGTTCTACAGGGTGTTTTTTTATTCAACGTTACAGAATGTTACAGAACATCTCCACATAAAAAACAAAAGATTTAATTAAGAGTAGTCTAGTGCAATAAATCTGGACCTTTACCAAGTTATTCAGGGTTTCTATGAATAAAGCTAGGTGGTTCCTTCACACTGTAATGAGACTTGCTAGGCCAAACAGCTACTGTATATCACAGCCATTCTGTAGCACTAATTTGCACCAGATACAGATTCTCTGCTGCTTGGAAAGAAACAACTGAAATCATTAGAGGTGCAATGTCTCCAGCTATTTGGAGATCAGTCCAGAACAGTTACAAAATGCCTACCCACTAGCTGCTTAGTACATCCTCGTGTTATCCTGTGGAGCTGCCATAGGCCGTGTCATACCTAATCATGTGAAGCTACAAACTGTCCTAGAAACAGTAAGCTCGGAAACTGCTACAAAACTTCTCATGTGGTGTTGCACTTGTGAAGGCTGTCAAGTTGTCCATTTAAATACTAAAGAGCGCTTTTCCTAATTGGTTCAACACAGGTAAGGCACTGATAGAATTTAATAATCACAGTTGTCAAAAGAGGTCCTGTTTGTAAGATCGGGAGTCACAATCCACTAGCTCATGTTGCAGGACACATAAAATAACCCTGAACACAATGTTTTATGAAAGATCTAGAGTAAATGCTTTTACAGATGAACCATGAAAGTTGCAAGTTTCTTTGTGCATCTTTCGGGTTGTTTACAAGACGGTTCAAATGAACATTAAAATGTTCTAGACAATTCTTGTTATGCATTTGTATGTTATAGTTACATACTTCCGAAGTAAAAATCTTTCCTTCGAAATCTGTGCAGCGAGATACATTATTTTCAAATGAAGCCTTCAGGCAACCAATCCTGCAATTAGACAGAGTTAGCAGATTTAGTAAAGACAAAAACTATGAAAAAAACACCTTTGCCCTGTAAGAGGTAAGCTGACCTTTTCTGTTGATTGCTGTGATAGACGCTCATTACTTGTGTCTGCTGGCTCCAGAAATTCTAAAAGACAAAAAGCTAAGGATGAGAAGCAGCTGATATAATCTGAGACGTCATTTTATAACTGTGGGATGCATATTATAACACTATGGAGAATGAGGGATGAGGGTGATGAATGAGACATGAGCAGAGATCTGAACATTGTATTATATAACCATGATAAGCACATAGTTACCTAGATTAATCAGCCCTTATAATGGCAAACAGGAAGTAATGACAAAGCCAACTTTTCCACTGCCAAATGAAGGTGAAAAACAGAAGAATTTAATCAACTACAATCTTACATTAAATTCTTTTTCCATTTGCTTTAGGGCCTTAGAATCTTGCTCAAAGTTTTCAATCTCTTCCAGAATGGTCTGCTGGAACTTTTCCAGATGTTTCATTCTAGGACAGGAAGTATTGGGTTAGGTGACCGTGTTGTTCTGTACAGAATCTGCACAAACAAATGTTCCCACACTTACCTGCATTCCCGCACTTGTGTCTCCACCGAGGTTAGGTGTTTCTGTACAGACTTGACAGATTGTTCAGTGAAATAATCCATTTTTCGGGAATGACTCTAATGTAATTCAATACAGAACAAAGAAAATTCCCAATTATTGTACAAGAGTATTTATTTGAAAATATTTATTACAACTCTGCATTTTCCTCTAATATGTTAATAATGCTTTAATAACAAGCCCTGCACAAAACATATCTTGTCATTAGAAAAGGCATGAGGATAGTTTACTCAGCAAACATCAGAAAAATTTTAACTTAATGTAGACCTAAACTAAAATTTTTACTTTACATAAAAGGGTATACAACCCTTTAAAATAAAGTAACATATTTTTTTTAACTGTGAAACCCCTTTTTAAAAAAAATATAAAAAAAAAAATAAAGGGGAATCATCTCTCATTCTGTCTTAATTAGGGTCCTGCCTGCTCCCTCTGTGCATGCGCAGTGAGATTGGCATTCCCCTTTACAGCAGGCCAAATCACCTGATCTCACACCTGCACAGTGCAAGATCAGGTGATGTAGCCAGACGGCTAAGGATGGCAGCACCCGGTGCTTCCTCTAGGTTGGTGTGGGACGCAACTGAGGACAAAATCAAGGGATCTTCGGAATTAAAGGTGTGATTTTTTTTTCAGTTTAGTTCCACATTAGGTTGCCTAAAGATCAGATCAGTTTTAACACAGTTTATTGAAATATTGAGAATTTCAAAAACAATAATAAAACTTGGCAATTTTTGTCCGTGTTTGATTAAGAAAAATTTCTAATAAATATCTTTTTGTGGGCAAAAACGATCATTTGAACCGATTGCGGTTCAAAAAAAAAAAAAAAACCTTTGAACACTTTATAAAAATATTAAGTGTATGGTCAGTAGTATATTTTGGTAGTCACAGACATCAAAGATATGACAAGGCTTGATAGATCTAAAAACAATGTTTCTAGAAATGATCTTAAGCTACTAAAATTTTTTTTTTATTACTGATGAAATGACCTTTTGCAGAATAAAAATTCCAGCTTTGCAGACTGATTTCAGAGACTTTCTTCTAGTATCATCCATCTTTTGTACAAACAATTTTTCTGCTCAAAATGAACATTATTCAAACCATCTCTGTGCAACCTGCACACTAAAGAACATTATCAGCAAATTGTGTGACAGTTAATAGGTGTTTTTAATGCTGTCAGTCATGCTATGTGGGGATTTACAGCCTGTGCTGAGAATGCAAATTATCCTAAAACTATAGACAAGAAATTCCCGCAGGGTGGCTCTCTCTTAATTAAAAGAACGTCAACATGTTTCAGTATCTATCGCTGGAACATATCTTACTTTCCTGTGACATAATTAGAAAAAAATATATGTATCTTTCTAACACATCTTTATTTTTCAGCATTAACATAATGAAAGAGAACATATTTAAATATGCATCTCGGGAACAGATCTGCCTTTTCAATAAACTGGAATACATTGTTCTGATTAATCCCTAATTCAGATGCAGTTGCTGAAACTTGCTACCTCTGTTAGGTGCTCTGAACCCTGACCTTCGGTCGCTTCATTCTATTCTTGTTCCAGGCTGCTGTAACAGTTTGTGCTTTCTGGGTACAGAATTACGTACACTACCAGGACTAGTGTGTTAAGCCAGACCTATAGTACTGGCAATGTACCAGCATTGTCTACTCGATTAACAGCATATGATTTGCCATGAAGAGAACATGAGCTAAGGCCAGGGGAGTGGATGTCTCTTGTAAAATGCTGCCGTCAGTGATATGTTTTGCGTTCTAATGCCATTTGCATCCCATTTCTCTGAAATCGAGTACAATCAGACAACTTTGTGTCACGTTCCAATGTCCCCTGGTGAGGCTTCTGATTTTAAGCAACTTAAGTGAATGCTAAAAAGACCTTATAATAGCAATAACATTGAAGTTAATCAGAGGGTACAGGACAAAATTCAATGCTTTTGAGATATTTATGTGATTGATGAGCAAGAATATAACCTTACAACCATGGCAAAATGGTGCACAAACCATGGTAACCAGATGTTTTTATTCTCAGGGACACACCACTTTGCACATTAAAAGGCAATTCATATCTACCTGAATTTTCCGAGTATACTCTTTGCCAATATTTTGACACATCACCCCAACATCCGTATCACTTCTGTCCCAGGTGTCCAGACCTTCAGTTGACTCCTCTTTTTCAGAGAAAGTTGATAGACTCCTTGAAACTGAAAATATGTTGCTTTAAAGTTTGCTGCAAAATTAATATTCAATAATACTAAACTATTTGACATTAAAATCATTTTCTCTTCAGTTTGACTGATCAATTAGTCCTAAAAACAGGTAAGGTTCCCTCTTTTTTTAAATTGTACTTTCTGTTTTTGTATAATTATGTTCAACTGGTGGACCAAAAGGTTTATAGCACAATATAATTGAATTCTTGGAAAGAATACTCAGGTATCAGACATGTATGATTTGGCAGTCTCCTTCCCGACATGAAGAACAAATAATAATCTTGACCTATACAAAGTGCTTTTAAGTCAGGTTATGGCTTCCTTGCATCTCAAATGCCTCCTGCTACAGCAGGCACTGGAAACACAGAAAATGAAATATCATTCAGTAATCCATCTAATCTTTCCAAATAGGCTTAGAACACTGAGTACATTTAACAAACACAAAGGGACCGAACGTTCCTTTTTATGAAGAATTAGGGATTGTGGTCATAAACATTTTGTGTGGCCTGGAAACTTTGACAATTAAACTTTTACTTACCTCTTGGCTCCTTCACTTCTGTAGCTGGAAAAAGTCTACGCGGAAGCAGTTTTATCTTTCTGCGTTTTGTGCCTTGGTCACTTCCTTCTATACTGTTGTCAGTAAGATGGCTGCTGTCATTGGTTTTGTGTCTGAGGTCCAATACTGCTTTACGTTTTGTAGGACCTGTAATGGACAATGTAATATGGCGGAAAAAAATCCTGGTTCATTGCGAGTTGAAATTTCTCCAAATATCCATGCTTAAATCAATTTTGGGATGTAAACAAAATAGTTCATTTTGGTTCTATCATGGCCATTTGGATTAGAAAAAAGTCTAACTGGCACAGTGCAATCTACTTGCCTGTCCACTGCTCAATGCCAGATCTGAGAGATAAGCTCTGCTTCAAGTTCACATGCTCTCTGTGAGAGGCCTAGCTTTCTGTATGTCTGTCCAAACTTTACACAATATCTCTATTATGCAATATCTCTACTTCACTCTTGATGGACATGTCCACTTCAAATTGGCCATGCCCATGTCATCTTCACCAACATCCTCAAGTAAAATTTCAAAATTTCACTCAGCTACTCTTTAATATTCACCATTAGGGCACTGCTGGCTATGTCACCTGCCCATTCAAAACACTTTTTTTTTTAGACCACGTCTCCTTAAAAAAATGGACATCACATCTGCTTTTTTGTTTTACCTTTTGGAGGGCCACTACCCTAATGCAAACAGTGTCCCTTGTATGATAAATGTATATATCAAAATACCTTCCTAGGTAGATATTAGTTTCAAGCAGTGAGCATTCTTAGGCATGCTGCATTGCACACAGACCATCTAGGTCAGGGGTCGTCAAACTCCGGCCTTTGGGACAGATACGGCCTAGCCAGTAGTTTGTTCCGGCCTAACGGAGTCCAGGGGGCTTTAGGAACTGCTGGACCCACTGGAGCTCTGGGGCCGCCCCCTTGCAGTGGCTCCCCTATTTACCGCGGCCAGCGGTTGATACTTCCGCCGGCGTGGTAAATAGGGAAGGCTCCCTGAAGGTAAACCGCTTTCCTCCGCAATGCATACGGAGGAGAGGAATTTCATTTCAGGGGGCTTTCCCTGGTGGTGGGCGGAGTCATTAGGGCAGGTCAGGCCTAGTGTGTTCCCGCCAACCCCAGTGGCCCTAAAACTTTGCCGACCCCTGATCTAGGTAATGTACCCATGTGATTTTGAGCCTTTTTATATTTGAAAATACAGAAAATAAATAAAAGGAATAGGGCAGGGACAAGAACACCTGGGAACTAAATAGAGAGAAGTTGGATGTTATCCAGCCATGAAATAAAGCTGGCTCCATCTGAGAGGAGCTTGTACATCTGTGCAGTACTGCAGGGAAGGCTGGAGTTGAAAAAAAAGACAAAAACAGTGATCAACCTCATAAAGAGTTTTTTTTTTTTCATGGAGGAATATTATATTTTGTCATCTGAACTATGATTAACTGAACCATTTATGTAGCATACAGTACTTACCAGATTCGTGAAAAGTTGCATGTGTAACGTTAGCTGTTTTTTTGACAACTGAACCTGAACGATGAGAGGCACAATGGCTTTTCTAAAGTAAAGAACACAATGGTGTTGTATTACTAAAACAGCTTTAGGCAAGGTACATACTTTGTATCACTGAAAAACAAGCCTGAAATTGATGTATGCAAGTTGGTCGATTCTGACAAAATAGTCCTGAATGTACAGATAGTTATAGGGAAATGTATTTGCATATCTTTGCCCAAAGGTTTTTCTAATACATTTATTTTTATCAAGATTTCCAGAGACAAAAAGTTTTAAGGGCGAACACTATGCAACATTCCATCAAGCACTAAAGTTTAATACCCCAGACTTTTGTTCTACACACACACACAATGATTTGAGGCTCAATGGTAGCAGTGGTTAAATTCCCTTTGATGGATTTGGTCCAGATACAGTTTGCACAGCAAAATTACAACCACAACTGGGTGTATGTAAAATGGGACTTGCCAAGGAGAACATAGTCTAAGAAAAGATCTCCCATCAGTTAGGTCTCTAAAGGTAGGCAGGGTATAGTAGTCTCTTTGCAAAGGCAAGAAATGGCTCCTATAACTTGGAAGTGATAGCAGTAGAGTGCAACTCTTCAAGCTCATCAGCCCAAGATTTGAGCAACTCAAGAGTCTCCAAAATGATTGCCCAGAAGCCAGGGAGGCTAGGGAAAAAGCACACAGAATTTGTTAGAAAGGGTGTGGTAGAATGTTTTCCAAAAACAACTAGGTCATTTGTGTCAAAGTTTTCAATGACTGTAGTATAAAACATAGTCAAGGGCACGGATGACCCAATCACAGCCAAAAGATTGCTGTGGTAAAAGACCCTAAAACCAGAGGACAACATGATTTTGGGCTACATAAATTGCCTCTATCAAAGGATTTGCAGACTCATTGCAGCTTAAGTGTGAAAAGTGTGAAAAGAAATGGAATGACCGATAGTAAGATATAAGGCCTCAAGTACACACAAAACCTGGACTTGTATCAGGTGAAAGTTTCAGAAGCAGAAGGTCAAATGGCCAAAGGCGAATGCAGCACTGTTCTCCCCATAATATTTTTTAGCTGGGAGGGAGAAAGCTGTAGATGGGTGGTGGCCCCTGTAATGTGCACCAAATTTTTAATAACCACCAAAGAACAGCTGGGTGGTTACTGAAAAGTGCGGTTCGTGTGCCCAACTAAAAGGGGCTGGGGAGAACAATGCTGGATCAAAGTTATAGACAATCTAGGCTTACAAAGTGAGTTTGTCAGACCCAAATATTTAAGAAACTCAAATATTTAGCAACTAAATAACTTTTCAAGCTCATTTGCAGATACACTATGCAAAGGGTGACTGATCCCCTCACTATCTACCTGCAGGCAACGTGGATACCACCACACCCTGTATTTTGCATATAGTTTAAACCATGACAAATATTTTACATAAACTAGGAATCTGGGCAATATGATTGACAGGGCGGCACTAAATACACTAAATGCGTTTCAGTACTGAGGACAGCAGGAGAGAGGGGGGGGAGAGAGAGAGACAAAAAGTGAGAAGAGAGAAAGAAAGAAAACAGAAAAATAGAGAGGTAGATAAAAAAAAGAATGAGAGGCAGAGAGAGAAAAAGAAAGAGAGGTAAAGAGAAAAAGCAGTAAAGACAGAGAGATGTTTGAGATGTATGCAAATCTATCATATAGAGCAGGGGCCAGCAAACTCTGGCCTTTAGGCCAGATACGGCCTAGCCAGTAGTCTGTTCCGGCCTAACACCCCCCTGGTGGATTGGCCTAATCCCGGCCAGCAAGGGTCAGCAACCTGCGGCTCCGGAGCCTCCTTGTTATGCCTCCCTCCCCTTTTTACTGCGGCGGACGTTAACACTTCTGCTGCTGGGGTAAGGGGACATTCCCTCCCTTCCCTATGCATTGGGGATGAGAAAGATTTCCCTTCAGGGGTGTTCCTGGTGGGGGGTGGAGTCATCAGCGCGAGAGAGGTCCGGCCTAGTGTGCCTTCTTGACCTCCTAAAATGGCCTAGTAGCCAAAAAAGTTTGCTAACCTGATATAGAGGAAGCAATTACAAATCTTCAATAAACCTTTATAGGTATCACTAACCTTAAGTGTCAGAGTGTGTGACTGGAGACATGTTATACCAGAGATGGGAGATACACTCACAAGTTGTTCATTATAATCAGGATCTGGGACATTTAGGAAATTCATACCACTAATAGTAGAATGATCCAGGGTTACACTTGCCTAAAATATAGGGGATATATTTTAGAAGTTTAAAATGACAAATAAAATGTATTCACAGCTCAATCTATCCATTCAAAAGAAAAAAGACAAAAGCTATTCTTAAACCTCCTAATGTCTAACAATAACCCCAAAATTATTGCATACTGTTCTCATCCTGTACAAAGTGATGCTGTACCAACATTCTATGCCTAAATTTTGTGGTAACAACTTCTCCTTATGAACAGTTATCACCTTACACTTCTACAACTCTTGAAGTAGCCACAAGAAAAATCTAAATATTTTTTACCATCGAGTTGCGGCTCGGAGCTGGAGACAAGTTTTTCTGGACAGTTTCACATACTTCTAGTTTACTTCCAGTCCTGACATATTCTTTAGGCCCGTGCTTGCTTACATTTTTACCAACTGTTGGAATGCTAAGTGACTTCTCCAAAGTGAGGCTAGCTAAAGGTGAAGAACTTGGTGAAGGTGAGGATGGTAACTGGGTGAAACTTGAGTTCTTAATTGGTAAACCTGTTTCCAAGTCAAGATGTTCAGCTGTAATTTGAATATATTTTAATTACACAACTTAGCAGAAATC
Organism: Pyxicephalus adspersus; assembly: GCF_032062135.1. NCBI lineage: Eukaryota > Metazoa > Chordata > Amphibia > Anura > Pyxicephalidae > Pyxicephalus > Pyxicephalus adspersus. The sequence continues at coordinate 10,029,455 of NC_092863.1, read as the reverse complement.
ATTGGTTTAAGACTTTAAACTTTACTGAGTGGAGCAGACTTCCAGAGCTCTTACAAGGCCAAAAGCCCAAAGTCAACTGGAACAGTTTGCAGGACCATTTTAATAACATTTTTAAAGAGAGAGTTTTATGATTTTTCAAATAATTAGCACGTACCTATGTTACTTACATACACTGCTAGTCCTGAAACATTTCTTACTCCACCCTCCCACATTTATTTTCTATGCAATATGTTTACAATATTCCTCAACCTTTTTTTCAAAACTTCCCACTTTTTTCATTCCTGGACCATTTTATAAAAAATATTTCATTAAAAGACACTATGAATTTAAATATAATTTTGTTATATATATGATGTGTGAATGGCAGCAGACCTGTGGTAAAAAGCTGCAGGCATTACCTTTTAGGTGTCTTGTATCAAGAGAGGAGCATTGGGAAATTGGTTCAAGTCCAAGGATGCAGATACACAGACAAACTATGTCCATAGGCCCCCATCCCTACCCACATCTAAATTGCTCATCCTTTGACTTTAGGTCAGAAGGTAATATGCCAGACAAAGTGGCATTCTATGTCACGTTATCATGAGACCTTAACATGGCAGGTTAGAAAATTCATTCAAAAAGTTAGTTTTTCCTATCCAATTCCCCTAAAGAGATCTGACAGGCTTATAGTCAGTTAAACATGCCCATATGTGAGCTTTTGATAACCCCAGGGTGTCTAGCCAAGTAATTTCTGATCACAGTGTCCAAATGTCTAAATGAATTAGTAATTTAGAAAAATGCAGAAAAAAGGAAACAGATAAGCTACTCAAATTAGGCTGATTTTCCATTGTTTTAGTTTCTGATTACATTTAGCAAAGTTGGATAGCAGACCCGAAATAAACCAAGCTGCCAAAAACAGCAAACATAGAAGTGTGCTCCCATTTCTTTTTTCAAAGACACAGTACAGTACAGTTAATGTTAGAAAATAGTACACTACACTTTGGTCTAATACTCCATCAAGATGAAAGTGATCCTTTAGTGTCTTTATGATTCAGGTTCCTACAATGTGCTTTACATCCCTTCCCCCAATAACAAAAATGTCCACTTTTTTATCCTATAGTACAAATAATGGTCCCATTGTACAATAACTTTAGTTAAAAGTATATAAACATAATGTACTATTACACATCTTAAAAGTTTTTCCTATACACAATAAAAAAGAAACCTGGACATCATTTGACACATGTGGGTTGATAACTATACAAATGGCCTTGCATTGGTATACTCACCTCTAACCTGATCAATAGATTCAGGACTTGATGAGATGGGGGATATATCTAAATTCTTGTGTGGTGTCTTGTCTGCTTTGCTAGTAATTGCACTGTCCTGGAGGTTCAATAAAATATCTTGCTTTCTTCTAGTGAGATTTGTGGGTTTCTGTGGCGTTTCCTTGCACAGCTGTTTCCTAATTGCTTGTAAACCATACTAAAAACAGAAAACCAAGCATGGGTATTTTGTTTTAAACATTGTAATGGGAAATAAATTAAAAAATTGCTTAAGAAAACTGTGTACAGTGAAGCCAGACATGAAAAATAGATCTAGGGTTTACTGTATAAATACTTTGGAGAACATCTGTATGCGGTTTACAATCTAACCACTAGGTGGTGATGTGGTTGCAATTTAGGAAAATTAGATTCATAAACAGACAGACCTGTGATCTTTACCTAAATGATTTTTGTAGGGGAATACAAAAAAGTAAAATGGTACAACTTAGAAAATAAGTGAACATTATTACAGGGGAAAGCCTTGAATAAATAAAAAAAGTTGTCTGACTGCTGTAAATCCAAAAATCACTCACAAATCTAGTAAAGTGAACTTTGAAAGGACAGTGTGTGATCCTACTCACTTTATTTGACTTGAAAGACGATTTAAACCAACTAGACATGTGACTTGGGAGACATTAGTGGTGGAAGCCCATGGACGAAAAGGGAAATAAGTAATTTTGTAAGGAGTGAGAGTGCTGAGAGCCAGCCTCAAAGGTAAAACTCTATCCGAGCCATGGAGGAAAATGTCCTTTTGGAGGACTGAAATTTACAAAATTGTCTAAATTTCTGTTTTCACTTTTGTCATTATGAGTGTGGGTTATTAGGAAACAAAATTAAATGATTGTAGCATCAAGCTGCAACATAACAAAACTGAAAAAAGTAAAGGGGGTCAGCATGTGCAGGAAGGTACCTCCGTCCTAAAGCCCAGAATACACAGGAAATAGCAACATTCCCAATGCCTAGCAGAGGCAACCCCATTATGTGTAACCGAGACTATCAATCCCAAAGGCCAACACATGCAGCCGAATACATCAAACCAAATACCTAACTTGCACCAAAAGATACATGTTTCTCAAAGCCAAGAAAAATACAGTTCAGCAATTTGAATTCCCAGCAGGTATAGCCAGGTACATCCTTTCTAGTCCCGAACATATGTAGGCAGGTACAACCATTCCAATGGCAAACTTGCAGCCAAGTAAATCAATTCCAACACTCAACATGCACGGCTAGGTACGTCAATCACAATGCTCAACATGTGCAGGCAGGTAACATGTGCAGGCAGGTAACATGTGCAGGCAGGTACAACAATTCTAATGCCAAGAATGCAGCCAGGTAATCATGCCCAGTGCCTAGCATTTTCAGACAGAAAAATCAATCCCAATGCAGACATTTGGTGTCAGCTACAGCATTCCTAAAGCTTAACATGTTCAGTAAGGTTCATCTATCTAGGATAATCAACACCTATGTTCAGCCAGGTACATCAATCCTAATGGTCCATCTGTGCAGGCAAACACATAGTGCCCAAAACTCAGAAGTTAATTTAAAAACCAAACATGAGAAGTCATGTACATCAAACCCAACACTTAGCAGGTGCAGCCAGGAACATTAAACCCAGTGATCAACATGAGCAGTCAGGTATATTAATTCCATTATTCAACAAGTGCTGCCCGGTACATCAATCCCAATGTCAAGCAAATGCAGCCACGTGCGTAGATTGTGTGCACAATTATTAGGCAAGTGAGTATTTTGAGGATTAGTTTTAATATGGAACAAATACAGTGCTATCAGTCAATCCAAAATTTTAATAAACCCGAATTGTTTTACAAAGGAAATGCGAGCGTGAAAACTCTCAGGGGAATACATATGTGTGCACAATTATTAGGCAACTAAATTAAAAGTTTCCCATCTCACTTGTTTAATTTCGTCTGTTTCAAGTAAGATCACTGAAAAAACTCAAAATTGACCAACATTTCAAGACAAAACACAAAAAAGTGACCAATATAGCTTTTTAGTAACCGTCAAAAACCTTCTAATCATAGAGTCTGTCAGTTTCTTAATCCGTTGACGATCAACTTTTTGTGCAGCAGCAACGGCCGTTCCCATCCATGGTTCACAGAGGTGTACGGTTTTCCTTCCACATAAATCTCCCATTTAAGAAGGGCCTCAATAGGGTTAAGGTCAGGTGAGGAAGGGGGCCATGTCATTATTTTTTAAGTCCTTTACTGGCTAGCCACACAGTGGAGTACTTTGAAGCATGCAATGGAGCACTGCCCTGCATAAAATTAGTGGTTTTCTTGAAAGATGCAGATGTTTTCCTCTACCACTGCTGGAAGAAAAAGTCTTCTAAGAACTGGCAGTAGATTTGAGAGTTTATTTTGAGTCAATTTTTAATCTGAAAAGGTCCAACTAGGTCATGTTAAATATTATCAGCAAATACCAGTACTCCACCTCTACCTTGCTGGCGCAGAGTTGAAGTTGAGCTCTCTGCCCGTTACTAATCCACGGGCCCAACAAATAAATGCACAAATAAATGCAAGCAAAAACAATAAAAAAAAGTGAAATTTCTCAATACTTTTGGAAGTAGCAAAGACAGTCTATAATTATTTGTAACTGTTACCTGATCTCTGGCAGTTTCTTTACGAATAGGCAGAGTGAGTTCCTCCGATTCTGATTCTGTATTGGATGCTTCTTTATAGCACTTCCTCTTTACAGCCCCTCTCTGAGGGCGCTTATGCCTCGCAACTTGTTGGTCATCCTCTTTTTCGGAGCTCACTGTAAAGGTTTCCTTTAAGGAAATATAGAACCATCTGCAACTTAAGGACTAATATATTTTCCCATTCAGGAATGTCAAATCTTTTCTTTAATCCAGAGTCATTTCTTACCATTCCAGTACATTTACACTTGTATACAAACACATAAATATATACATGTACACACTAATATTCTTATACATTCACAAACATACAAAGCACTACCACATTCACATTTTAACAAATTAAATACTACAGGCTCCACATCACCTGCCAGGATATCTGTCAACTCTCCCACATGCTGTCTGTCCTGACTTCCAGTCCCCTATTCCCCATGCTCAAGGCTGCCAGAAGCCTCACCAGCAGCAGCTGTCTCCAGCAGTGAGGCTTGAGTTCTCTTCTTTGCATTTAAGTCTATGCAGTGAGCACACACAGTGTGTTCTCTGCTCTCTCTTTTTTTGTTGCTGGGTTTGCGTATGGCAGAAAATACTGGGACACCAAAACTTAGTATCCAGATAGCAGCAGCTTCACAACAAAAGGGTGCAATTTGCACCCTCACCATTACTTGGTATCTAGACACTTGCCTGGGTGGTCCATGCCTAAAAATAGCCCTACCTTATTCTTTGTTTTTTCAAGTACACAGGAATTGGGGCCTAATGCAGAAAAGTTTGTAATTCCAAATAAATCATTAAATCTAAACTTGAAGCAGCCCTACAGTCACATTGTTTAGTGTCTCACAGTAATTTTTTTGTTTAAATACCCTGAATTGGGTAATCTCTCTTCTTAGTCCCAGTGACACCATTATAGGGGCTACAAAAGATTAAAAAGCTATTTTAACAAGTTATAACCTGGAATTCACCTTTAAATTTTACCTTGCATGGCGCTTTTCTTTTCCTATATTGTTTAGGAACCTCCTCAGTTCTGCCTAAAACCAAAGGAATAAAACACAATGACAACAGGTACAATGCACTGCTAGAAAAAAGCATTGAAAATAAATAAATTCTACTCACAAATCTTAGTCTCTGGCTTGTTTGTTAGCTTTTGTCTGCTGTAGCCAAGAATTTTGGGTTTCTTTTTGCTGGCAGTTTCCTTTAACCAGCTGAAATCTGTTTTTGTGTCATCAACTCCTCTGTCAGTATCAGTGTCACTAAACAGATGTCTGCGTGGGCTTTTGGACTAGCAAAAAACAAGCAAAACACAAGCTTCACTTTTGAATTTCTTTTAAGAAGGTACATATAAGCAGAAAATCACACGAAAGTGAGAAAAAAAAAATGACATTATGTGACTGCACACAAATACTATAAATATATTCCTAAATAGGTTATTTGGAGTAACATTTCTACCGAAAATGTTTGGTTTTATAGAACAGTTAGACGGGAAATTGGGGTAAATCACAGCCAGCAAGAAAAAAAGTTGACAAAGAGAAGACCTGGAGTTGGACAATACCATATAGAATGATGTACAATAAACCAATATATTGGTTAAAAGCCTATGGAATCAGTACAACTCTTCTTCTGTCAGAATTTGTGCATTTACGCAAAACCTGGTAGTTTAAAGTGTTTCCCAGATGCTGCAGTACAGTGAAATATGGTAAACAAATTAAGGTGCCAACATTAGCTGCATTTATTAAATATACACTTTTTAAATACATACATGCATGCAATAATTTGTGCCTGGACTTTATAAGCTTTATTAAAAATAGGTCCCACTTTTACCTTTTGCTTAGCCACTGTAAAACATTTTTGTCCCTTATCAACTGGTTTCCTAAAAACAAAACAAGTCACATTTCTGCAAACACATTTCATATTTCTTGCAAGCAATGTAAAACAAAAAAGTACATATTTATTAATTCAATACCTATCTAGGTTTGAAATAATTATAACTAGATGACAGCCTTAGGAAACACACTTCATTAGTGATCTATCCTTAAACTTCCAAAACATGTATTTAAAATGCCCCCAAAAAATGGTGCTCTGAATAATGCTTGGTGTCATCCAACCCACATGTGTTTAAGACCAGACCCAGTCCATTATAGCCTTACCCACGGAAGGGGTGTCAAGTTGTTGACCTGAGCCCACAGTAAATCTGGACGGACAGATGCCAACACTACATTATAAGTAGTATGGGCTACCTTCCACCACTACTTGAACATAAGGACCTGTGATGTCACCAAATAGCCATGCATGGTTTATAATACATTGTTATGCTATTCAAAAACATGGTGTGCACTATTTTCTGTGTGTTATGGTAAATTGGGCAGCATAATAAAATGAATGTGATGCCCTAATGCAATGCATATTAAAAATGCACTTGGAATCTTTAGTATGTCAACACAATACACAAGAATGAAACCCTAATAAACCCTGCAATTAAAACCTAAATCCATTAGAAAGCATCATGATTTTTTTTACAGGTTACAAAATGTTTTGATTGACATATTTATGATTGTGTGAGCCTTGAACACATATGTTTTCATTAACTTTCACTCCAATATCTATGGGTAGGGCTCATGCAGTCAGAAATTTAGCAAGCACCGGTCAGCAAAAGAATGAACACCTAAAATAGTGTTATTGTGCTAATGCTGCAAATATGCTAACCAAGGAGTTCAAAGAAACATCAATTCAGCTGTAAATGGGGTTTCAGAGCAAGAAATTAAGCGTAGATCCTTTGCAAGAGATTTGGAAAAAAATAAATAATAAATACTTACTCTGTAATACCCAGTGTTGCATTGGATGTTGGTTTTGGTAGAAAAGTTGTGGAGGCCTTTGTAAAGAAAGAAAATCCCTATATTAGAGTATTTCACATTGTTCCTTCCTTTGGTAAGGTTTCAGAACAGTCTGTCATATTTTGCATAAAAATATGAATGCCCCTTAATTTTACCAATTTGACTTACCCCAAGCTCTATTGTAGGGTTATCACCTTCTGCAGACTGAAAGCTGTAAATATCACTGCTAAAAGAAAATATTTTTTTTTTCTGAATTCCTGCTGCTATATCAAGGGAGACTTTAAAAAATATGTATCTATTGATCTGTATTTACCATGTCTCCCCTTTTCTTGCCTTGGTCAATTTTCTCTTTTCTTTTAATTTTACCTTATTTTGAGTTCTCCCCTATACAACAGAGACAAACGTTATATATGCTGTATAAAAACATGTAAAAAAATAACATAAAAACTCAAACACACACACACACACACACACTAACAGTGAATTTCCCGTTACAGGTAGTCCCCGGGTTACATACAAGATAGGGACTGTAGGTTTGTTCTTAAATTGAATTTGTATGTAAGTCGGAACAGGTACATTACTTTAATAAATGCAAACAGGACAAATGTTTGTCTCAACATGTTATTAGGCATGGTGTCATTTACTGCATAAAGTCCTACTGTGTGCTTTTATATGCAAAAAGAAACAACTGCAGTGTTTGTCTTGGTCATTAAAGAGTTACAAAATGTTACAGATCAGCTCAGCTCTTAAGATCACCTGTCCCCTCCCCCCATTCAAGCCTTTGTCCTGCACACAAACAAGCAGGGAATCCCAGTTCATATCTAGGAGTGGTCCGTATGTCCGATGTCCTTAACTCGGGGACTACCTCGACTGGTAAATCTAGTGCAAGAGACTTTGGAACAAAGCTACACAATTGTTCTTCTCCAAATGAAAAATGTGCATTAGAAAACCCCCACCTAGTATGAATGCATGAAGGCTGCCATATAGAAAACAGCCCTTTCAAATAAATCTAGAGGTGTGCTACCATCAGAACCCACTGTAACAGTAAGATAAGTCTGGGGACAGCTTATAAGTAATATTTTTAAGGCAGTTTTAAGAAAAAAAGGAAGCCAGGGAAACAGAGTAATATTTTTTTGTCTATTAGAAGGCAGCTAAGAAAAGTCTTTGGTCTTTACAGTATACTGCTGTCTACAGGTGCATTGAACAAAAGGAAAAAATGATGGGTTAGCCAAGCATATGGTACATCTTACTACTAGCCCTGCTTTGTTTTTGTTGTTGCTGTTGTACTTGGCCAGTCCTCCTATCAGCTCTGCTGTTGTACTTGGCCAGTCCTCCTATCAGCTCTGCTGTTTAAAAGGTTAGCTTTCTGAAATAAGACTCTTTCCTAAATCACTGTTGTAGTTCCCCCTTTGATTTGCAGCTATCCAGAGTTGCCTTTTAATACTTGGTACTGGATAAAGTTAGATAGATTCAGATCATTTTGCCACAGCCATTGTTCATAGCCTTTGGAATCACCTCTGACTTGCTTAGTAAACTGACCAGGAAAAGCCCCAGGAGCCCCCTCCCCTTTTAGCATGACTACCACTATGTTGCCCTCTCAATCAGCTTGTCCTGAGATGTTCAGCAAGGTGCTGGCTTTGGCATCAGTCCGGTTGTGCTCATATTAGGAAGCTTTGATAACTTCCTAATAAGAATGCAGTTGGTGACAACTTATCTCCGCCTGCCCAGCTGTTAAAGAGGTTTGGGTGGATCCAGAACCTTAAAAGATCATTGTTGGAACTGACTCCTCACTTGGAGTATATGGGTCTGGTGCTTGTTCCTTTTTCAGGAGATGCTTTGGACATTTGGATCTCAGGTTGTCTTTTTGATCTATAAGCTGTTTCTAGAAGCCGACTCCACTTCTGCATTGGGGATGATGCCAGCTTTGCCCAATTTCACTTCGTAACTATACTTTTGAACTATTCTTACTATTCCTTTGATCTTGTTCTTTTATTGTAAAGGCACACTCTAGATCTGCAAGTGTCCCTTGTGCTTACAGTGTGTAGTCAGTAACTTAAAAAAAAAAAAAGTTTTGCAGGTAGTTTTGTACTGTATTGGAAGGTGTATAATTGTGCAAGGTTATGGCTATACACATATAGGCTCCCTACATGTATGATAAAGGTAAAGGGGGGTGTAGAAAACTCTTTGGGGAAAAAGTAAAAAAGCTCAATTTACCTTTTTATTTTGTGTGCTGTAATCACTTATATTTTGCCTAAAACATCAGATAAAAAGACAAAATAAAATCTGAAACAAATTAAAAAAACTAAAACTACACATGCACAACTACATGAAATAACTCCTGGAGACTATGGTGGTCCTATTACTAAAATTTACAATAAAATTAAGGTATTATTAAAATAAATCTTGTCAATATGTTTAATACCAGGTCACATACAATATAAATATAAAGGGAAACAATTGGCTTTACATGCCATGCCTCCATATGTCAGAACTGTTTTGGTGGCACAAGTCAAACCTACACAATATTAGGTAGGTGGTTTTAATGTTTTGGCTGATCAATGTTTATTAAAACTGCTTTCCATGTTAAGTATTCAAAGTTTATAGGTTACCCCTTCAGTAATATAAGCAACTAAAATAAATTGTACATATTATCATACCAAACTGCTTCAGCTTGTTTTTTTTTTACAACGCTGCAGGAATATTTGCTTCCTATTTTAGCAAGGAGCGACTGTGTTGCATCATGAAGACATTTTGTCCTTTCATCCTGTAAAAACACAACACCAGAACAACTTTTTACAGGTATGTCATTTAGCTGGTAAATCCATTAAAAGCCATGTCGTCTTACAGTGGTAAGGAGGCATTTTCAATGTGTGTGGGTTAAAGATCCTAATAGAAATGTAATTTACCTCTTTTCAATAGTAAATACAACTTGGAAATTAGATACCTCTTTTACCAATCTAGAAAGTGCTACAGGTGATCGGAGGTATGGAGCAGGAGACTTACATTATTTCCCTAAGCTTTTGGAGATACTGAAGAGCTAAAGAGCTGTGGGTAGATCTAAATTCAGCTCTTCAGTTATAGGGTTTTCTACAGTGACAGCATATAAACAGCAAGGGTGACTATGCTGCAAAGATTTCACTGCAGGAAGAAAGAAAAGTGCATAATCAATGGTATTTGATAGGATCAACATGTATTCACAACATTTTCCAGAGGTACATAGAAAAACAGAAGCTGCGGTCTTACTGGTATAGGAAAGCTACGTAAGTGATCTGAGTTTGACCATGGTTCTGCCTTATCACGATTGAAGAACTTTATCAGTACTATACATTTTTGATAACTTTTGCAATAGGAGGGATTATACAGAAGTCTCTTGGAAACAAAGGACAGTCTTTAGCAGTCTTTCCTCAATTTTAGACAGAATTCAAACATACGTTATAAATAGCAGTCCCAAATAAAGCAACATGACAGCTCTACTAACCTTGCAGCTCCTTTTATTACATGGATAGTAGTAAAAGAAGGATTTAAGTATAGTTAAAGATACAAACGCTGCAGGTTAGGTCATCAGGACAAGAAGACATTAAAACCTATATTGAGTAACACTGGTTAGTTAGGTCAGCAGAAACAGACATATCCGATCCCATCTACTATTCTTCCTCCATCTGGGTTCTACTAGATGCATTGGTAATGTATGCTTGTAAAATTTATATACATTATGAATATTTCTTTTGTTGAACTGCAGAGCCAGTAGACTACAGATAAGACCCTTATGTGGAGTCCCTAATCAGCAGAGAATGGAAGTTTTACCAATGACCATGAGCTCTGGTTTGTAACTCGGCCAGGACAGATCTATTACCAAACCTTGGACAACCTCTGTACACGTCAGATTCTTGTCCGAGGAGAGTCCAACAGCTCGTATAGGCCGAGAATCATCTGATGTGTGTACATAGCCTTAAGAGACCTAAATTGGGATTCAGGATAAAAAGGTAACTATAATCTTGACCTGCCAAGAATCTTTATATTACCTTTGGTTTCTGCAGTTCTTTCTTCTTCACTATATTACCAGGGCTTTGGTAATTTGCTACCTTTGTGCTTTCCTTCTTACTACCCTTGTCAGACTTCTTAGGTTGATCATCACCCTGAGAATGAACGTCAGACTCTTTGGTTTGTCCATTCAAGGATGCATCAGGCATTTTGATGTTCTTGGAGTTTTGTCTTTTAAAAGATTGGCCATCGGCTTTTGTATTTTTGCATACTTCTTGAGGCTGGGATTTTAGATGACTGGTACCTGTAGGTTTTTTATTTTGGGCACTTGTTTCGCCTTCAAAAGCTGAACTCTTTTTAGGCTTGGAAATGAGATCACTGACATGTTTATCTGAAACAACACACACATTTATAATTACAGGTATCTAATAAAAAAAAAAAACCTGTAGTGCTATTTCACATTAAAACCCCTGGCCTGGGAAAACCTGAAAAACAGACAAGGCAACATGAACTATGGAACACTCGCCTGTTAAATAGGAAATGGCTGGCAGAACTACAGTGTTAAAAGCTTTAAAAAGGTACAAGTTTACAATTGTAATTCAAAATTATAATGCCATTCCACCCACCCTACTATCAACATTGGAAATGTTAAAAACCTTCTCCCAAGAGTACAGCAACTTCAACAAAATAGAGAGGGATGTTTGGCAACACCAAGATCTTAACCTGATGCTGGTCTGTTTCCTGACTATTCTGGAACAAGAGAGTTTACAGGATCCATGAAGGTGGTGGGGAGGAGGGAGGCATTCCTTCAAGGCAGTAATGAATATGAATAAAAGACCTACCTGTGCTGGAATATAAAGTCACACATAAATTTTCAAAGAGTATGAAAAATATTCAGGATTAAATTAAAACAGATGACATTGCAGAAAGGAAGAGATCATTATTTAGAATTTGTGATCTCCAAAGGATATGGTACACTGAACAATAAAGACAGCATTGTTGATAATTTTACCTTTATTAGATAGAAAATCATTTGTTACACTTGCTTTCTCATTCTGACGAACAGTTCTTGTAGGCTTCTTACTTAAACCAAAACTAGTATTTAGAAAACCAGGCAACCTATAATAAATACCCCAGACAATACTTTGGTTAGATTTCCACAAATATCCTTTAAGAACTTATTTAATATATAAAGTCCAAAAGATTGCAATATGCCAAGCACAGAACTAAATGGAAAGTGATAAGAATTTGTTCTGGTTGGTAGGCAGCAGGTTAAACCACCATTTACTTACTTTTCTGTGTCAACAACCTTGCTTTATTCTTTAGAGGTGTAGTGTATTCTAATTAGTTATTATTTCAGAATTATTATTGCAGGGTTTATCCTAAACTGAATCTTGACTCAAACAAGGTAATATTTGAGGTTAACGTGGGGCCCACACATCACCTATCCCTCCCCAGCTACAAGCAATGCCCATGTTTCCCCCTTAGCTGTGCCTTCAGCTCTGCCCTAAACACAAAATTTCACTAGATGCAACATTCCTATAGTATCAAAAGTATATGAATTTAAACCTGCTGTGTAACTCCACAGTCAAAAAAAACATGTCCAGAGAAAAACAAAGGGTACCATACTGACACAAGAACAATGTGGGCACCTCCAAATAAAACTATATAGCCAAACGATTTATAATCTTCCAAACCAGACTGGCACATAAGTAAACAGGGTGGAAAAAAACAGAATATTACCACTTGGCTGTAATTTGATGCTATTTATCTTTCCAACAAAAACAGTGCAACACACAGCAGCTATAGCAAACCAAATAAAATGAGATGCATGTTACCCACACTCACTATCACAAGATTACTAGGATTACTGGGGGACTCAAGCTTCTCGGTTTCTAGTTTCTCCTTCCCGCCCTTATAATATTTATGGAACACTACCTTAAAACATTAGCGCCTCACCAAATGTTCATACCTGCCGGCTGCAGCCAGCTATGTTTTTGTGCCATGCAGTGTGGTGTGTTGCTAGGGCATGGAAAACAGAAATTGTGCAACACAAACTTGTAAAGGGAAGAGGGGGGCAGAGATTAAACAAAGCTGCATGTCACTAGAACATGAGCAGATTTTATGCTGGAAAAGAGCACATCACTCTCTACTGATCATCCAGCCAACATTATGCCTGGCCAGGGGAGTACAATAACACACATAACAGAGTGGAATGAGAACAGAGCCTATAGTGTACAAAAACATCCTTTAGTAAAAATGTCAACAAAACTCTGTTCAACATGGAGTCAGTTTAGTTTGGGAGCCTGTTTTTTTTTCTTTGTTATATACTGCTCTGTACTACCTCCTAGTGAAAAAATTAAGGTTTTAGGGTGTTCACTCAACATGTGGTTTAACAGTCTATTCTGTGAAACTGTAGACATCTTCTCCTGATTCCTAAATATTCTCCCACCAGTCATCTAAATACTAGTCATAATGCATCTCTGTAGCTGCAGAAATCCAACAAACCAAACTGCGTTGGTAGGTGTGGCTCTGAAAGAGGAGAAATTCAGGACCGGCTTTATTATTATTATTATTATTATTATACTTTTGCAGGCTGCAACTTTTTATTTGTACCATTTAGCTTTAATTCATGTACCTGTTGGAAGGAAAAAGGCAGTTTGCTCACTTGCTGTAGTTTTAAACAGTTTTTTTTAATGTACTAGAATTAACATGCAACTTGGGAATCAGATAGTGGCACCCTCTATCATAATGGTATTTCCCCCTAAGTTTAACCAACCAACATATGGTACCAACCTTGGTGTATTCTTTCCAATTGGAAACTGTGTGTCTGGTATAAAATCGATTTGTTCCTCTAGAAAATAAATTGTTAAATGTATTGTTTTAACAAATTATTACCAACATGGGAACAATGTGAAAAAAAGTTACTAACCAGGACTTCTCTTTGAAACATGTGGGGCATTTTCAACAGTCTTCATAGATTCCACATCAGTTTTTCTAAGCTTTTGCTAAAGACAAAGTTAAATTTAATATTGGCGCTGATAGAAGTGTGCAGAAATATAGATTTTACACTTACCTTGTTAGCTGGCATCTTTTTCAGGCAGTATGTGTTATCTTTGTGACTGGGTACCACAAACATCTTTCTTTGTGCTGAGTTTATTATTTCTAGGGGTGGTTTCATCTTGGCCTTCCCCAATGATGCTGAAACACATATTTTGGTACATATACATGCAATAACATCACATTCGTTTAGATATCTGTTGTGATTCACAGAGCAAAACACTGGTGAAAAGTTATTTAACGCTACCCTGTCATAAAAGAAAATACAGTGGCTGACAATATTACCTTGCTGTGAAAATGATAGTTCCCTTTATTTATGCGGACCCTCTAGCTTAAGTGCTTGTGAATTGACCTGCACCAGGGGTGCTTGTGAACAATGACCTGCACCAGGGGTGTAAATCTCAAATACACAGAGGGCCGAAATTAAAAACTTAGACCGTGTCGAGGGGGCAAACTTGAAATTTATTGAAAGAATTCAGGAAGTTTACTACTTCATCCATAACTAACAAAAACAAACCCCTCTACAAAAACTCTAGGGTTAAAAAGACAAATTTTTATCTATCTATGCAGCCTGTGTGTTGTTCATCCTCTCACATTACAAGTTTGTCTGACATTAATATTACACTATGCAGTCTATAATAGATTAAAACAAACACAATGCTCCTGGTAGTCAGGCACCATGTAATCATTGCCTCATATGATGGGTGTACAGGAATAATGTCTATGTATTGCATGTAATGGAAATGGTGATGTGAGGTGGTATTGCGGGCGGGCGGGCAGGCAGGCAGGCCCGACCTGCACAATGACCCCCAACCACCACAACGAAATCCAACATGCACAATAATTCCCAGCGAGACAGTAGAAATAGACCCCAGCCAGCACCAATAACCCCACACCAACAAAATGATCCACTGCAAGTCAAAATGTTGCACAGCCAAAATGACAACTTCCACAATGACCCCTATTAAGCACAAGGATTGCCAGCCAGCACAACGACTACCAGGCAGAACAATGACCTTCAAATAGCAGAATGACCCCTATCCAGCATAGGAATACTAAGCTGGCACAATGACCCCCGGTCAGCACAATCAACGAGCCATAGCCTGCAAAAATAATGTACAGCCCACACAAACAAACCCCAGGACCAATTTACTGTTGTTGCTGTTGTTACTATGACCCCACTAAACTCAAGGATTCCTAGCCTGCCCAGCCAGCACAACAGCTCCCGGGAAGTAAAAAAATACCTTAGCCAACACAATGACC
This sequence comes from Pyxicephalus adspersus, assembly GCF_032062135.1. Classification (NCBI taxonomy): domain Eukaryota; kingdom Metazoa; phylum Chordata; class Amphibia; order Anura; family Pyxicephalidae; genus Pyxicephalus; species Pyxicephalus adspersus. The sequence continues at coordinate 10,014,372 of NC_092863.1, read as the reverse complement.
CAGTCAGATGGCACAGGGGTATCCTTTTCCCCTAATGAAATCTAGAAAACAATCATGATCATCAAGAATGATGATCATGATGCCCAGCCAGCACAATAAGCCCTACAATACAATGATTCCTAGCAGGCACAAGAATTCATAGCAGCACAAAAAAACTCCCAACTTCCACAATGATCCACATCCAGCACAGTGAAACACAGCCAGACAAAATTTTTCCCAGAAAGAACAATGAGTCATCAGCTAACAAAAATCCTCCGGTCAGCACAAATGATTTCCAACTAGCACAATTACCCTAGCTGCCAAAAAGATCGCAGCCAGCACTTCTACCCCAGCTGGCACAATGAAACAAAACTAGCACATGGTTTTCAATTGGTACAATAACCAGATTTATGACCCAAGCTGGCACAATGACAACTAGCGACTACAAGGATTCCCACAAATAACCCGTTGGCACTAAAAAATCTTCTGCCACTAAAAAATCTTCTGCCAGGACAATGACCCACAGCCAGTCCCAAAAAGCAAGTACAAATACCCCCCCCCCACACCCCCCCCAACCACCATCAATAAATCAACTACCACCAGCACAATGAAACACAGAAACCCCTAGCCAGAACTAAGAAATATAGCCATCCAAGACAAGACAACTCCTAGTATGCACAGAGACCACCAGCCAAGCTGTGAGGACTGTTTTATGCTTTTTTGACCAAGAAATAAAAAAGTAACTCACATGTTTTTACAGGTACAATTGGGCTAACTGCCTTTTGAGCACCAGGTACTACAATACTGATTGATGCCTCTGAAACTTTAGGTCGACTTGGGGTGACCATCTGCAAAAAATGCGTCAAAAACAAGAATTATTTATAAACAACATGATTTACAATATAATTTTCAAATGAATAACTTTCTATATCCACTCATTACGTAATAACTGTGGAAATATTGATTGGTTCATGAAACTCTGGAGGAACCAGCTGTTGTGCTGGCATTGTACACGGGGCTTTGCTGGCAGACCTTTCCTTGACCTTAGCTTGCACCATTCTTTTTCAGCACAAGAGTTATCCTGTTCCCTATACCTCAGTCACTTGACCCACAGCTGATTAGCACCTTTTTTCTTCTAAGCCAACGTCTAACCATAGCCTAGCATGTAGGTACAGTCACCTAACTAAAAAAAAAAAAAAAAAAATTGAATACCTATACTGTGAATATACATTTATATGCAATATTTGCTGAACACAGAACTCTAGGCTATAGTAATGTTCTACATAATCTACAACTATGGTAATATTCTACATAATCTGCAAAGGTAGACCTAACTATTATTAAAAGCCCATAATCTTTAAAGGATTCTATATATGAACTAAAAATAAAACAAGTTTTCTTCATTTTTTATCCTGGAACTATGTGAGCATGTTTGCTACAATGTGTGTGTAAATCAAAAAGATGGATTAGAACCAAAGGAGTATTTATTTATATACACACACCGTATTTAGGTATATAATTTAATTTACAATTACCTTATTAGAACTTTGAACACTGTCCTCATCACAGTTTGGTTGACTGCTACTTGGCGTTGTTAAATGAAGTTGGTTTTTGGTTTTGATATCACTGGTATACACCAAAGCATTATGCTTTCCAGAGGACATGGATTCTTGGCTTTCAGGAATAAGGACCTGCAACAAAAACCTGGTTCAAAAACTGCTGTTTGTTTTCAGGCTTAGATACAATTTATTTCAAACCCAACTCCAGGCCTATAGTTTTGGATAAAGTGAGGGGAAAAGTTTACATTTAACAGTTTTTAATGTTGTCCACCTTAGGTATATTTCCACTCGTTTCTAGCGATACCCAAAATAGAAAAGGAGTGGATGCTGCTATTACCACCAAACAAGCCAGCACAAACAGCAATAAAAACATTTTCAGAAGTTCTCATCCTTTAGCACTCAATAAGAATTGTGTTTTTGTTTTTGACTGTTCGCACCAACTATGTGAACTGAATATTGTCCCAAAGCAATATGGAAAAGGATAATTAAGAATTATAGGGTTTGCTATAGCAAACATGAAAAGGTTTGTTTAGGGATACCTAAATGAATATTGTTTAAAGAAAGGTGCCAATGTGTGTCACAAATTGTAGTTTTTTGTTCTGTTGTGCTTTGTATAAAAGTATAAAAACGAATACCTAGGAACAACAACAAAAAAAAAAATACCCAGTTTAATGTTTACAGTTAAGCTTGTAATACCTGTGATCCACTTTCATCAAAAATAACATGCACTGTTGTCTTAGCTACTGAAATGCTTTGTTTCTTTATAAAGCCCTGTAATAGTATAAAAAATATATATTTTACAACAAAGTCTGATGTTTTAAAGGATGCTTCTAATTTCTTAGACCCACCATTTCTTCACTGCTGAGGACCGCCCGTAAAATCAGCTCATCCCCACTGAAAAGTAGCTTTCAGTGGTATTCCATGGCAGAATGCCCAGGAAACTCTGAGCACTGCAGAAGCAAGTTAAATGACTGGCAGACGTCAAACATCAGGTCTCTATCACCAACAGTGATTAGGTAAAGGGTTTGCAATCTTAAAATAAAAACTGGCTAATGCTTACAGCCAACTCCATCTAGTTAGAAAAAAAATGCACCACTGAATTTCAGCCAGCCCATCCTATGATGGCCTAGTTTTTAGCAAAATATAAAATACGTACGGTTTTTCAAATTAGGAAGCTACTCAATTTTGGGTCTTCCAGATTGCCAGCTAGACACACACAAAGAAAACTGCATACCTTACATTTATGTGCTCCAAACACTTTCCTAACTACATTGGTAATATCCAGAGCACTATCAAAAAATATCCGTAGGCGAGATCCTTTTATCTGACCAACTGTTGCTGCAGTATTTAAGGCGACAGTTAACAGCATCTTGTTACCAACAGCTGAAACAGAGAAAATCAGGGAGTAAAAAAACATCATAATAGTAAATTACCATCTAACGTTTGATTTGTTACACAGGTCAGTGATCACAATTTTTTTTCCTGCTGCTGAGCTTTCAAACCACCAGTGTTTAATTACGTATTTCTATTCTATTTTACAATACAAGCTTATCTTCTACAATGAACAGCAAGGAAACTCCATCTTTGCAGGTTCCATGAGATTTCTCTACTTTATGCCTGTTCATTGAATCATATTCACTCTGCCAATCAGTTGTCCCGTTGGCTGGCAGATGATACAGAAAGAAATACATTTTCTAAAAGAAATTCTTACAACAGTGACACTACACTAATAGTTAATGCAATAACAAAATACGTAAGTCACACAAGGTAACGTGTAATAACAGTGCAGAATAAGTTCCCAGTGAACACAGATGTACCTTTCCCTAATAGCAAACCTATAACAAATATATTGTAAACACTTAGCACCAAAATGAACAAGACATACCTTCACCATTTTGCCTAAATGTCTAACTTAACTTTGAGGTATGAGAGTGTAATGTAGTAGTCAAAGACTGCAGAGCTTATAGCTAGGCCAATGAATTAGGGTGAAACTAACCTACCCGCATAACGATAACTGCCAGTTGTGTTAAACACAGGTAAATTGCTATGGCATGGAGATGAGGTTTGCAGAAATACTAAAAAAGTACCTTATATACACACACTACATACATATTTATCAGGGTTCTCCCCAGGCCCTTTTAGCTGGGTGCACCACCCGGCACTTTTCAGCACCCACCCGGCTGTTTTTGGGTGGTTACTAAAGGTTTTTGGTCACAATACAGGGGCTGCCACCCATCTACAATTTCTTCCCACCCGGCTTAAAAAAAAATCTGGGTTGAGCACTGTTGATGTGTTTTTTCAGTTTACTAGAATTTTATAAAAAATGTGAGCAGTACCTTCTATATTGTAGACATCCACTTCATTGTCTGTTATACACACAGTCTCCCACTGGTGATCCTGATGGGATATGCAATATAGTAATCAATATACACATGGTAGCTTTTAAGATAATAAGTAAAGCAGTAATAAATACCTCATCAGCTGTAGAAACATAGAAGGAAAGGCTTTGAGTCCCAATATTGAAATCAATCCAGAATTCTTCCAGCTTTTCATCAGATGGAGTCTGGAGCTAGAAAATGTATTTGTTAAAAGGATTCCACACACATGATTTATCACATTCAGTCACATTGGAAATTTCAAAATAAGATAAAAATACCTTCTGATTTTCCAGGTGTGCAGAGAGACAAGGAAAAGTAAAAACTCTGTAAAAAGAGAAAAATAAATTTTATACCAATTAATGTTAAATAACTGGAAACCTTTTTGTTTCAGTGTCTAAAAATATGACCAATCACTAAAAATACAAAAAAAAAAAATATGGGCATATGTAAAGGAAATGAACTTCTCAGATCTGCTAATATGTTACCTTCGCTTATCACCCAGCATACCATTCACCAGGTTGAGAAATTTTCTGCAATCCTGAGTAAATAGTAAATAAAATTAATATAAGGGAAGGGAGGGAAGAGGGAGGTGATTTAAACTGCAAATTAGTAACATGACATACGGTTTCAAATTCCACATCCCTAATTTTTTTGAATGCATTTGAGACAAATTCCATGGGAAACCAATGGTTGGCCAGTTCTGCTCGCTGAACCTCTGATGTCATTCTGCACAAAGCTTCTGTAATTGCCACTTGAAGATCATAATCTGTAAAACAAGTTTATCCTTTTTTTATTTATATATATACCGGTATATTTATATATATACACACCGGTATATATATATATATATATATATATATATATACACACACATATACACAGCTGTCACAGTAGTTATAGTCAAAACACTGAAGACACTGAACACAAAAGCCAGATAACTAAAATATGTGACCAATCAACAAAAATTTGACAACTCTGATAATACAAAACACAACTGCATAGCATGATAGGCAATAAAATGTGGTCAATCAACAAAGGTCTGATGACTCCAACATGACAGAACACCAATGAACAGTCAAATAGAAAATGAAGACATAATTCAATACAGTTACAGTTTGACCTCGTTCCTTGGTAATGCCATTTAACATGCAACTGCTCTTAATCATATCCATAAAGTATTTTTTTATTTAAGATTTAGAAGTCCTTACCTCCTGAATCTAATATTCTTTTACCCATAGCAGACCTAAAAAAACAAAACAAAAAAATGCAGATTATTTTAAATTGTATTGTATATTTCAATTGTATGCTGTATAAATCAGACTGCAGATCTTTTGGGACCCATTCCCATTTATGTATTACAGTAACACAGTATTTCAAAAAGAAACTTGACAGTTTACATAAGGAGCTAAGGTGCCTTTGAGAGTGTGCAGGAAGCATGTGGGGCCCCTAGGGACCTAGGCTGTTGCTTGTATGTCAAAACAGCACTCTGAGGTGACACCACCAAAGAAAGCTTTAACTCTTACTGCGGCATTAATGTATATGCAGCCAGAATGTATTACTGAAATAAACGGTAAGGGTTGAACTGGGTCTTACAGAACAAGAAAAAAATGTACATTTACTCATATTTAACCCCCTCTAAACACTGTAAGTTCAGAAAAACACCTGGTAATCCTGTCGGATAACCAGAGAGCCCCTTGTGTCCTGTGGACTCTGCGGTTGTGAAGCCACAAGCAATGCCATCACCTGCCTAGGCCCACTCCCCTATCACCCACTATGTCAGAGGCGATAGAGCTGAAGAGAGCATGAGGTGTATGGTAGTCCAGCAGTGTAGAAATGATGTTAGCTAAAACAGAAGTTAGGCGCACACTGGATTTCTAGCAAAAGAGCATTTTTTTTTCTATACTTGCAGCATAATTAAAACCATGGGCAAATCTGCATATTCTGCTAATATTTACTGCATATGTTTTTTTTTGGCCAGATTTACACTTTAACTACCAGATGTGAATGAAACAAACAAACTTTATTTAGTCAAGGCACCACCTCACAAATGGGGCCTACTGTAGCATTTTAATTTGTAGCAATATGCATATGTACAACAAAACAATGCAAAAAAGACTGAGGGAGCTGAAAATAATTACATTATAGCCATCATCTCATTAGAAAAAATAAGTTTTCTTCTGATCTCACGTGGCAAAGTGTCAAGCATGAGATTTAACTTCCGTACAGCCTAAGGGAAAGAAAAAATGGTAATGTGATCAATATTGACAATGACAAACAGACCACAAAACATGACAGGGTTACCATTAAAAATTGTGATA